>NW_009952967.1:721381-730025 GCF_000747805.2 Chaetura pelagica | reverse complement strand
TCCCTCCATGTCCCAGATGTCCCCAGGGGCTCCTACGTCCCAAATACCCTCCATGTCCCCTCTGATGTCCCTCGTGTCCCCCCATGGCCCCTGGTGTCCCCCATGGCTCAGATGTCCCCAATATCCTCCATGTCCCAGCTGTCCCCAGGGGCTCCTACGTCCCAAATACCCTCCATGTCCCCTCTGATGTCCCTCGTGTCCCCCCATGGCCCCTGGTGTCCCCCATGGCTCAGATGTCCCCAATATCTTCCATGTCCCTAGTGTCCCCCATGTCCCCCACATCCTCTATGTCCCACATGTCCCCTGTGGCCCAAACGTCCCCATGTCCCTGATGTCCCGTGTCTCCCATATCCTCTGTGTTTTCTATGTCCTGCATGTCCCTGGTGTCCCCCATGTTCTCCATGTCCCCAGTGTCCCCTGTGTCCCCCATGTCCCTTCCATCCTCTTCTGTCCCCTCAACGTCCCCCATATCCCAGATGTCCCCCTATCCCCTGCATCCTCTATGTCCTGCATTCCCCCCATGTCCCCTGATACCCCGTGTGTCTCCAAATCCTCCTGTGTCCCTGATGTCCCCCATGTCCCTACATCTCCTTCTGTCCCCTCATGCCCCCCACATCCCCCATGTCCCAGATGTCCCCCGTGTTCCCTCCACCCCGATGTCCCCCGGGTCACTGACCCTTTCCCACCCCCTGCAGAAGCTGGAGGGCTCCAAGTTTCGGGGACAGCTCCTCATCTTCGGGGCCACCAACTGGGACTTGATCGGCCGTAAAGAAGTGCCTAAGCAACAAGGTGAGACCCGGGCACCTGCCCTGGCCTTGGAACCCAATTATTAACACCTTCTTTCTATTAATTTCTATTTAATATTTTTATTCCTATTTTTGAGGGGTTTCCTTCAACCAGTTGCAGGTTGCAAATCTGGAGTGTCTTGAGCCTCAGCAAAATAAACACATTGCTTATGCCTTGATATTTGATTCATTTGGTTTTCCTGCTTATTTTTCCATCCAAATATTTAGTGACTTGGCAATTCATTAATTTTTGGAGAGTGTTCTTTTTGGAGGGTGTTATTATCTTGTAATCTGGGCCAGAACTCAGGGTCAGAACTTGACCTCCTGCAAAGCAAAGCAAACACTCTGCTTACTTTTGATGCATTTATATTAAAACAATTTCGCTGCTTGATACCTCATTAATTTTATTATTATTAATTAATATTAGAAGGCATCACAGTTGCACATTATAACCTGGGCCAGGATTTGGGGGGTGGGACGTTCCAAATCTCCCACAGAGCGAAATAAACTCACTCCTTATTTTTTATGCATTTTAGTTTCATTAATTTTTCTGCTTCGTTTTCCTTCATTTATATTTCAATAATTTATTTCATATTCATTAATTCTGGGAGGAGTCACAGTTGCACGTTATAATTTAGGCCAGAAATTAGGGTGCACTGGATCTTCAAAGCAAAACGCTGCTTCTTTTCCATGCATTTATATTCATATTCATGTTTCTGCTCGGTTTTCCCTGCATTTATACTTCATTAATCTGCTTTATTAATTAATTCTGGGAGGAGTTGGCAGTTCCATAATGTAATCTGGGCCAGAGCTTGGGCTGCATCACCTCTCCAAAGGAGAACAGACACCCTGCTTGGTTTGGCTGCATTTCGATGAAGTTAATCCTGCTTTTAATGCGTTTATCTTTAATTAATTTCATTAACGTCTTCGCTCGTTAATTTGGGGGGAGTCACAGCTGCAAATGATCACCTGGGCCAGATTTTGGGCTGCATCCTAGGCTCCTTGCAGAGCAAAAATCATTTGCCCTGTGGACTTTTTTGCCTCGATATCGGTGCGATCGGTGGTTGCGCCGCTTCTTTCATCCGAATTATTGTTATGATTTCTGTTTGAATTATTATTTAACGGGTGAATGGTGATTAACTCTGATGTTTTTTTGGAATGCAGTTGCATATCGTAACCTGGGCCAGAACTTGTGGGGGCCTCACAGGTACGGGTGTCTCTCAGGGATCCAGGTGAGGAGCGTGGTGTCGGGCCCCTGCGCCGCTCACAGCCTCCTCATCACCACCGAGGGCAAGCTCTGGAGTTGGGGTGAGCACCAAAGGGGCACCCCAAGAATTTCCACCCCCCCACCCAGGGGTGCAGCTTGGAGAGGTGCTGGAAGGCTGCATCTTCCTGTTTGGCTGCCAAAAATGAAGCAAAAGAGGAAAAAAAAAAAAAGGTGCTTTTTTTGGCCAGGTCGCAATGAAAAGGGGCAGTTGGGCCACGGGGACACCAAGAGGGTGGAGGCCCCGAAGCTCATCGAGGTACTGGGGGGTGAGGCCATTGTAGCAGCAGCTTGTGGGAGAAACCACACCCTGGCACTGACAGGTATGGGGGAACCTTGGGTGTTGGGGAGTCATGGAATGGTTTGGGTTGGAGGGACCTTCAAGATTATCTAGATCCAACCCCCTGCATGGGCAGGGACACCTCCCACCAGCCCAGGCTGCTCCAAGCCCCATCCAACCTGCCCTTCAACACTGCCAGGGATGGGGCAGCCACAGCTTCCCTGGGCAACCTGGGCCAGGCTCTCACCACCCTCACACCAAAGAATTTCCTCCTCATGTCCAACCTCAATCTCCCTCTTCCAGTTTCAATCCATCCCCCTCATCCCATCCCTCCCTGCCCTTGTCCCAAGTCCCTCCCCAGCTTTCCTGGAGCCCCTTCAGGCACTGGAAGGTGCTCTAAGGTCTCCCTGGAGCCTTCTCTTCTCCAGGCTGAACACCCCAACTCTTCCAGCCTGTCTCCAGAGCAGAGCTGCTCCAGCCCTTGGGTCATCTCTGGCCTCCTCTGGACTCTCTCCAGGAGCTCCATGTCCTTCTTACGTTAGGGGCTCCAGAACTGGCCCCACCTCTGTAGGGGTTGTCTCACCAGAGCAGATTGGGGACAAATTGTCTGAAATGGGCCCATTTTACCACCAAAACCACCCTTTTTTAATACTGTTTTGGCCTTGCAGAGAGTGGCTCCGTGTTCGCCTTTGGGGAGAACAAGATGGGGCAGCTGGGGTTGGGCAACCAGACAGATGCTGTGCCCAGCCCTACGCAGGTAGGACCACTCCCTTCCCTATTTCCCCTCCCCTTTTGGGGTGAAAACCCGGCAGATTTGGGCTTTTCTCATCAAAAAGACCCTAAGCCCCTTAAAGACATCAGATCATCCCTCACTGCGACGCTGCTTTGCTGCTGCAAAGAAATGCCAAGAGGGATTGAAAAGAAAACCCCCAGAGTTGGGGATTTTTGGGGGTTCCTCTGTGGAAATGGAGCTTTTTTTTGCCTTTTTTTCTCTCTTTTTTTCTTTTTTTAATCCCCTTTTTCTGCTTCTCCCTGCAGATCATGTACAACGGGCAGCCCATCACCAAACTGGCCTGCGGGGCTGAGTTCAGCATGATCATGGATTGCAAAGGAAACCTCTACTCCTTTGGGTGCCCCGAGTATGGGCAACTGGGTATGGTGCTGGTTTTTGGGGTGATTTCCCAAAATTTTGAGCTATTATGGGGCTGGGGAATGGAGAAAGATCATTTCCCTGCCTCAGTTTCCCCAATGTGGCCAACTCAAGCATCGCTGCCCTGTCCCTCCAGTGAAAAGAGTGGGGTGGGAGCTGTAGATCCAGAGGGGAGATCTCCAAAGAGGAGAGTGGATTTCTGCAGGGAATTGGGATTTGGGGGGGGGAAAGGAAAAGGGGGATGTGGGACACCCAAGTTGTCACCCCTACAGGGCACAACTCGGACGGGAAGTTCATCGCCCGGGCGCAGCGCATCGAGTACGACTGCGAGTTGGTGCCGCGGCGCGTGGCCATCTGCATTGAGAAGACCAAGGATGGGCAGATCCTGCCCGTGCCCAACGTGGTGGTGCGGGACGTGGCCTGTGGGGCCAACCACACGGTACAGAGCCATGGGGTGATGGAAACCCAGCCTGGGTTGGGTTAGAGGGATGTTAAGGATCATCTAGATCCAACCCCCTGCATGGGCAGGGACACCTCCCACCAGCCCAGGTTGCTCCAAGCCCCATCCAACCTGCCCTTCAACACTGCCAGGGATGGGGCAGCCACAGCTTCCCTGGGCAACCTGGGCCAGGCTCTCACCACCCTCGTGCTGAAGAATTTCTTCTGCTGGAGCAGCTCTGCTCTGGAGCCAGGCTGGGAGAGTTGGGGTGTTCAGCCTGGAGAAGAGAAGGCTCCAGGGAGACCTTAGAGCAGCTTCCAGTGCCTGAAGGGGCTCCAGGAAAGCTGGGGAGGGGCTTGGGACAAGGGCAGGGAGGGATGGAATGAGGGGGAATGGATTAAAACTGGAAGAGAGGACATTGAGGTTGGACATGAGGAGGAAATTCTTCTCTGTGAGGGTGGGGAATTTCCTCTTCGCACTGAAGAATTTCCTCCTCATGTCCAACCTCAATGTCCTCTCTTCCAGTTTTAATCCGTTCCCCTTGCCCTCTCACTACAAGCCCTTTTCCATGGTCCCTGCCCAGCTTTCCTGGAGCCCCAGCAGGATTTGCAGTGGGCATTAATTGATGACAGATTTGCAGCAGTTTGAATGTGTGTGTCAGTGTTTGCAGCAGGCAAGGACCAGTTCTTGCAGCACCCCTTGAAGGGTACATTTTGCAGAGTGCAGGTGAAAACCATTTCTGGCAGCAGTGGGTTTAAAGCTCAGTATTTGCAGGGTGCATTTGAGGCTGGGGAGTTGCAGCCCTGCAGTTTAGGAGAAATCCTGGCAGGAAGGATGGAATTTTGCAGGTCAATTTAAGGATCCGGATGTGCCTTGTATGTGTAAGGAGAAATACTTAAGGATACTTAAGGATGGAGGTTTTTGTGTGGAATGATGAAGATCTGCAGGGAGCAACCAAGGGCCAAAATCACCATGTGTATAGGGACAAATATTTGCAGGGTGCATTTAAGGATTTGCTGGGTGCATTTAAGGATGGAAATCTGGGTACAAGGCTGAACATTTGCAGGATGCTTTTCAGAATGAAATGTTTTGCAGCCCTCATGTCAGGATCAATCTTTGCAGTGTGGGTTTAAGGATCAAGATCTGTAGGGAGCATTTGAGGATCAATATTGGCAGGATGCATTTAAGGATGGGAATCTGTGGGTACAAGGCTGAACATTTGCAGGATGCATTTAAAGATGAAGTTTTGCAGCCTGCATGTCAGGATCAAGACTTGCAGTGTGGGTTTAAGGGTAAATATTTTCAGGGTGCATTTGAGGATAAATATTTGCAGGATGAATTTAAGGTTGGGAATCTGCAGGCTGGGTACAAGGCTGAACATTTGCAGCCTGCATGTGAGGATTGAGGTTTGCAGGATGCATTTAAGGCTAAATCCTTGCAGTGGGCATATCAGGCTAGAGATCTGCAGGATGGGTTTAAGGAGAAATATTTTCCGGGTGCATTTGAGGACACAGATTCACAGGATGCATTGAAGGATGAAGTTTTGCAGCCTCCACATCAGGATAAATATTTGCAATGTGTGTTTAAGGATCAATATTTGCAGGGTGAATATTTGCAGGATGCATTTACTGATAAATATTTTTACTGTGCATTTAAAGGCAAATATTTGCAGGATGCATTGAAGTAGAAATATTTGCAGGGTGCATTTGAGGGTACAGATTTGCAGGGTAAATTTAAGCACAAATATTTGCAGGATGCATTGAAGTATAAACATTTGCAGGGTGCATTTAAGGGTAAATATTTGCAGGATGCATTTAGTGATAAATATTTTTACTGTGCATTTAAGGGTCAATACTTGCAGGGTGCAGGTCAGGGTACAGCTCTGCAGGGAGCACTGACACTTGCAGCAGTCGGTGCCTGGTGTTGTGGGTGCTGCAGCTTTCCCTGCGCTGAGCTGCTGGGGTCTCAGCTGCTGACAAAGGGGTGTTTCTCCCTCCCCAGCTTGTCCTGGACTCTCAGAAACGTGTCTTCTCCTGGGGCTTCGGAGGCTACGGGCGGTTGGGCCACGCTGAGCAGAAGGATGAGATGGTGCCTCGACTGGTCAAGCTCTTTGACTTCCCGGGGCGCGGGGCGGTGCAGATCTATGCCGGTTACACCTGCTCCTTCGCCGTCAGTGAGACAGGTTGGGATGGGGGCTTTTCCAAGGAAATCTGGCATTCCCTTGGGAGTTTTGGGGGAGCTGCCAGAGCTTGGAGGGCAATGTGTGACTTTGCAGGTGGCTTGTTTTTTTGGGGGGCCACCAACACCTCCCGGGAGTCCACCATGTACCCCAAAGCTGTGCAGGACCTTTGCGGCTGGAAAATCCGCAGCCTGGCCTGTGGGTAAGTCCAGTTTCAACCTTTTCCCCCAAAAAAACCAATAATCCTGATTTCCTGGGGTTTTTGGGGTGCAGCCACCTGAGGGGCTGTGTTTTTTTTGGGGGGGGAAAAGATGTGGGGTCACCCTGCCTTGCACCCCTGCAGGAAGAGCAGCATCATCGTGGCAGCGGATGAGAGCACCATCAGCTGGGGCCCTTCACCCACCTTTGGGGAGCTGGTAAGGGGGATTTATTGGGGACCCCCCCACCCCTCGACCCCCCAAAACCGCTAGTGGGAGGGATCTGCTGCTCCCCACCCCCCACACATTGATTTCCTTCCCCCCCTTTCCATGGGATGCTCTTGGCAGGGCTACGGGGACCACAAGCCCAAGTCCTCGACGGCCGCCCAAGAGGTGAAGACCCTGGATGGGATCTACACAGAGCAGGTGAGTGGGGGACCCTTCCAGAGGGTGTGTGTGGAATTCCACCCCCCCTTAAAAAACTATGGTGGCTGAGGCCTTACACAACTCATCATACCCGTGGGGTGCTGATAGGAGGGCATGTGGGACCCTCAGCTTAAATAAATAGGGTAGCTGAGGCTGTACACAACTCATCACATCTATGGGGTGCCGGAAGGGGGGTGTTTGGCTCCTCTGTCCTTCAATAAATACAGGGGCTGAGGCCATACACAATTTATCACACCCATGGGGTGCTGGAGGTAGGGTGCGTGGGCCCCTCACCTTCAATAAATATGGTAATTTGAGGCTGTACACAACTCATCCCACCCTTGGGCTCCTGCAGGGAGGGTGTGTGGGCCCCTGTCCTTGAGCAAACGGGGTAGCTGAGGCTGTACACAACTCATCCCACTCGTGGGGTGCTGGAAGGAGGGTGTTTGGCTCCTCTGTCCTTCAATAAGTACAGTGGCTGAGGCCATACACACCTTCTGACACCCATGGGGTGCTCAAACGTGGCCCTGGATAAAAGTGGTGGGTAGGAGGGGTGATAAACCCAGCAGGGCCGGGTCCCGTGCCTCAGTTTCCCCCCCCCCGTCCCCCCCAGGTGGCCATGGGCTACGCCCACTCCCTGGTGATCGCCCGCGACGAGCCCGACGCTGAGAAGGAGAAGCTCCGCAAGCTGCCCGAGTACAACCCCCGCACCCTCTGAGGGGAGCCCCCCAGAAGCCCCCCCTGGGGACCCCCCCTAAACCCTCCCCAGGGACCCCTCCAACCCCCTGGGGACCCCCCCTGACCCCCGCTTTTCCAAGCCAGCAGCGGCTCTAACTACCTGTCCTCCCATTTCCAAAGCTTTGGGGGGGGTGGGTGTTTTCTTGCCCCCCCCGGGCTTTTCTAAACCCCTGAGCGTAGCAGGATCTTTTGGCACATCCAGGCTTCTGATTTGTTTGGTTTTTTTGGTATTTTCTTTCTTGGGGGGTGTATTAATTTTTTTTTTTTATGAGTTTCATTTAATTTCTAGCATTTTGCATCACTTTCTACCCCCTTTCAGCCACAAACCTCCCCAGCTCGGGGTAAAATCGGGGACCTGAAGAGCAGCTACAAAACACCTTTATTTTCCCTCCCCCAACCTTTTTCTTCCCAATATTCCATTCTTTGGCATTTTCCCTCAAATACCCCCCATTTTGGGTGCTATAATATATATTGGGGGGGGTTCCCCTCCCTACACACACTCCTCTCCAGCATCCCTTTTCCAGGAGGGATTCAGGATCCCACCTCCCCTCCAAACTCATCATTTGGGGGGTTCCCCTCCCCACTAGCTCAGCCCTCGCCCACCCCGGGGAGATCTCAGGTATGATGAGGGGAGCCCCAAAGCTTTTTCTTTCCCTCCCCTAATTATTAATTCATTAATTATTATGAATTCATTCTGCCTGGTATCAGCCCAAAGTCCCTCCTACGACGCTGTGCACTGTGCTGGAGAAACGAGGTGCCTTTTTTGAGCAGAGCTCAAGCTCTGCCTCCACGTAACCCAAGGGTGATTTTTTTTGGGGGGGTTGTTTTTCTTTTAATCTATTTTTATGATGATTTTTCAGCTTTTAAGGGTTATTAAACGTTTAAGTTCTTGGAAGTCCTTTCTCCCCGAGGGGTCGCGCCCGTTCGGCGAGTTTGGGGTTCGAAAAACCAACAAGATTTTGGTTTTGGGGTGGTTTTTGTTGTTTTCATTCACTTTGGGGTTGGGGATTATTTTGGGGGACTTTTTTTGGGGGGTTTAGAAACAAAATATCCAGGACAGGGAAGAGCAGCCGGGTGGAAAAGTCCAATAATCCGCTTTTTTTAGCAATATTCCTTTTTTTGGGGGGTTGTGGTACCAGCGGATGCTGCAGCCCCATTAAAAAGGAGGGGGGGGGGGGATCACCCA
>NW_009952967.1:713912-720436 GCF_000747805.2 Chaetura pelagica | reverse complement strand
CCCCCACACATTGATTTCCTTCCCCCCCTTTCCATGGGATGCTCTTGGCAGGGCTACGGGGACCACAAGCCCAAGTCCTCGACGGCCGCCCAAGAGGTGAAGACCCTGGATGGGATCTACACAGAGCAGGTGAGTGGGGGACCCTTCCAGAGGGTGTGTGTGGAATTCCACCCCCCCTTAAAAAACTATGGTGGCTGAGGCCTTACACAACTCATCATACCCGTGGGGTGCTGATAGGAGGGCATGTGGGACCCTCAGCTTAAATAAATAGGGTAGCTGAGGCTGTACACAACTCATCACATCTATGGGGTGCCGGAAGGGGGGTGTTTGGCTCCTCTGTCCTTCAATAAATACAGGGGCTGAGGCCATACACAATTTATCACACCCATGGGGTGCTGGAGGTAGGGTGCGTGGGCCCCTCACCTTCAATAAATATGGTAATTTGAGGCTGTACACAACTCATCCCACCCTTGGGGTGCTGCAGGGAGGGTGTGTGGGCCCCTGTCCTTGAGCAAACGGGGTAGCTGAGGCTGTACACAACTCATCCCACTCGTGGGGTGCTGGAAGGAGGGTGTTTGGCTCCTCTGTCCTTCAATAAGTACAGTGGCTGAGGCCATACACACCTTCTGACACCCATGGGGTGCTCAAACGTGGCCCTGGATAAAAGTGGTGGGTAGGAGGGGTGATAAACCCAGCAGGGCCGGGTCCCGTTCAGTTTCCCCCCCTCCCCCCCCCCCCTGGGGACCCCCCCTAAACCCTCCCCAGGGACCCCTCCAACCCCCTGGGGACCCCCCCTGACCCCCGCTTTTCCAAGCCAGCAGCGGCTCTAACTACCTGTCCTCCCATTTCCAAGGCTTTGGGGGGGGTGGGTGTTTTCTTGCCCCCCCCGGGCTTTTCTAAACCCCTGAGCGTAGCAGGATCTTTTGGCACATCCAGGCTTCTGATTTGTTTGGTTTTTTTGGTATTTTCTTTCTTGGGGGGTGTATTAATTTTTTTTTTTTATGAGTTTCATTTAATTTCTAGCATTTTGCATCACTTTCTACCCCCTTTCAGCCACAAACCTCCCCAGCTCGGGGTAAAATCGGGGACCTGAAGAGCAGCTACAAAACACCTTTATTTTCCCTCCCCCAACCTTTTTCTTCCCAATATTCCATTCTTTGGCATTTTCCCTCAAATACCCCCCATTTTGGGTGCTATAATATATATTGGGGGGGGTTCCCCTCCCTACACACACTCCTCTCCAGCATCCCTTTTCCAGGAGGGATTCAGGATCCCACCTCCCCTCCAAACTCATCATTTGGGGGGTTCCCCTCCCCACTAGCTCAGCCCTCGCCCACCCCGGGGAGATCTCAGGTATGATGAGGGGAGCCCCAAAGCTTTTTCTTTCCCTCCCTTAATTATTAATTCATTAATTATTATGAATTCATTCTGCCTGGTATCAGCCCAAAGTCCCTCCTACGACGCTGTGCACTGTGCTGGAGAAACGAGGTGCCTTTTTTGAGCAGAGCTCAAGCTCTGCCTCCACGTAACCCAAGGGTGATTTTTTTTGGGGGGGTTGTTTTTCTTTTAATCTATTTTTATGATGATTTTTCAGCTTTTAAGGGTTATTAAACGTTTAAGTTCTTGGAAGTCCTTTCTCCCCGAGGGGTCGCGCCCGTTCGGCGAGTTTGGGGTTCGAAAAACCAACAAGATTTTGGTTTTGGGGTGGTTTTTGTTGTTTTCATTCACTTTGGGGTTGGGGATTATTTTGGGGGACTTTTTTTGGGGGGTTTAGAAACAAAATATCCAGGACAGGGAAGAGCAGCCGGGTGGAAAAGTCCAATAATCCGCTTTTTTTAGCAATATTCCTTTTTTTGGGGGGTTGTGGTACCAGCGGATGCTGCAGCCCCCTTTAAAAAAGGGGGGAGGGGGGGAATCACCAAAACCCTATTTTACCCCTCAAAAAAAAAAGCATCATTTTGACTCATCCTGCCCATAAAGTATTTTTAGGAGGCGGTTCAAGGAATCAAATATTCCTAAAACCACGAGGGTCTCAGAACAACTTGTCCTTTAGCTGAGCAGGTCCTGGGTTAGTGCTGTAATTGTCTGCACGGGGTGTTTTTTTATATTTCTTGAAGTAAATGTTTAAATAAACGATGTCATTGTCATACACCCCTTGTCCCTCTTGCTTTATCCACCCCTAGCTGTCCAGTTTTTCATGGTACTTAAGTTGGGAGGGTTGGCTGATCCACATGGAGGCCACTCGGGGATTTAGAGAGGCTGGAGAGCTGGGCAAAGAGGAACCTCTTGAGGCTCAACAAGGAGTGGAGAGTCCTCCACCTGGGGAGGAAAAACACCCTGCACCCATATGGATGAGGGGTTGGCCTGCTAGAAAGCAGCCCCATGGAGAAGGACCTTGGGGTCCTGGTGGACAACAAGTTATTCATGGGACAGCATTGGCATGGCCAAGAGAGCCAATAGTGTCCTGGGATGCATGAAGAACAGCGTGGCCAGCAGGTCCAGGGAGCTGCTCCTGCCCCTCTGCCCATTGAGGTCACATCTGGAGTGTTGTGTCCAGTTCTGGGCTCCCCAGTTCCAGAGGGACAGGGAGATGCAGGAAAGAGTCCAACGGAGACTACGAGGATGATGAAGGGACTGGAACATCTGTCTGATAAAGGCCGAGAAACCTGGGGCTGTTCAGTCTGGAGAAGACTGAGAGGGGACCTGATGAACGTCTACAAGTATCTGCAGGGGGGTGTCAGGAATGGGCCAGTCTCTGTTCAGTGGTGCCTGTGACAGGACGAGGGGAAAGTTACAACACAGGAAGTTCCACCTCAACTTGAGAAACTTCTTTCCTTTGGGGGTGACAGAGCCCTGGGCCAGGCTGCCCAGAGAGGCTGGGGAGTCTCCTTCTCTGGAGAGTTTCATCTGGACACGTTCCTGTGTGACCTGCCCCGGGTGTTCCTGCTGCCGCAGGGGGGTTGGACTCGCTGACCTGAGGTCCCTTCCAACCGCTTTGGGTTCTCCAATTCCCCCTGCCCTGCCCGCCCAGCATCCCAACCAAACCCGCAGCCATTAGAGGGCACCATCCTGCTGTCCCAGCACCCTCAGCCCCAAGACACCCCCCCCAGGGTTTCCCTTGGATGATCCACAGGCAGGGGGCAAACAGGGCAGGGGCTGCACAGGGGGGCACTTCCCTGGGGGGCTGTGTCCTTACTGCGTGTGCACGCCCGGCTTCTGCACACACGTGTGCTCTCTGCATGGCTGTGGGGCTGTGCCTGCACACACGTGTGCTTTCTGCATGGATGAGGTTTTCTGTGTGCACACACGTGTAGTTGAACACATGCCAGTGGTTCTCTGCATGCACACGTGTATTTTTCTACATGCATGTACTTTTCTGCATGCACACGTGTCTTTGCACACCCGGGGTGTTCTGCATGCACAGACATGGATTTTCTGCATGAACACACGTGTCTACTGCCTGCGTGTAGGTTTGTGCACATGCACACATCTTCTACATGCATGTGCTTTTCTGCATGGAGACACGTGTTCTGCAAGCACACACAGGTTCTGCATGCATGTGCTTTTCTCCATGCACACCCATTTCCCTGTACACACCCCCATTTCTCTGCACACACACCCATGCCCACCCTCACAGCTCTGTGTGTGTGTGTGTGTGTGTGGTTTGGGGCACACGTGTATTTCACATACACGTTTCTTTCACACACACGATTTTTGCACATGCACCCCTGCAGTGAGACGAGGCTGCACAACCCCCCAGCCTCTTTTTCTCCCCAGTTTAACAATGTTAATCTTAATGGTGGTGCTGGGCGAGCTGTGTCCATGGGCTGTACCAACCACCACCCAGTGTCACTCACACCCACAGGCGGTACCATCAGCCAGTGCCACCCAGAGAGTGAAAAAACCATCACCTTGTTCAAAACCAAGCTCCAAACCTCACACCCAGCAAGGTGGAGGCCAGGAGAAAGCTGCAGCCCTTTTTTATTTCCAAGGCCACCGCCTCTGAAGGCACTTGAGGGGATGGGGAGAGGAACAGAGTTGGAACTAGATGTTCTTTAAGGTCCTTTCCAACCCAAACCAGTCTGGGATGGGATGATTTGGGAAGCAGGAGGAGGAATGGTGGCACTGAGGCCACTTCAAGGCACCATGTGCCACCACTTGAAGGCAAAGGGTTTCCGGCGGACGTTGGTGCCACAGTGGATCTCCCCAGAGAGGACGTGGTAGGAGAAGTAGTCATCAATGAAGGTGCAGGTGAGGCCCAGGGGCTCCAGCAGCTCCCGTACCCGCGCCTCCAGGCAGCACTGCCCACCCACCTCTGGTCCAAAGGGCTTGGGGATGCCCAAGTGTCTGCCCAGCACCAGCATGTTCACCTGCAGCATGGGAACATGGGTGATCCCAGGCCAAATTCCCAGGTGGAAGGGCAGGGAGGGGTAAAAGGGGATGTGGGGCTCACCATGTCTGGGAAGAAGGCCTCAGCACCGGTGGCAGCAGCTCCACGGAAGAGCTGGGGGATGTCCAGGATGTCTGGCTCACTCAGCCCCAGAGATCGCTTCAGGATGTCCCTGTTCCAGCTGATGCAGCTCTGGGGCAGGATGGGAGAAGTGTCAGGGGGGCAGGGAGGGAGGGATGGAAGGATGGGGGGACAGAAGGATGAAGGGAGGGACAGAGAGACAGAGGGATGGATGGAGACAAGGAGGGGTGGAGAGATGGATGGAGAGTTGGAAGGACAAACGGGTGGAGAGATGGATGGGCAGAGGGATGGATGGGTGGACAGAGAGATGGATAGAGGGAGGGAGAGAGGGAGGGAAGGATGGAAAGATGGAGGGATGGAGAGATGGATGGAGAGTTGAAAGGATAAATGATGGACAGACAGATGGAGAGAGAGGAATGGAGAGAGGGAGGGAGGAGTAAGGAGATGGGTGGACAGATGGAGGGACAGAGGGATGGAGGGGGAGAGGAGAGGATGAGTGGACAGATGGAGAGAGGAATAGGTTGAGGGCTGGAGGGACAGAGGGAAGGATGAGGGATGGGTGGATGGAGGGATGAGTGGGAGGGAGATAGGGAATGATGGGCAGGTGGATGGACAGAGGGACAAAGGGATGGGTGGACAGATGGAGGGATGAACAGAGGGATGAAGGGGACAGGGGGACAAAGGAGCCCCCTGCTCCCCTTCCTCACCTGGACGTAATTATTGAATTTCCGGAGCCCTTCATTAGCCAGGATCTCGGTTATCGTGGGCTTGGGCACCCCCTCCAGTCCTGCAGCACAGATCAGGAATTCTTCCCTCAACACATTTGGGATGAGGCTTCCAGCTCTGAGCCAGGAGCCCCTCATTCCATAGCTCCATCCCAACCCAGGAAATCAAATTCATGCATCTTTTTCATTCGATTCTGCTCATTTCTGTCCCACCTCCTTGCTTCCAGCAGCACCTTCCCAGCCACCAGCTGGGTGCTGGGCTGCTGTGCATCCACTGACCCAATTCCATTTAGCAGGAAGAAGGGAAAAGGAATCCATAAAACCTCATTTTTCCACCTCTTCCCTACCCTGGAACATTGCTGCCTCTCCAAACCCTTCCTCTTGCTTCTCCTTGAGGAGCTGGTAGCAGGCACTGGGGCTGGCCAGGAGCAGCCGGAAACCCTGGAGAAGGAAAAAGGGATGATTATGGGGGGTGGTTATAAAGGTTGCACCCCACTTTTTTCCCCTCCTTCCTAAGATTCATCACCTTCCGATCAGGAGCAGGGACAAAGCTGAGGAATTCATCTACATGGCCAACCTGGAGCCAGTCAGAAAAAAGCTCCACTGGAGCCTGGACTTGTTGGGCAACCAGGAAATCCCTCACAGCCTTCGCCATCCGCCGGCCACCGAATCTGGGGGGTGGGAGGGCAACAGGGGGAGGGCTTTTTAAGGTGCCCAAGGGGATGAACCCACCTCAAATGGGGCAGAAAAGTGGGGGTTTGGGGCTTGGTTGGTGGGGTTTTTTTATGTCCCATCCACATCTCACCTGGGGAAGCTGCTGCCGATGAGGATGCGACCCAAGGGGTATTCCTTGCCCTGCACTGTCACGGGGGGACTCACCTCCAAATTACCAAAGGAATCAAGGCTGGAAGCACCTTCTGGAGCTTTCCGTGCCACGTAACCAAAATCAGGGCCCTGGATGAGGGAAAAAAAGGCAATAAGGGTTAAAAAAAATGTGATGGTGCTTCAAAAAATATACACTATCACTTTAAAAGAAGCACCCTAAGCACCCAAAATACAGCATTCCCAAATCATCCTCCATCCTGGGTCTTCCCAAAAATTAAAGGAGAAAATTTGATTTATATCTTTTTTTTTTTTTTTCTAGATTGCAAAGTTTTGTGCCTTCCTGTGGAAGAAGAGGAAGAAGGGATCAGGTACCAAGATGCTTCTGACAGGGAAATCCCTCAGGCCTCTGTCACGGGGTGAATCAAACACAACGGGGAAGGTCTTGTGAGGGGCTTGTACATAGCCAAACTCCACCTCGTCCTGGAGAAGGGATGGAGAAGCTG
>NW_009952967.1:710226-713791 GCF_000747805.2 Chaetura pelagica | reverse complement strand
CCCTGCCAGGGCACCCACAGCAGCCACAAAATCCTCGTTATCATCCACACTGGGAAGCAAAATGGGATGTTTGGGATGACCTGGCACCCAGCAGGATGTAGCCACCCACCCAGAACTCACCTGCAGACAAAGACCTCCAGTGGTGCTGCCGTGTTGGGGGTCATGATCCAGGGAGCCACGCGGAAAACCACCGTGTCGGTGAAAATCGGCGTCTCCAGCAGCCCCTGGGATGGAGGGAGCAGCGTTTGGGTTCTGCTGTCCCACCAGTAAAACTCACCCCAACCCCTCTCCATGGTCAGTACCTTCTCAGGGCTCTCCAGCAGTGTGACATGGAAGGCCACCAGCCCTGAAAAGCCAATATCTGGGAAGGCAAGTCCCTCCACGTAAAAGGTGCTCTCCTCCTGGTGCCGGCTGGGCTTCAGGGCGTAGACAAGCTTGGAGCCCCCCAGCACATGCTTGTACTCCTCCAGTGAAGCACTGCCTGTGGGTATGAGCACCATGACTCCCCCCTTCATCAACCCACCCCTTTCCTGCCCCCTTTCACCTCCATTTTGGGGCTAAAATAATGAAAAACAAACAGCTCGGTTTTTTTGCATGGCTGAGAGAGTTGGGGTGTTCAGCCTGGAGAAGAGAAGGCTCCAGGGAGACCTTAGAGCAGCTTCCAGTGCCTGAAGGGGCTCCAGGAAAGCTGGGGAGGGACTTGGGACAAGGGCAGGGAGGGATGGGATGAGCGGGAGATGTTTTTAAGTTGAAAGAGGGGAGACTGAGGTGAGACATGAGGAGGAAATTCTTTGCTGTGAGGATGGTGAGAGCCTGGCCCAGGTTGCCCAGGGAAGCTGTGGCTGCCCCATCCCTGGCAGCGTTGAAGGGCAGGTTGGATGGGGCTTGGAGCAGCCTGGGCTGGTGGGAGGTGTCCCTGCTCATGCAGGGGGGTTGGGACTGGATGGGCTTTAAGGTCCCTTTCAACCCAAACCATTCTATGATTCTATGATTCTATGGAAGTTGGATGCTGCAGAAGAGATGCTGTCCCTGCTGCAAGCATTTTGCTCTAACCCCCATGATTTGGGGTGTCTGTGTCCCCCTCCCCAGCCCTGGTGTCACTCACTGCCACCGTAGAAAACTCTGACTTTATCGGCGTGGCCGAAGTCCACGTGCAGGAGGAGGCGGTGGCCAGCGAAGATGGTCCGGGGACCTCGCGTCCTCAGCACCATCTGGGACATGTCCTTTAGGTCTGGGGGGGAGGAAGAAAGGGGTGTGAGAAAGGAAAACTGGGGAAAACCCCTAGGAAAAGGGCGAGGGTTCCCACGGGACGTGGCGGTACCAGCGTAGGAGCGGATGGTGTCGTCCCGGTTATCGGGGGTCTCGGCTTCAGGGTCGTCCCGGTCGCAGTTCACCAACAGGATGGCCCCGTGGCCATCAGGACCCCAGGTCCATTTCGTCTGGATGGGAATAAAAAGAGTCTGGGGGTGTCAGCCATCACCCTCCCCCCACCCACAGCAGTCCCAGGGGGCTTCCATCCCCCCCTTATACCTTATCCAGCAGCGTCCTGCTCACGGCCCCGCCGCGGCTGGTGTCGGCGTCCAGCGAGACCTCTGTGGGGAGGGGGATGCTGAGTGGGGGGAGCATCCCCCCAGCCCTCCAGCACCACGATTTGGGGGTGTCCCTACCCCCCCCCACTTACCCACACAGGTGAGGTACAGCATGGCTCTGCCCACTGGCACTCCACCAGTCTCCCCAAAATAGGAGATCCTGACCTGCAAGGCGGAGCAGGTGCTGGTCACCAACCCAATGAGGGGCTGGGCCCGGCTGGAGCACCAACACTAGCACCCACCTTTTCATCACCCACATCCTTGCTGAGGGCATCCATGGCCAGCAGCACCTCCGTGCTGGTGGCCAGGGGCCAGCGGCCCACGGTGGATGGCAACTTGATGCTCTGCTTCTCATGCACCACGTAGAGCTTCACACCTGGTGTCCCCTGGACATGGAAGGCAACAGCATCCTTGGGTGCAGAGCTAAAGAAGCGGGGGGGGGAAGCCTGGTGAGAGCCTTGGAATCCAAGATCTCCAGAGGTCCCTTCCAACCCCTACCATTCTAGGAGAGCCCCAAAGTGAAGGCCAGATATCCACAAGGGAGGCCAGTCCTGCCACGTGCAAGAAATGGTGCAACATGCCAGGAACCCTGCAATGTGCAACTGCCTCACGTTGGGCAGGATGGAACAAGGCCTGGAAAATGCAAATAAGCCCTGCAGTATGGAACTGCATCAAATCCTGTTACATGCAAGTGCAACAAGTCCCTCCACATGCAAGGCAGCCTGAAAAAATGCAAGGAATCCTGAGGAAAAAATGCAACTGCAACAAATCCTGGAGTGTGGAATTGCAACAAATTCTGCAACAGGCAACAGATGATCTTCAAAAGAAGTGTGGCCAGCAGGGCCAGGGAGGTGATTCTGCCCCTCTGCTCTGCTCTGCTCAGACCACACCTGGAATGCTGTGTACTGTTCTGGTGCCCTCAGCACAAGAAGGACATGGAGCTGTTGGAGAGAGTCCAGAAGAGGCCACGGAGATGATCCAAGGGCTGGAGCAGCTCTGGAGACAGGCTGGGAGAGTTGGGGTGTTCAGCCTGGAGAAGAGAAGGCTCCAGGGAGACCTTAGAGCAGCTTCCAGTGCCTGGAGGGGCTCCAGGAAAGCTGGGGAGGGACTTTTCATCAGAGAAGACAGTGATAAGACAAGGGGTGATGGTTTTAAACTGAGAGAGGGGAGATTGAGGTTAGATATTGAGAAGAAATTCTTCACTCTTAGGGTGGTGAGGAACTGGGATGGGTTGCCCAGGGAGGTTGTTGATGCCCCATCCCTGGAGGTTTTTAAGGCCAGGTTGAAGGAGGTTTTGTGCAACCTGTTCTAGTGGTGGGGGTCCCTGCTCATGGCAGGGGGGTTGGAACTTGATGATCTTTGAGGTCCCTTCCAACCTTAATGATTCTATGATCTTTAAGGTCCCTTCCAGCCCAAACCATCTATGAACACATCATGCTAAACTGCAGCTGCAGAAGGGTCTTCAACATCCAACAAACCCTGCAAAATGCAACTGCATCAAGGCCTTGGGGATGCAACAAATCCCAGGGCTCAGGCTTAGGGCAAATCCCCCAAAAGGCAACAAATCCTTCAAAAGGTGATTACAGCAAATCCTGTCAGAGGCAACAGATCATGCAAAAGGCAACAGCAACAGATCCCACCAGGTTCATGGCAACAAACCCGGCAGCTTGAACAAAATTCCCCAGGGGTCACTGGGTAGCAAAGGAGGCAAAACTGCAACGAAACATGAAACTGCAACAAATGCTGCATTATTGATGCAATAAATCCCTGCAACAGGCACCAAGGGCTGTCGTGTTCAGCTGCAACCAAGCCTGGAAAATGCTGAGGCAACAAATCCTGCAAAAAAACACCAACAAACTCACCCTGCACAAACACAACTAATCCTGCCCAAACTCTGGAGCTGCTCAAGGGGTTTTGACCCCCCCCCCCCCAAATGTTTGCATTTTGCAAAATACAAAAAAGGTTTGGGTGGGGAG
>NW_009952967.1:685682-709568 GCF_000747805.2 Chaetura pelagica | reverse complement strand
AGCGCCCAAGGGCGTTTTTCCCCCCCCCCCCCCAAATGTTTGCATTTTGCAGAATCACAGAATGGTTTGGGTTGGAAGGGGCCTTAAAGACCATCTAGATCCAACCCCCCTGCATGGGCAGGGACACCTCCCACCAGCCCAGGTTGCTCCAAGCCCCATCCAACCTGCCCTTCAACACTGCCAGGGATGGGGCAGCCACAGCTTCCCTGGGCAACCTGGGCCAGGCTCTCACCACCCTCACAGTGAACCCTGACCGGTTGTTACCCCTCAAGAGTGGAAAAGCTGCTGTGTTTGGGCAGGCTGCAACTTGCCACACTCCTCTGTGGTGCAAGAGGCCACGAGCCACAGGCCAGGGAGCAAAAATGCTGCCCTGCAAGGAGGGAAACACGGATCCAACCCCAGGGTGGAGGGAAAAATCCCACCCTGGGGCCGACAGGAGGGAGTGCGATGGTCTCAGCAGAGGTGGGTTTGGGTGCTTTAAGGAAAATAGCACACGCAACCTCCCTTCCCCCCCAAAAAAGCAGCTGCTGAAGCTGGGGTTTTCAGGAAGCAAAAAGCAAAACCTGCTGTAGAAAAGCACTTGAAGTTGGGTCGGGGCCAGCAGGGAGGCTGAGCCACCCAGTGCCAGGAGGTGACTCCCCGGCAGTTTCGCCCTCCACATTCCCCCGAAACAAGGAAATATTTGCATTTTTTGCAGGAAGACACAGCAGCTCCTGGACTGGATGTGAACCTCAACCCTGGAACAACACTGAAAGCTTTATGCACCCAAAAATTCCCCTTGGAGAGGTGAGTCCTCAGCCGCAGCATCCCAGGGTTCCGAATCCCTTGGGAAAAGCATCCCCAAAAGCCGCAGCATCTGCCCCACCCTTTTTATCAGGTTGATTAAGGGGATAAAAAGCAAAAAAAGCAGGAGGATGTGGGATTTCCTCCCCCACCCCTCGGCCTTACCCACAGACATCCAGGGAGAGCTCAGTGCCCAGGACGCAGACGGTGCTGGTGGGACGCTGGGTGGAGAGCGGGACGCGGCGCTGCTGGGCCATGCTGGGCCAGCCCCTGGGGCACCCTTGGGTGCTGCAAGGGGTGGCACCAGGGGATTTATAAAGTCTGGTTGCTGGGAGGGGATTAATCAAAGCCTGGCTTAATCCCACCTCCAGGCTCTCAGCCTCCAGGGCTGGTTGCACAGGGTGACCAGCCGTGCTTCCCGGTGCTGGAGCAGGGATGGGGAAGGGAAGCACCCTAAGACACCCACGAGGGTGTTTTGTTCTTGTTGTTTTTCTTTCCAGGGTGGTTTGGATGGTTTCCTCCCCCCCTCTCTTAGCACAAAGAGAGGCTGATGTGACCAGCCACCCTTAAACCCACGCTGTAAAATATTCAGTGACACCAGAGCTGAGCTGGGGATGTGCCAGCACCAGGCTCTGAGAGGTTTTATTTCATCCTCCTCGAGGGTTTTCTTTGTCCAGCTGGAAAAACTGGCTTTAATTCTTCTAACAGGGGGAGTTGAAGGTGCAAAAATGGGTATTTTCCCCAGCCCTCGGGTGCTGCACGGGTTCAGGGGGTTGGTGTGTCACCTGTGGTGGGGACAACAGACCCTGCTGTGAATTCAGTGGTCTTTGTTTTAATTAAAATCCTTGTCTGGGCGTGGGAGAGTCCTTTGTGGATGCAGCTGTTCCCCCCACCCACTCCCTGGGGGGTGTGCACCACTGGAATTTTAATATCACTCCTCAGGACTGGGGAAACTCAGCTGAGCCATAACCATGGGGAAGAAGTGGATTTCTGGGGTTGAAAATCCTCTTTATGGTTAAAAAAGGGGTGCCAGGAAGGATTTGTGAGCCTTTTGGGGAACATCTGCCTGGGTTCTCCAGCAGCGCTCGCAAACCCCGGCACTTTGCTGGGGGTGTAGCTGTGCTTTTACACCTCAAAAAAACAGTGGGAGGAAAGAAAAATGCCCCAAAAGAAGTGGGTTTAAGCCCCAGAATATCTCCTGGGGTTGCAGAGAGTGATACCCAGAACAGGGAACTGGTTTCAGTTCCTGTTGGCAGGAGAGATGGGCAGGGGTGCCAGGTTGGGACAGGAAATGCCACACTTGGGTTGCCAGGAAAAGAGGCAGAGAAGGGGCAGCTGCAAGGGGGAAATGAAAGGTTTTATTTCACTGGGGATGGTGGAAAAGGCCCTGTCTCCATGCTGGGCTGGCGCAGAGAGCCAGTGTCTCCAAGGGAAAGGGGCTTTTTGGCTGATTGAGGGAATTCTGGAGGGAGTTTATTAACTACACACCTGGGATGTAAGACCCTTTTGCAGTGGGATGGAGCCTCAAACCCCCAACACAGCCTCCTTGCAGGCACCACACTCCTCAAGATGCTTCCATGTCCATCCTCCACCCACCAAGGTTGTCCCCATCCCATAAAACCACCAGAAACAAAAACATCTCCTTAAAAAAAAACCCAAATGGTTTCAAACATGTTCAACTCCAGCGCTGAGGAAGAAAGGGCAGGAGGTGGGGAAGAGCTGTGCCCTGAGTGTTCATGCAGCTTTATTAGCAAAACCCTTCATTTTGATGCATCTCCTGATGGTTTTAGCCCCATCATATGCACCTTCTGATGCATCAAATGCACCTTCATCCTCTAGCTGGCAGGACCTGAGCCCTTCCCCCAGGTCCTTCAAGGCACCATGTGCCACCACTTGAAGGCAAAGGGTTTCCGCAGGACGTTGGTGCCACAGTGGACCTCCCCACAGAGGACGTGGTAGGAGAAGTAGTCATCAATGAAGGTGCAGGTGAGGCCCAGGGGCTCCAGCAGCTCCCGTACCCGCGCCTCCAGGCAGCACTGCCCACCCACCTCTGGTCCAAAGGGCTTGGGGATGCCCAAGTGTCTGCCCAGCACCAGCATGTTCACCTGCAGCCAAACCAAAAGTCAGGGTTTTCCACCTGCCCCCCACCCCAGAAGGTGTGTTTGCATCAGGTGTGGAAGGAAAAAGAGGGGTGGGAGGGGAGGAGGTGCTGGGGGGTCTCACCATGTCTGGGAAGAGGGCTTCTGCACGGGAACCACTTAAGATGAAGAGCTGGGGGATATCAATGATGTCTGGCTCACTCAGGCCCAGCTCCTGCTTCAGGAGGTCACGGTTCCAGTCGATGCAGCGCTGCAGGGAGGGAGGACCTGGAATTGCCACCCCAGACCCCCACAACCCATGCACAGACCCATGGGACCTCTTTCATCCTGTCCAGATCCTCACCTGCTCCATTGCAACCTGCCCAGATCATCATCCACTCCCCATTGCACCTCATCCCATCCCTCTGAGCAACCTCCTGAACCCAACACCAACCCAGTCAGCCTCTCCCCTTCAGTCTTGACACCTCTGCTGTCACCTCCCAGCACCCAAGGGTGCCTGGCCACTTCATGGCTGCCCCTCTTGCCCACCTGCTTTCACACTGCACAGTGTAACTCACACCTCAGTTTCTTACTCTTCTCCCCAGGACCTCTAAAAATGCTCCCCCAGCGAGAAATCACCCATGTGCAAGCGAGGAGAGCGAATCCACCTAAATCCATGAGTGCAAAGACCCACCTGCACATGCCTGTTGTCCTTCCTCAGCGACTCATCCGCCAGGATCTCATCAATGCTTCTCCTCTCAGTGCCCTTCAGCCCTGCACGGGGACCAGAGCAGTAAGGGACACCGGAAGGGACACCAGTGGTCCTCACCATGCCACAGCGATGCCCTTACCAACGAGCTGTGAGGCTTCACCATGGCCCTGCCTCTGCTTCTCCTTGAAGAGCTGGTAGCAGGCGCTGGGACTGGCCAAGAGGAGCCGGAAACCCTGCAAGGGAAAGCCCAGGGCTCACACTTTGCTGTCACTGGGATATTTTATCCCACTGTCCTGCTGAGAGATGCTGCGCTGACCCCAAACCCCGCCCCTCATGTCACAGGGTACAGGAGATGCCACCACGGCCGGGACACAATCCAGGGACTCACCATATTCCAGGGAAGCCACCCCAAAAGAAGGTGCATCCCCCAGATGCACTAGGGAGGAGGAGAGATTGCAAAAAAAGGAGGGGATGGGGGGAGGGTTCTGGGTTTGTTTTTTTCCTCCAGCTGTAGAAGTCACCCCATGGAGGAGCAGGGACAGCTCTGGGGACAGGCCCAGGGACAGGCTCAGGGACAGGCCCAGGGACAGGTACCTTCCTGTCAGCAGCTGGGACGAAGGTGAGGAATTCATCCACGTGGCCCACAGCCAACCACTCCGAGTAAACCTCCACCGGCGCCTGGACCTTCTGGGCGTAAAGAAAATCCCGGACTGCCTTCGACATCCGTCGACCGGGGGCCCTGGGAAGCAGAGGGAGGAGGAGGAGGAAGAAGGTCACCATTGCACCCCTCTGCAAGATTTGCCCCCATCCTGCCCCCTAAATGTCATGCTGAGGGGGGAAGGTGCATCAGCACATCCCATTTTAATGAGGAACACTGGGAAGAGCCTGGAAATAGTCTAGGCATTATTTTTATATATACATATATATATATATTTACACAGCTCTGGAGCCCTCATCACAGGAAAGACAGAGCTGTTGGAGAGGGTCCAGAGAAGGGCCATGAAGATGATCCCAGGGCTGGAGCAGCTCTGCTATGAAAGCTGGGAGAGTTGGGGTGTTCAGCCTGGAGAAGAGAAGGCTCCAGGGAGACCTTAGAGCAGCTTCCAGTGCCTGAAGGGGCTCCAGGAAAGCTGGGGAGGGACTTCTTACCAGAGAGGGCAGTGATAGGACAAAGGGTGATGGTTTTCAACTGAAAGAGGGAAGATTTAGGTTGGACATCAGGAAGAAATTCTTCACCGTGAGGGTAGGAAGGTGCTGGAACAGGTTGTCCAGGGAGCTTGAGAAGCCCCATTCCTGGAGGTGTTCAAGGCCAGGCTGGATGGGGCTTGTGCAACCCGGGCTGGTGGGAGGTGTCCCTGCCCATGCAGGGGGTTGGAACTGGATGATCTTTCCAACCCAAACGATTCTGTGATTCTATGATATATTAATATACTATAGATAGATATTAATATATATTTTTAACTGTTAATATATAGAATCACAGAACGTTGAGGTTGGAAGGGAACTTAAAGGTTCCAACCTCCCTAACATGTGCAGGGAATGCCATGGGCACTAGACCAGGCTGCTCCAAGCCCCATCCAACCTGCCCTTCAACACTGCCAGGGATGGGGCAGCCACAGCTTCTCTGGGCAACCTGGGCCAGGGTCTCACCACCCTCATAGTGAAGGATTTCCCTCTAATGTCCAACCTAAATCTCCCCTCTTCCAGCTTAAAATCATTACTGCTATATCTATATGGTACATTAATATATTATGGATATATCTCTGTATTACCTATTAATACATTAATATAATATACACATTTAGACCCTATGCATCTCTAGGCATCTATGGATTCCATCTTCCATTCTCCTCAGGCACCTCTGGGTTTAATTTCCCTCATCCCTGTGAATCCTAAAGCTCTCCTTACATAGCACTTTGCACAGGGGTGAAGTTTTCTTGGGCAGACAGCAGCAGGAAAACATTAATTAAACTTCAGATCATTAGGGATAATTACGGTCCTGGCGAGGCTGGGAAAATGCCATTTAGTCATGGCCATAACCAAAGCAAAGCCCCTGGCTTGTAGCAGGCCTGAGGTGACAGCATCTCATTTGTTCTCCTGGATCAAACTCCATCTGCATTTGGTCCCTGTGTTATTTTTCCAGGGGGAAAAAAAAACAAACAACAACAAAAACCACCTCCTTTGTGGAGGATTTTGCAAGGCCCTGTTGTTCCCGTGGGGCTGCCTAGCACTGCCTGCCCAGAGCAGAACAATTTCCAGTTATTTAGGATTTTACCCTTTCCTGGATTCCCCTGTTTTTCCTTTTAATAGGAAGGGGGAGAAAAAAAATGCCCCTAGATGCTTACAGTGATGTAAGGATTGGAGCAAAAGCACCAGTGGTTTGGGAAAGGGTAATAATAGGAAGGGATTTGTCAGGGATGAGGGAATAATAATGTGGTTTGCTTCTTAAATCTGGGATTTCATACAATGGTTTCGGTTGGAAGGGTCGTTAAAGATCATCTAGATCCAACCCCCTGCATGGGCAGGGACACCTCCCACCAGCCCAGGCTGCTCCAAGCCCCATCCAACCTGCCCTTCAACACCCCCAGGGATGGGGCAGCCACAGCTTCCCTGGGCAACCTGGGCCAGGCTCTCACCATCCCCACAGGGAAGAATTTCCTCCTCATGTCCAATCTCAATCTCCCCTCTTCCAGTTTTAATCCATTCCCCCTCATTCCCATCCCTCCCTGCCCTTGTTCCAAGTCCCTCCCCAGCTTTCCTGGAGCCCCTTCAGGCACTGGAAGCTGCTCTAAGGTCTCCCTGGAGCCTTCTCTTCTCCAGGCTGAACACCCCAACTCTCCCAGCCTGTCTTCAGAGCAGAGCTGCTCCAGCCCTGGGATCATGTCCGTGACCTTTTGATTTGATGGGAACCATCCCCAGATTCTCATTTTGATGCCAATCAGTCCCAGGTTTCCACTCTGAAGAGTGCAATCCTTTCTCCTGTGAGGATTTTTGGTGCTGCCCTACATCCCACACCCTCACCAAGGCAGGGGGCTGCCGATCAGGATGCGGCCCAGGGGATACTCCTTCCCGCGCACCGTGACCGGGGGGCTGACGTCCAGGTTGCCAAAGGAGTCCAGGCTGGTGACTTCTTTCCCAGGGGGTTCACGGGTCACGTAGCCAAAATCAGGGCCCTGGGGAAAGAGGGGAGAGGTGATGAGGGCCTCCTAGGGGTGAGGGAATATTGGAGAGGAAAAAAAAAAGATGGATAACACAACAACGCACCAGGATCTTTTTAAAAGCAAAATCCTTCAAGCCTCTGTTCCTGGGAGAGTCGAAGACAACAGGGAAGCTCTTGTGTGGTGCTTCCACGTAGCCAAACTCCAGCTCATCCTGTTGGAGGAAGAGGAAGAGGAGGAAAGGCTCCTGGCAAGATGATACTAACTATCTCGGTGAGGTGTGTGGTGAGGGTGGAGCAGGAAATGGGACACACCTGACAAAGCCTGGCTATGTCCTTTAACCCCCAGGGAGGCAGCTGCCTTGCTCTCCAGGGGGGGGACACCCCACCCAGCATGGGTCACCCCTGGGGAAGCACAGGTCACCCCCTGGTCACAACGGGCAGGGCCAGCAGGGTTTGGGCACAGTGTAGGGAGCACAATGCACACAGCATGTTCTGGCCATGCTCTGTGGGGTCCCTCTTGCAGTGAAGACCTTCTTGCAAAGACCCATGGGGTCCCACTTGCAATGGAGACCCCTCTTGCAACATCCCATAGGGGCCCCTCTTGCAATGAAGTCCCCATTTGCAATGTCCTGTAGGGTCCTTCCTGCAGTGGGGACCCTCTTGCAATGTCCCATGAGGTCCCACTTGTAATGGGGTCCCCTCTTGCAATGACCTATTGGGTCACTCTTACAACACCCAGGTCCCTGGACAACATCCCTGTCTGTGTTGGCTGCCACCACCAGCAGCATGTCCCCATTGCCTGGTTCATCTCTTAACATCTGGGTGCTTCCCCCAGCAACTCCACTAGTCCCTCCCAGGGTGCCAGCAGTGGGGGTGACACCCTCCATGCCCCAGAAGAGCCATGGGTTACAAGCATTGTTTGATGACCTGGATCCAGCGGTCACTCCGGGTTTCCATCTCCGAGCAGATGGTCAGCTTGCAGTTGGCTTTCCTCAGCAGGACCTGGAGACCTTCCAGAAAGACTTTGTTGGGATCTGGGCCCTTCTTGATGCTGGAGGGAGAGAAAGGAGAGAAGGCTGCAAGGAGGGATCACAAGAAGCTCCCACCACAAACCCCAACTGTGCAGCCCATTCCTAAGTGTGCTGGGTGATAGTCCTGCATTGGGTTAGACCCTAGAGAGGGTCCTCCAGCCTTTCTCCTTGGGGTTGCAATAGATGCAGAGATGCCAGCAGCTTCCTTACCCAAACAATGCCTCCAGTACAGCCTGGCTCACCCTATGGCTGCTACATAGCAAAGAAGGCTCAAAAACTCCTCCTTTTAGAGTCCCCCAGGGCAGGAGAGAGATGGGTTGATGTCCCTCCTACCTTGGAGAATTAAGGAATGGTTTGGATTGGAAGGGACCTTAAAGATCATCTAGATCCAACCCCCTGCATGGGCAGGGACACCTCCCACCACACCAGGTTGCCCCAAGCCTCATCCAACCTGCCCTTCCACACTGCTAGGGATGGGGCAGCCACAGCTTCCCTGGGCAACCTGGGCCAGGCTCTCACCACCCTCAAACAAAGAATTTCCTCCTTGTGTCCAACCTAAATCTCTTCCAGTTTTAATCCATTTCCCCTCATCCCATCCCTCCCTGCCCTTGTCCCAAGTCCCTCCCCAGCTTTCCTGGAGCCCCTTCGGGCACTGGAAGCTGCTCTAAGGTCTCCCTGGAGCCTTCACTTCTCCAGGCTGAACACCCCAACTCTCCCAGCCTGTCTCCAGAGCAGAGCTGCTCCAGCCCTTGGATCATCTCTGTGGCCTCCTCTGGACTCCCACGACCTTCTTGTGTTGGGGGCTCCAGAATTGGTCACAGAATTCCAGGCAGGGTTTCACTACCTGCAAACAAACACCTCCAAAGGCAGCTGGGTGTTGGGTGTCATTATCCAGGGAGCCACGCGGAAAACCACCGTGTCCGTGAAAATGGGGGTGCCCAGTGAGTTCTGCCAGGGGTGAAAACAGCAGGGGGGGTTGATTGAAAACTCTCAAGGCTGGAGGACACTGCAGGGGAACGGAACCAACCCCACATACCTTATGGGTGACCTCCAGCAAGCTGGCACTGAAGGAAACCAACCCAGAGA
Organism: Chaetura pelagica; assembly: GCF_000747805.2. Classification (NCBI taxonomy): domain Eukaryota; kingdom Metazoa; phylum Chordata; class Aves; order Apodiformes; family Apodidae; genus Chaetura; species Chaetura pelagica. The sequence continues at coordinate 700,718 of NW_009952967.1, read as the reverse complement.
AGCCAGCATCGGGGAAAGCCAACCCTTCAACATAGAAGGTGTTTTCTCCACTGCCAACGTGGTCCAGCACGTAGGAGAACTTGTCTGGCCCCAAGACGGGTTTGTAGCGGGGCTGTGAGTCACTCCCTGGAGAAACACCGAAAAAACCCAACCCAAGACCAGATGACCAACCTGTCCACCAGGCTGGAAGGAGGCACCAGCAAGGAGGTGGCTGATGCCAGTGTGGTTTGCAGAGGAATGGGCGTGTGTCCTCTCCTCTGGGGAACACACTTGATCTTCCCCATACAAAGAGGACTCTGTACCCTCAGGTCCAATCCTTTCAAGGTGCGTGGCTTCAGTTAAGCATCTAATGATATGCTTGGGCTCCCTGACCTGATTTTCAGCAGGGGAGCTGCAGGGGATCCAGCTCCTGGGGTGTGCAAAGGCAAAATGTACTGCCCAATGAGATGGGCTGCTTTGGAGGCCGGGTCCTTGTCCACACCAAAATGGTGCCAGGAACCATGCAGGGGTTTTCCAGCCCATGGGAATTCCAAAATGTCAACAACCCCACTGAGAAAAGCCTTTTTCTCTACGGGAACAATCAAGGGGGAAAGGGTAACTCCATCTTCTAGAATAGAAGAAGGGCTTTGGGGATACATTTCCAGGTGTCCAGCATTTAGCCATGGTGAACTGCAAAATGAGGGTTCACCCACCTTGGGGTCATGCATGGATATCTGGGAAGGCTGGAAGGAATACTCACGGATAGCGTGGAAAACCCGCACTTTGTCAGCGTCCGACTCGGGGACGTGCAGGACCACCTGGTAGTCAGCAAAGATGGCATTGGGACCCTGAGTCCTCAGCAGCATGACAGACATGTCCTGAAGGTCTGTGGTGGGGAGAAGATGGAGAAAGGAGACACGGAGAGAGGGGATGGGGGTGTTGCAAGTAGGAAACAGCCCCCATGAGATCTTTTGGGTCCTCTCAGGCTGCAGATGGGACCTTACCTGCAGTGGTCCTTATGCCCACCTCCTCACCATCTGTGTCCCCTGCTCCAGGGCTGTCCCGGTCACAGTTGACCAGCAACACGGCACCTTGCCCATCTGGACCCCATGTCCACCTGGCCTGGAGGAGAAACACCCAAAGGTGAGGAGAGAAACGTTTCCCCCATGCCAGTCTCTGGAAAAAATCCACCACCACGGCCACGCTTGGAGGACAACCCACAAAGCTGAGGTCTTGTGCAGCCTCGTCTATTGGAAGGTGTCCCTACTCATAGCAAGGGGTTGGATCCTGATGAGCTTTAATGTTCTTTCCAACCTCAACCATTCTACAATTCTATAATTGCAGAATAAAGGCTGGTGGGGCCAGAGCAGTGATCCTTTCAAGCCACCACATTTCCTAACCAGCTTCTAGCAGGGCCAGCAGAGTCTATTTCAGACAGATCTTCTCTTCTAACAAGCCAGAAAGTATCTGCCAGGCCTCACCTGGACAACATTAGGCTGTTTCTAGAAACACACCTCATTTTGATGTACAACTTGGGCTGCTGATCAGGCTGCAGCTAATTACCTGGGTGTAAGTGCTTGGGTATGTGCAAATTTGTTGCCAAGGGGGTAAGTCTCTTGCTGTATGCAAAGCCTGCAAATGACTCATTTGGTGGCATGTCCCACGTCCAAAAAGGAATCCAAAGCCAGGCAAGACAAGACAGCAGAGTATTTTTCTCCTGTATGATCCTTGGGGTTGGACTGGAGAGGCAGGAGAGTTTGGCATGGAATAAGAACGTGTTTTCCTCCTCATTTAGTAGGCTGAGAATTTGCCAGCTTGTTTTCTTGAATTCAGATCCCACCCAAGTCCCTCTCCATCCTGGGGGTTCCTCAGGGAAGAGACAGCAAATGGCTGCACCCTGCCTGGACCCCCTGTACGTTGCCTACAGCGAAGTGTCTCCTTACCTTGTCCTTCCCTTTGCTGTTCACTCTGCCATTCCGGTTCAAGTCCACGTCCAGGGATATGTCTGAAACATCAAGAGAGCAGGATGGCACCTGGCAGGGGAACAAGCTCTTGGTGGCACCTTCGGCTTGTCCTCAGCATGAGTCACCCAACACTGACCCCACCTTCACACCCTGAAGCTGCTCCAGACCCAACATCTCCAATGAAACACTGATGGAAAAGCCAACCTGATGGCTTCTTCATGGCTTCCCCACTTTGGTCTCCAGCTATCTTCTGTTTTGGTTTCCCCAGCAGGGATGCACCCACTTCATGGCATATTTTGTGCCTTCACCAAGTTCAAGGGTCTTTTGTAAAGCCAAAACATGTGTCCTTGGTTGAGTGGACATATAAATAATTACTAGGCTTGGTGCAACATTTGAGAAGGATTTTCCCTTAAAGAGCTTTTCTTGGCCCAAATCTCTGCCTCTGCTGCAATCAAGCTGAACTTCCCCACCAAGCTCATCTAAAACCTGCCTAAACCTTCATTAAAACTATCTTAATACAGAAACTCCTCCAAATGGGATATGTCACATGTGGAAAACACAGGCACTGAAGCAGAGATGGTCCTTCTTGATGCAGAGAGGAGGACTTGGAGAAGCTGGAAATGAAGCTTTAAATCTCAGCAAGCGAAGAGCATTTGTAAGGCAAAAGCCTCATGGAAAGTGGTGGCCCCAGATGGCTCCAGTGGAGCCCCATCCAGTCATGGGACGTGGGAAACCATCAGCCTCTACAGGTCCAATTTTGGGAGGCATATGCATAAGTTAAGGACACAGGTCCGACTTCCATGTGAACACTTTGAAAAATCCTAAATTTAGGGTAATTAATCCATCCAAGTGGAAGGCTCTAGACTGGTTGTCTAGACTCCCTTTGTAGTCAGCAGAGGAAAGCAGGCATTTCAAGGGTATGATTCATCTCATCCTAAACTTCTAAAATAGGTCAGACAACTACACTTTGGTGCCTCTTCCTCTCCCCTAACTGCAACAGAGGTTGAGGAGGGGTACATTGGCCAAAGCTGGGTGAGATTATCTCCTTTGGATCATCTTCTGCCAACGCAATGGTCTTGGCAAGCAGAAGAGAAGACTTGGTGTGTGTGCTTTGGGTGGGGACATGGCCCAGCCTGTGTCTTTTTTGCACCATATAAGGCAGCATAATAACATTTTAATTATTTCCCTCTTGCTTGTCAGCATCAGTCAACACCCAAACCTTCATTGCACATCAGACGGGCCCGCGCCCCCCACTTAACTCCCATCCCATGGACCCAACTAGATGTTGGCATCAAAAAGGGTTGGCTGGCTTCAAACAAGCTTTGGTGGAACACCTACCTACACAGGTGAGATACAACCAAGCCACTGAGAGCTCATTGTCTTCCCGTCCATAGTATGAAATCTTAACCTGCAAAGACATCACCAGATCATGACCCAAGTCCTGTCATGGTGAGTAGGTTTTCTCACTCATTGACGTGACCAATCAATGCTACACAAGTAGCTTGTGGAGGGCTCATCATAATTCAGCTGAACCATTCCTGCCTGCTTCAACATGAAAAGTTGGGAGTATTTTTGCTGCCTGGCATGGAGCTTCTGCCACCAGCTTTTGCAATCACTCCTACCTCATCTTTAGGACACAACATGTGATCTCCTTCTCCTTCTTGGTTTCATTTTTCGTACATCATGATTACACAATTCTTTTTACATTTGAGTTTTCTCCGTGGAAATGAGCCCCATGTCAGCACTACCTAGAAATGCTTCAGCAGGCCCATCATCTTCCCTTCATTCCTGGAAAATTTGACTCCACTTTCCAGTTTTGGTGCATAAAAAAGCAACTCACCTTATTGTCATTGACTGTTGTGCTGGTGACATCGATGGTCACTACAATCTCAATATCAGGCTCCAGGGGCCACCTGGAGTTAATCATGGGTCTGGTGGTGGGGTTGTGGATCATGTGGACTGTAACTGCAGAGGTGGCATAGACATCAAATGACGTGGCATCTTTGGGGGTTGATCTGAAACAGAGAAGGTTAGTGACCAAGCTGTCCCTCCTGTTCTCCTCTGTGGAGCCAAATGCATGAACCCGGAATTAAAATCCAGCTTTAACTGGGTGGAAAGGACTCAGAAACCATCTCTGGGTGATGAAATTCATTGTCTGAATTTTATGTGTATTATCTCTGTGGTGATGTTGAGCAAGCAGAGCTCTCACTGGAGCTCCAGCACGTCTGCCTGTGGTTAAGCTTATACTGGGAATCACTGAAGTTTGGGCATCCAACCTCCCTCCACAACAACAAGAAAACCCCCAAAATTTCAGCATCCAATGACAAAACCCCAACAAAGAACCAGGGCAATGTTTGATGCCAACCACCCGGGGAGATGCTTATTGTTGTACCATCCCCTGATCTGAGAGATGCCCAAACTGGAGTGGAGCCTGAATCTGAGCATGGAGAACCCACACCCCACCTCCATGACATCCCTTGCCTTTGAAGTGCTGCCTACCTGCTCATTACAGCCCCAGCACCTCCATCCCAGGAGCACGAGTGCTCCAACCTGTCTGCCATCAGGAACCAGCCTCCCTGGCCGCATGCAAAAAGGGCCAGAGTGGTCAATGTGAACAGCAAGAAAACATAAAATAATAAAACAACCCACGGGAGAGATTTGTTCCTGGTGTTGCTCTTGGCATAGTACCCCTGGTGCCTGCAGCAGCTTGTAAGCGGAGATTAAAGCCTCATCTCACTTGTCACCCCTTTTATTTAACAGCGCCCGACATCGTAAATCCACCCGCGCGCTGTCGCACGCCACGGCTCCTCCAGGTTTGGGTCTGTTTGCCCAAACATCATTTTACATGTTGCCCAAACAACATTTTACAGCCCTCACATCTCAGCACCACCACTGAATCCCCATCCTGCTCCATTTTCTGCCCCCAAACAGACCAAACCACGAGTCAAAGTTTGACCCATTCATCACCTGCTCTCCAGGAACAAAATTATCCCATTTTTTTCTTACTTGGAAGAACATCCACTCTCTGCTGGGTTGGACCAGAGCTCAGATTTTGCTACTGAGAAGCCAAATCAGCCCTTTTTGGGGCTTAGGCCTTGTGTTTAAATGAAGCTAGGCTTGCTTTGAGTTCAAAACCAGGAAAAAAAAATAAATGCAAATAATAGGTTTTATATAGGTGGAGGGAAAAAAAGAAGATGACTTTCTCTCCATCTGAAGCCTTTCTGGGGGGACAATGGCACCTCCTGGCCCAGCTCCAACACACAACCTCAATAATTGCCCCAGATGCGATGCCGACTGGCTTGTTCCTGTAGCCTCTATCATGATAAACATGATTTATTGAATAATGACAAGGTGACAGCAGGGTAAACACAGCCACACATCTGGCCAATAAAGCAACCCCCAGAATGCACGTTAGGGAAAAGAAAAAAAAAAACTCTTCATGAAATCACCCATGAAAATCCTTCTGGTAGAATTTTTTCTGCCTGAGCCACACATTTTATTCTTTACCCCATTTTAGCCAAGTTGCTTGTCTTGAATTGCTCTTGCCCAATGTTTTCACAGCCAGAAATAGATCCCGCTCAGCCGGGGTGTGCTTGGGCCTTGCCTGCAAATCGTCACGGCTCGGCTACGCTTTGACGCCTCCCGTTTGCAAGACGTCCCTCCTTTGGGTGCAGCTCCCCACAGGACATCATCCTCTAAGACAGACCCAGTGGGACGTGTCCCTCGTGCACCAAAGGAACTTAGAATCATAGAATCATTCAGGTTGGAAAAGACCTTCAGGAGCATTAAGTCCAACCATCAGCCCTACACTCTGTGACCACTAAACCATTTCCTGAAGCACTATGTCTACCCATTGTTTGACCCACCTCCAGGGATGGTGCCTCCACCACCTCCCTGGACAGCCTGTTCCAAGGCCTCACCACTCTTTCTGTGAAGAAATTTTTCCTAATATCCAATCTGAATCTCCCCTGGCACAATTTGACCCCATTTCCTCTTGCCCTATCACTAGTCACTAGGGAGAAGAGGCCAACACCTGTCTCACTACACCCTCCTTTCAGGTAGTTGTAAAGAGCAATGAGGTCTCCCCTCAGCCTTCTCCAGGCTGAGCAGCCCCAGCTCCCTTAGCTTCTCCTCATAAGACCTGTTCTCCAGACCCCTCATCAGCCCAGCTGCCCTTCTCTGCACCCTCTCCAGCACCTCCATGTCCTTCCTATACTGCGATACCCAAAACTGCACCAAGTGCTCGAAGCCCTTGGATGAACTCAGAACATGGGCTCAAAATGTGCTCTAATTTTGACCCCCGAGCACCTATTTATCCAAACTAAGAGCAAAACCCACCGTTGGGCTCCCCCAAAAACCCATGACCATTCTAGAAAAGGATGGGGATGCCCCAAGCCCAAAGTCTTACCGGCGCGTGTCGAGGAAGACCTCGGTACCCAACACGCAGACAGCGTAGCTGGCGCGGCTGGTGGACATCTGCACGACATGACGTTGGGGCATGATGTGCTGGGGAATGCAGCAAGAATGTGAAGGAAGCTACTGCCTGCCTTTGTAGGTAAACCAGCACGACTGGATTAAAAGGCAGGGGAATTTTAACTCCTCCTTCCCTCGATGACGGGGTTCAGGCAGGGGACCCTGCGTCTCCACCTCCACCACCCAACAAGCTGCCGCCCCACTTGGGGAGATGGAGGTGATAAGGCAGCCCCTGGGCAAAACGGGAGGCTCTGGGGAGGGGACATGGGGCAGAGGGGCAGGATGGGGTGGTTGACACCCAGCCCTGCCCCGGGATGCTCAGCAGCAAGCTCTTCTGGGGCTTATTCTCACCTTTTCATTCCCTTAGAGCTTCATGTAAGGACTCCAAAGCTTAATGTATTAAACGTTTCATTCCTCCTGCTGCACAACCTGGTTGTTTAGGGTTATTACAATACATGGTATCATTAAATAAAGCATTTCCCTTAAAACAACCCAAATTTTCCATCTAGCCTCTCTGCAGGTGACTCACAGCCTCAGCTACCCCATTAGGGCAATGCCCGAATAAAGCCTGACACAGGGAAATGTTTGTTCAGGTCAGTCCTTCCCATCATAACAACTCCCCAGGAGAGCGACGAGCAGAAACAAGTGCAGGGAAAACTGGTTATTTGGCAGGCAGGGAAGGGGAAAAAAAACCCAAACAACAACAACAAAACAACAAGAGGCTTTCAGTGGAAATTAAAACTCCTCAGTGTTTTGCTTGGACTTTGTGTTTCAGGAGAATTGGGGTTTTTGGGGCGTGCAGCAAAGCTCCCATGAGAAACATCCCCATCACTGGGAGATGTTGTCTGCTGGATGTAGCCAGTTCTCTCCAGGCCACCACAGGAGGCTTCACCTGCCTGCAAAGATGGAAACAGGATGAGATAAATTGTGCTGAACCACAGAATCACAGATTTGTCATGGTTGGAAAAGACCTCTAAGAGCACAACATCCAACCGTCGACCTCCATCCCCCCCAAAAAAAAACAGAGCATATCCCAAAATGCCTCAAGAAGTGCCTCCTGAAGTGTCACCTGATGGTGGGAAGGAGGTCTCCAGCATGCTTGGGGATGGAGGCAGCAGTTAAGATGGAGGGAAAAGGCAGCACAGGGATGGAGAGCACACCAACAGCCCTGCTGCGGCAAGGTTCATTCTCATAGTGAAGGGGACAGGGCGATGCGGTCCCCATTCCCATGGGTCATTAGAGATGCAATGGGCAGGAGAGGGCTGGAGCCAGCAGTAACCCAGGCTGGCCAGCAGCAGGACCCCTTGTGAATCAAAAAGGTCAAAGCAAGCTCAGAGGAACTAGGAGGACCCATCCCCACCACTGCACTGAGCTGCATGTCCTCAGCTGGAGGAGCAGTGATCTGTATACGCCTTCTCCTGCTAGATCAAACCAGCTGCTGTAAACATCTCCCAGCCAGGCTACATTAAAGGGCTCCTTCCAACTTTAATTGCAGCAGGAAAAACCCAGCAGCACCATGTCTTGTATGTGAGCACAGCTTTAATAAGATCCTGGGACCCTGCTGGCACAGCTAGGATGCTCCAGTGGGGAACGCTAGCGGCACTTCCAGCTTCTCCAGGACCTCACCTTGCTTGAGATTTTTAGATAAAATTCCATTTCCTGAAACCCAGCCAAACTCCTGATGCTCATGGACTTGTGGGGTTTGTTGGTTCTTCAGCCCTTCTGGGGGATCACAAGCCTTCATGCACCCCCTAAAACCCTTTAAGCTGGGGCAAAGCAAAGCCAGCATGGTGGGCAAGGAGCTCACTGCATCCTCCAGGGAAGAGTCTGGCCATGGCAGCATATCTACCAAAGAGTTGGAATTCCCACTAGCAGCTGCTGGTCACGCTGGTTTAGACTGGGCATGGTGCTGAGCTTGCTGCCTGCTGTGATTTTAGGACTGTATCCTGCTCAGCTGGTTTGAGCCCTGTGCTGGACAGGGAACACACCTTAATCCCCACAGGGTCAGGCTGGTAAGGTCTATAATCTGGAGGGAGGTGGAGAACGGTGGTTTCAGGCTCCCAGCAAACACGAGGGCTTCAACAGAGGGTTGGAGAGCATCTGCTTCTCCAAACTCCCACAGGATCATGCTCCTCCAGAAGAGATGGAGGCACAGGGCTGAAACCTCATCTTCATTTTGGGTTTGGGTTTTTTCTCAGCACGTTTAGTCACAGCACATTCTGAGCCACCACGGTCACTGTGGATGCTCACTCAAGCCCAAAACACCTCGTCTTGGTTGGGTGGTACCTACACTCAGCTTTTCTTCCTCCTCCACCTGCTATTAGCACTGACATGCCCGTGCACAGGGAGAATGACAATTTTAAGCCATCCAGCCCATTCAGAGCTGAGTGTTTCTTCCTAATAACACCTTGTTGCTCTTAAGATCCCTGGGACACGACAGATGGGATCCCACCTCTCCAGCAGATCAAGTGAACCTTGTTTTTTTGGGGCTCACCTCGTCTTTTCCCCCAATTTCAGCCTGTTTCTAGCCATGATGGAGCAAGACCTGACCCTCTGCCAGTGCTCCTCCAAGAACCCCACTATTAGCCCAGACTTCCCCAGGGCGTTTCTTCTCTCCCGTCCTGCGCCGCCACTCCATCAAGGAAAGTCTGATAATCTCCCTAAGCTGCTAATTACACCTTATTTATTACTCTGCATGTGTAATTGCAGGCAGGAACTTTTAAGAGCCATGTCAGCCTAATTACTTGCAACAGGGCAAGGCATGGAACCAGTTATCAAGTCCCGCTCCAGTTTGCATGAAGGTTTATTTTCTTTAGGCGCATAGCTGGAACAGCCTGGCAGGAGCATCCCAGACAGGCATCAAGTCCCCTCCCAGGGACCTGCCCTCCCCATCCCACTTGGAAGCCAGGAAAGAAGGGCAGCAGGTTGGTTTGGCCCAGTAAAAAAATGTTTTTCAAGCCAGTAAAACTAAGAGAGGTTGGTCCCAAACCTGGTAAAACATCCGGGGCCAGGACTTGTCAGAGCTGGCTTTACAACCATCTCCTCCTCCTGGGTGAGAAAGCACCAAAAATCCCCCTCCATCCTTTCCTGTCCTCAAAATGAAGGTGTCTGCCTGCTGGGAGATTTCCTACCTGGGAATCCAAGAGCAAAGCATCCCATAAAACTGCTTTTCCCCCCTGAGGCTGGAGCCAAGCACATACCCCTGTGCTTGCCCTGCCCACGCTCTCCCCCAGCTTTGCATTAAAATTGCTGCCCTATAAATATCACCCTGGCTGGGGCGTGCTGGATGCCTCCCCCAGGGAGAGCAATAAAGCTACAGGGTAGACTCAGCTTCACCCAAGCTCCTTCATCTTGCCAGTGGGTTGGTTTCACCTCCTCGAAGCTGCCTGTCTCTTCCAAAATAAAGGGCAGGAATGGGCAGGAATAGGCAGTTGCCTCGTGGCTCGACTGGGACAGGCACCTGTTTGCACCTCCTAAATGCAAAAGGTCAGCTTGAAAGGACTCAGCGGGGGGAACATTTCCCCTCCCACTCTTTGCACTAAGGCACGTGCAGAAAGAGAGTCACCAAACCACCCCAAGACCCCTCACCAAGCAGCCAAGGAGCTTAAAACCCCCTTGCACCCACCGGCTTGGCCTCCTTGGGCAGGAGGTGCTGGATGATGCACACGTGAAAAGCCTCAGCAATCAGCTCCCTGGAGTTGTTTGGAAGCTCCAGTGTTGGGATCTCTTCCCAGGTCCTGGAAACTAGGGCAGGCAGAGATCCATCAGTGGCAGGGAAGTTTATACAGAGCAGCTTCTGACCTGGCAGATCTGATTTTAAATAAGAAAACAAAGAACTCCTCTGATCAGATTTGACTGTAGCCACAAACCCCCAGACATCTACATACGTGTGCACATGTCTATCTACACGTGTCCTGGGATGGTTTACCACCTCTGATCTGCCACCTGGTAACCCAGAGCTCAGCCCACATGGCAAATAGCACTTCTGCACCCTGAAAAAAACAGCCCATTCTTGCAGGAGAAATCAAATTTTATTTAATAACTGGGGGGAATTCATAGAATTGTGTTATTGTAGAGTCCCAAACTGGCTTGGGCTAGAAGGGACCTTGAAGATCATCTAGTTCCAACCCTCTGCATGGGCAGGGACACCTCCCACCAGACCAGCTTGATCCAACCTGCCTTTGAGCACTTCCAGGGATAGGGCAGTTACAACTTCCCTGAGTAGCCTGTTCCAGTGTCTCACCACCCTCACACTAAAGAATTTCCCCCTAACATGTAACCTAAATCTCCCCTTTTCCAACTTAAAACCATGACACCCCTCATCCTCTCACTCTGATCCCTTGTCAAAAGTCCCTCCCTGGCTTTCCTGAACCTCCTTCAGATACTGAAAGGCCACAGGAGATGGCCACCTCTCATGCAACGGGGACAGGTAAGTCCTTGTACTGCCCTCAGCACCAGACACAGGTATGGGGAAGATGTCTTGGGTGCCTCTTGGGTGCAATTGCCCAATTCCTCCCCAAATGGAGACATTGCAAGTGGTGGGGGCTTTGCCAAAGCCTCCCCAGGAAGGATTTAACATTTTCCTTGCTGCAACCATTGCTGTGGCAACTCTGCAAAGACCTCCCCAGGTTTGCAAATACCCCAGAAACTTTACAAAGAACCTGCATGGCTTGTAAAGAACCTCCAAGGTTTGCAAAGTCTCTAGGAAGCTTGCAAAGAACCCAGAAGGTTTGGAAAGAGTACAATAAGCTTTTGAGAGACCCCAGAAGCCTTGCAAAGACTCTAAGAAGCTTTGAAAGACTCCACACAGCCAGCAAAGACCAAACCTGGTGTCCAAAATTCCAGGAAGCTTGCAAAGACCTTAACCTTGTTCCACACCAATGCCACAAAGACAGGAACCAGTGCAGTGATGGGGAAATGGGCTCTACCAGCCCTTTGGCAGCCAGGACCACCCAAAAAAAACAGGACCATCCAAAAAACCAACCCAGGGCCCCCAGGGTTTCAATCCCATCTTTGCTGAGGGCACTTGCTCCCAAGGGTCCACAGGTCTCCTTCTGCCTGGCAAGTGCTGGGGGCTTTTACCCACGTCAGCACCATCAGGCCAGCTGGACCAGAGGGGATATAAACACATTTATATTTAGATGGATAAACCAAACCCATGACCAGCTCTGCATGATTTTAAAAAACACAAGTGATGTGGTGACCCTGGGGTCTTTTCTGTAGGGATTTGGGATTGGGTTTGGTGAGGTCTTTTTTTTTGAAGAAAAGGAGGATTTCAATAGCATGTGTTTTCCTCACTGACAAATGAAATACTAAGTCAACAGGTGCAAGATTGGAGGAATTAAAAAGGTGGGGAAAAAATTGCTTTTTGCTCATTTTCCTCCAAACTGAAGAGGTTTACACCTCTATTTCCTGAGCCCACAGGTTCCAGGGAGGTAAGGCCATCCCAGCCCATGCCCTGCCAGCTGCTGGCTCTGCCTTGGGGTAAAAAGAGGAGAAATCAGTCCTATATAGTGCTGGAGAACAGAGCCTGATGTGCAAACAGAATACAGTTTTGGGAGCTTTTTTTTCTTTTTAAAATTACTGCTCCTCCTAGTTCCTCTTTCACCAGTATTTCTTACTACTGGTGGTTTAAACAGAAAGGGGTTAAATAGATAAATCACGATGCTTCTCAGGAGGAACATTTTCCAGCTGGGAGCAGATCAGCTCCTAGGGTGTCTCAACTGGGGGTCACTTAACCCAAGCCCCCAGCATGTTTTGCACCACAGTGGTGCCAGCCTGGCCACCATGTTCTAGGAAAAGCACAGTCTGAGTTTAAAAAGTGGGTTAGGTTTTATTATATTCCTCTGGGAGAACTTCTACAGCCTTTAAAAAAATATCCCCATTGTCACAAATATTATTTTTGCTTATGCAGAAAAGCAGCAAAACTACCCTGTTTTATGTGGAAGGGGGTTGGTGTTCCCAAGTGTTTGCTCAGCAACACAAAGGCCTCACTCACATTTGCTCAGGTTATGGCCAAAAAAAAAAACAACCCACCCAACAAGGATCTACTTGATATGGGAAACTAGATTTGAGCTTCTTTCCTACACCTCAGCCAGGGAGAAAAGAGAACACAAAAAAACAGAAGTCTGAAAGGGATATTAAAAATGAAAACATCAACCTGAAGGTTTCTGCTCCTCACTAATTGCTTGTGGCTTCCAAAATCTGGGGCAGAAGTTTGGGTTTTTCAATGAATATTTAGCTTGATGTTAATAAATAATGCAAATGTCTACATGGGCAGCAATTGCTCTGCTGGGTTGACTGTTCAAAACCACCTCTGATTTGCCCACACTGGCAACTTACTCCCTCTGAAAATAAGCAGGGTTAAAAAAAAAAGAAGAAAAAAGGAGTGTCCTGCTCTAGCCTAAGGGGTAGGAAATTGTATTTCTTCTTCCTCAGAGCAGCAAGAGCAAATAAATAAAAGAGGGGATACCCTAAGGATTCAAACACCAGCTGAAACCTGGAAAAAAATCACCTCCTTGTTGGGCTGCTTGTCCCTGTTTGGGGTCAGATGCTGGAGGGACAGGAGTTGGGAACAGCTGGGGGAGCTCCTTGCATAGGGCTGGGAGGTGGGTGGGCTTTGGGCCAGCTCCCCCTCCCTCTCTATCCCTTCCCTCCCCCTGGAGATCATTTTCCTGGGGCTTTAGAGGGTCCAATCCAACCGCCCCCTCCCTTCAGCCCCGGGTGGAGGCTGCAAAGTTGTCATCCCGAACTTTGCAGAGGAGCCAGTTGAGAAGGGAGACGTGCCAGGGAGGAAGGAGAAGCAGCTGGATGCTGGTGGGGGAGCTCAGTGGCACCCAGAGCAGGTGGGGAAGAGGGTGCATGCCCATCCTTGAGGTGTCTGGGCTGCGTGGGGACAGGCCAGGGGACATGGCAGGGGACCGCACACTCCGGCTGCAGCACGGGAACCGCATCCAGGCCCTGTGTGTGCTGGGCACTCACATCACCACCGACCTCTATGGGTAAGTGGGACACCCCAATACTCCCTTCCCTCCCTCTACTTCTGCACCTTCACTTCTCCCCTCACCTTTTCCCCGTTTCTGCTTCTGAAAATCCGCCCCCCTTTCCTCATTTTTCCTTCTTCCCCAAAACCCCGACACTGGTTTAAATGTGATTCACGAGGGAAATCCTCCCTGGGCTTTGGGAACCTGCACGGGTCCTGGGAAAGCTTTCAGCATGAGCTCTTGCATGATTTGGTATTTACCCCAAGCCTGCAATGGTGACAGGTTGGATCCATCTGAGCTCAGCAGAGCCAGTGTCACCTTGGAAAGCTTCTGGAGGGATGAGCAGGAGCCACAGGGATGGACCCCAAAGGGAGGGATACAGCTGGGAGAGGGAAGGAAAACAAGATCTAGTGACCAAGCAGCATCCTGGGAAAGCATCAAAGTCCCCACAACACCAGCCTTGAACCCCTAAGACCCACCTAAGAGAATTATTCCCTCAAAGGCAAAAGTTCCAGAGCTCATTTCATGGTTAATTCTGGTCTTTGTTGTTTTTGCAAATCCCACCCTTGATACTCAAGCCGAGCAGTGCATTTACAACCTATCTGGCATCTTTCTGGATCAAATCTCCTCCCAGTGGGATTCCCAAAACCCAGAAACAAGGAAACCAAACCTGTTTTTCTGTGCATTAATTTAACAATCTAAAAAATGCCCGGGCAGCAGCAAAGAAGTGCTCAGATTTCCTCTCTCTCCCCCCCTCCTGGTCTGGGTTTGTCGGGGCTGGCAACATCCAGAAAGCAAATAAATGATGTTGTAACAGATACAGCATCAGCTCTCAGGTGTCAGGATTGCTCAACAGGAGCCTTCACCTCAGGAGCTGCAAGCTTCCCAAAAATAATAACCCAGGAAAAATAGGGAAATTAAGGACAAGGAGCCAGGCGAGGGAATGGGGATGCATACAGCAGCTGGAGAAACACAAGGGTGTGTAGGAGCAGGAGAGGTGTAACAGCAGATGCTTCAGGGTTGGATAAAATCAGCCCAAAAATGAGAGATTCCCATGGTAAATTCCCTGGGTTGGGTTGGCATGTTGATTCCATGAGCTGTTAAATGCCAGGTTTGGAAAATAAAGAGGGATTTCTCCATTGAAGTGCAAACCCGTGGTTTGGTTCTTGCAGCCCCGAGTGTTTTGGCTGTGACTGTTCCAGATCACAATCTGCACCCACAGCTGGAAAACAGACTCATTTTGCTAAAATAGCATCATGGAATGGGTTGGGTTGGAAGGATGGATGACCTTAAAGATCATCGAGTTCCAACTTCTCTGCATGGATAACAGTATCCCAGGCTGGTTTGGGTTGGAAGGGACCTTAAATATCATCCAGTTCTACACCCCCTGCATGGGCAGGGACACCTCCCACCAGCCCAGGTTGCTCCAAGCCCCATCCAACCTGCCCTTCAACACTGCCAGGGATGGGGCAGCCACAGCTTCCCTGGGCAACCTGGGCCAGGCTCTCACCACCCTCACAGCAAAGAATTCCCTCCTCATGTCTCACCTCCATCTCCCTCTTCCAGTTTTAATCCCTTCCCCCTTGTCCTCTCCCTCCCTGCCCTTGTCCCAAGTCCCTCCCCAGCTTTCCTGGAGC
>NW_009952967.1:678027-683331 GCF_000747805.2 Chaetura pelagica | reverse complement strand
CAAAGAATTCCCTCCTCATGTCCAACTTCATTCTCCCCTCTTCCAGTTTTAATCCATTCCCCCTCACCCCATCCCTCCCTGCCCTTGTCCCAAGTCCCTCCCCAGCTTTCCTGGAGCTCCTCCAAGCACTGGAAGCTGCTCTAAGGTCTCCCTGGAGCCTTCTCTTCTCCAGGCCGAACACCCCAACTCTCTCAGCTTCCCTGAGCAACCCGGGCCAGGGTCTCACCACCCTCACAGCAAAGAATTCCTCCCCCATGTCCAACCTGTGCTAAAAAAAAAGACACCTAAAATGTTTCCAGGCAGGGAAGAAAGGGTAGAAAGGTGCTGGTAGGGAGCATGGAGACACCAGCATGGCCAGGCTTGGCAGCAAGAAGCTTAATTGTCGTGAGAAGTGGGAGGTTTTGGTGCAAAGCTCTAAACTCAGTGTTTTTGGCAGGGCGGCCCCGGCTGGGACAGTGTCCTTCAGCGTGAAGCACACGGAGGGGGTGAGCGTGGAGGTGGTGTCCCAGAGCCAAGCAGGGGTGGGGGCAGCCCCTGGCAGTGGGACACAGTGGCCACTGGAAAAGGGGACACTCCTGAGGTTCAGCATGAAGCAGGCCAGCACAGAGGTCAACGATAACAAGGTAAGAAGGGGGATGTAGCGGTGTGGGACCCCCAGGTGGAGAACATCCTTCTCCAAGCAGGGACCTGGGGCTTTGCAGGTCACCGTCAGCTTTTACGCAGAGGGAGGGCAGCACATCAGCCAAGCTGGGGTCTTCCTCACTGGCATGGGTGAGTATGAAGGCTTCTGCAATCCATCTTCACCCCCTTGGTGCTGCATTGTGGGGCAAAGGTGGAGCCAGGTTTGCTGGGTCGGGGGGGGCTTTTGCATCCATCCCACTTTGCCATACCCTGAGATGAGGTCTGTCCATCCAGGCATCTCGCTGGACGTTGACACAGATCAGGATGGAGTGGTGGAGAAGAACAGTCCCAACAAGGTAATTCAGCCTCTTCCACTGCATGTAGAGGAGAGTTCACGGGCTTGCAAGAGCCTGAGCCTGCTAAGCTCCAGGGGGGTGTTTTAGGCCAGCTGGACCTGGGGCCCTGAGGGACATGGGGCCATCCTCCTGGTCAGCTGCAACAAGGAGAGCCCCTTCACTCCAGCATCAGACAGCAACGATGAAAGGGTATTCAACAAAGAAGGTAACACAGCTTCAAAAACATCTTCTAAAGTAAAAAAAATGCTTCATTATTTCCCCTCTTGAACCTTTTTTGGGAGGTGAAGCTTTGCTTGGGAACCAGCTGCCCATGAGCTGCCCTCCACCAAGCTGCTGAGTAAGCTTTCCACGTGGGAATGGGTTGTTTTGGTTGTTTTTTTTAATGCCAGGTAAACTAATTGCAGTCAAGCAGGGGCATGAAGCACAGCCAGAAAAATAGCAGAGGTGCCACTGATGGCAGAGCTGGGGCCAGAGATGCCTCCACAGGGATGACAGGACCTCTAGGCAAGGCATGTGGCTGGGAATACCCGTCTGCTCCTGGAAAACTAAAACCACATGGAGCCAGTGTCCATTGGCTTTTTGAGGCCAAGGTCTTTGTAGGGGGAAAAAGAAAAGAAAAGATATAAAAAGAAAAGGCACAAGCTTTGCTAGCAGGACCTTCTGACAAGGGCATCTACAACGGGTGATGGATTAAAACTGGAAGAGGGGAGATTTAGGTTGGGAGGAAATTCATCAGTGTGAGCGTGGTGAGACACTGGGACAGGCTGCCCAGGGAAGCTGTGGCTGCCCCATCCCTGGCAGTGTTGAAGGGCAGGTTGGATGGGGCTTGGAGCAACATGGGCTGGTGGGAGGTGTCCCCGCCCATGCAGGGTGGAACTGGGTGATCTTCAAGGTCCCTTCCAACCCAAACCATTCCATGATTCTATGATGGCCACAGGTTATTTTTCCAGCTTGCACAGGCTGGTAGCAAGGGAAGAGAAGATTTCTTGGCATGGGAGATGCAGACTCCAGGAGGGAGCACACAAGCTGGCCAGAGCTGAGCAATCCCCACCACTTAGGGGGTGTTTGTTTGCACCTCAGATTTGCTGGACATGTCACGGATGGTCTTGAGGATTGAAGGGCCACAGCGGGTACCCCGGGGCTATGAAATTGTTCTGTATGTTCCCATCTCCAATGCTGACAAAATTGGGGTCTTCCATGTGCAGAGTAAGTCCTTCCTCACCTCCTCTTCTGCCTCTTCCTTCACCTCCTCCTGTCCCCCTTCCTCCACATTTGTGGGTGCTTTTTACATCCTTGCAAGCTCTTCTTTCCATCTGTCCATGCTCTCTCCATACTATTCCAATGACACTTCCAAAGCAAACCATACTTCCTTTCTCCAAATTTTTCCAGCCCTGAATGTTCTCTCTTCTCAATCAATTGGAATAATGCAGCAGTAACAAGCAAAGCACAAGGCCACAAAGCCAGTTATCCAAGGTCATCCAGCAGAGGAGTGGCAAAAACCCACAGGTGTCCTGACACCCAGATGCTTTAGCCATGATGGCAACAAGTTCTACAACACATTTTCCCCTCCTTGGGCACAGGGACTTTCCCCTGGGACCAAATACCCTCATCCAGCCCAAAACATGCCATTAAGTAACTTGGTCTTGTCCTCCAAGACAGTGGCAGTTGGTAGAGCAGTTTGGTGGCACTGCCATCCTATGGCACAGAGAGGGTTGTAAAAGGCAGGAATTCCATGAAAACATCTTCCCAATGCTGGTTATATCCAAGGAAAGGCCAAAACACCTTTCTCCACCCTTCAACAAAAATCACAAGCCCCTTTAGCTTCCATTTTAAGGTACTTCAGCCAGATGAAGTCCCACCCACCCACAGAGGGATCATGGTACCTCCTTGTGTGGTGCACAAGCAAAATGAGGCTTGAAGCTACCAATGAAACTTTGGAAATTGCTCACCTTCCCCTTTCTCTTCTTGCAGACCCCTTCTTTGGGCAGCGTTACGTCCACGTGCTGGGCCAGAGGAAGCTGTACCACGTTGTGCAGTACACTGGTGGGGCTGCAGAGCTTGAGTTCTTCATTGAGGGGCTTCGCTTTCCTGATGACTCCTTCTCTGGTCTGGTCTCCATCCATGCCAGCCTCCTGGAAACCCCGGCTGAGGTCTGGGGGCTCCAGGGAAGGGGTGTGACAGCCTAGGGGGAATGGAGAAGGGAATGGAATAGAGAGCAGTCCCTATTAATTTACTCCCCAAATTACCTCAAGGGTAGGGTATTTGGGGGTGGGAATAGTGGTAAAGAGGGTGTAGAAAGTCTCCAGTTTCTCCTTGCCTCCCTCCAGGGTGTCCCCCCCACACCAGTCTTCACAGACACAGTGGTGTTCAGGGTAGCACCATGGATCATGATGCCCAACACTTTGGCACCAGTGAACATCTTTGTCTGCAGGTAAAGGCCAAGGGATGATTCCTCCCCAGGTAAATCAGCCCCACAGTCTCCCTGGAGAGAGAGGCTGGGGAGGTGACAGACAGAGAAGACAGCTGCCTGGGGAACATATCCATCCTCCCTTCATCTCCTTCCACCCTCTTTCCCAGTCTGAAGGACAACTACCTCTTCATCAAGGAGATCAAAAACCTGGTGAACAAGGCTGGCTGTGAGCTGAAGGTTTGCTTTGGCTACACCAACCGTGGGGACCGCTGGATGCAGGTAGGTGGACACCAGAGGGGAAGCAAAGCTTTCCCTCCCTGCTGATGTGCTCCATGTGGTTTTCCCTCCCTTCTCCAGGATGAGATCGAGTTTGGCTACACCCATGCTCCCCACAAAAGCTTTCCAGTGGTGCTGGACTCCCCTCGAGGTGGAGGACTGGAGCAACAGGCCATCAGGGAGCTGCTGGTAAGAGCAGGACTTGCAGGGTTTTTATGTTTAGCCTGTTCTACCACTCCTAAACCCTACTTGCACTTGGCTCCTTGGAGGCTCTACAATGAATTGCCTGAAAAAAAAAAAAAGAGTTTTAACACCTCTGCATGCAACTGTGTGGAGATGTGACCCCAATCACTTCCAGCTGGGAGACCACCAACAGCCTGACCCCCCTCAAAGCAAGGATCAGAGCCTAATCTACATCCCAGCCAGCTGGAAAAGCTTTTATCCAGAAAGTGCTGGATGAAAGGGACAAGGAAGAGCTCATGCCTTTGGAAATGAGAGATTCCTGCCAAGCTCTGGAACAGGAGTGGATTTCTTCACCCTGAGTATCCAAGCAATGGGTTATATTTTCCTTTCCTCCTCCATGCCTGTGAACATGCAACAGCTCCCAAGCAGGAGAGGAAAGGAAAGTGTCAGGAGTCAATTTACTTCCTTGGAAGACAAGCAAGGTACAACCAGCTGCCAAAAACATCCCTGTGGGGCTTCTCTGCCAAGAGAAAGGGCCAGCCATGGGCAGGGCATGCAAAGAAAGCTGCCTGGGAGAGCTGTGACCTTGACCAGGGTGTTTTGGCAGAGC
Organism: Chaetura pelagica; assembly: GCF_000747805.2. Taxonomy (NCBI): domain Eukaryota; kingdom Metazoa; phylum Chordata; class Aves; order Apodiformes; family Apodidae; genus Chaetura; species Chaetura pelagica. The sequence goes on along the minus strand of NW_009952967.1, from coordinate 678,875 downwards.
CCAGCAAAGCTTAACATAGGGGGGAAAAAAAAAAAAAAAAAAAAGATGGCTTGAAGGATTCTTTCTGCAGAAAGGGCAGAACATCCCCAAGTGGCCACCAAATCTCTGCCCTTACACCCAGCCCTGGTAGCAACCTCAGCCAATGCTCTTCTCTCCAACAGTAATGAAAGAAGAGGACAGCTTTTTTTTTTTTTTTTTCCCCCTGCACGTCACTTTGGGGAAGGTTAAGTGCTTTCAAAAGTGTTGAAATCCATCTTTCTCATGCCTGAAATGAGTACACACAGTCCTAGATTCAGCAGGCAGGGTGGGAATAACGTGCTGAGCCATCCCGGCACAAACAAGCCGGGCTGAGCGCTCGGATCTGTCCTCTTTAGGAATTGCTTTCCTTCATATTTAGGGAAGCAATTTCAGCCTTTGGAGCTGCAAACCATGTTCTACTCCAATTTCTGCTCCTGAGCTTCCCCTAATCCCCACACCTATCTTTCCAATCTCATTTTCCAGTCAGGAATATTCAGCCAAAAGCAACACGCACGGGTCCTCTTCTTGGCCCCGGCCAAGCCCTAAGCCCCTGGGACCCCGCGCCAAGGAAAAAGGAGACGGGATGGAATTAGCCCCTCAAAAATCAATCTGGAACTGATAGGACTTGGATGTGACCCTCAAACCTGGGATAAACCAGGGCCACAGTTGAAACCACACCAGCTCTCTGGTTTATTAAACTGCAACAAGCTGAGAGCAGGTGTTTCCTGCTCAGTCCCTCCTGCAGCACCCAGAGAAAGGATGTGACCCCCAACCATCCACCCCAAAAATGTCCAGGGATCCTCAGGGAAAGGCAACCCTGCTGCTCTTTC
>NW_009952967.1:672701-678003 GCF_000747805.2 Chaetura pelagica | reverse complement strand
CCCTCAGTTCAAAAAGAAAAGCAACTTGTAGGTCATAACCCTGCACCCTCAGGTCACCCTGCTCATCTTTACTGACCTGTACACGTGGTTTATCCCTAAGGAAATACTAGTAAGTGATTGGGATTTAATGCCAACCCAATGGATACCTGATCTTACCCCAGGGCTGCTGGGAGCTCCAAGCCCACATTGACTTGAACCAGAGAGCAAGGACAGGTTCAAGACAGGATTTTTGTTCCACTGCTTCCATTTTTGCCCCATTTTTAACATCTGCATCTGCCCCTGGCATATCCCAGCCAGGGGGTTATGACCCCTGCATGAACAACTCCTGAAATCCCAGATATATATCAAGTCCTAAAAAACAGGGCTTAAATAGTATTTGAGTGAAGTCCTTTGAGTGGCTCTTATGGGGTAGATTTACCCTCAAGGGCTGATGTCCATCTCACTTGGAAAAAGCCCTTCAGAATCTCAGCTTTGGGTCTACCTCAGCACTTAATTAGCTTAATGAGGACACTTCAATGCTGGCTGCAGGTTAACAGAGAAGATCTCTCCCCAGCTCTGCCCCTTCCACTTACCATGTGTTCCAGCTGCAGCAGGGGGGTTGGACTTGATGATCTTCAGAGGTCCCACCCAACCCCCATGATTTTAGGATTATGGAGCCCAGATAATGCCAGGGAGACCTTTCTTCCCCTCCCTAGAGGTGTTGAAGGCCAGGTTGGATGAGGCTTGTGCAATCTGGTCTGGTGGAAGGTGTCCCTGCTCATAGCAGGGAGGCTGGATCCTGATGATCTTTAAGGTCCCTTCCAACCTCAACCATTCTGATTCCATGATCCTCTTGCCTCTCTTCCCATCCATGGCTTCATTCTTGATATTTTTATCCTCTGGAGCAGGTCTGAGCCCAGCAGAAGGAATAAAAACAAAGGCCTGGAACCAGAGGACACTCTTCCCAGCAATTCAATCCATTTCTCTTTCCCCAGGGCCCAGATTTTGGCTACGTGAGCAGAGAGCCCCTCTTTGAAGCCACCACCAGCCTTGACTCCTTCGGCAACCTGGAGGTCAGCCCACCCGTGACCGTGGCAGGGAAGGAGTATCCCTTGGGAAGGATCCTCATTGGCAGCAGCTTCCCCACGTAAGAGATGGGAAACCCAGATGTTTGGGAATAAAGAAACTTCAAATGCACCTCAATAACATTTTTAAAAATCACATTAAGGGCATTAATTAACCATTCCCTGACCAGCTGGTATACTATGGAGTAGCTACATCCAATCTTTCCCTTCACTTTGCCCCTTCCTCTCTTTCTCCTCCACCTTGGGAGCAATTTAGAGGTATTTACATATTGATGCCTAAATATTTACTCCCTTTTATTCCCTCTCTTGGGGATATTTCACCCCAGATCTGGCGGGAGGAGGATGACCAGGTTGGTGAGGGACTTCCTCTACGCCCAACAAGTCCAGGCTCCCGTGGAGCTCTACTCTGACTGGCTGTCCATGGGTCAAGTCAACGAGTTTGTCACTTTTGTGCCCACCTCTGACACTAAGGTAACCCCCAAACCCTTTCATGGTTTCTCCTCTGAGCTCCCAATCCCACCAGAACAATCTGCAAGGAAAATCCCCAATTCCTTGACAGTCCCAACTTGGGTTCTGACCTCACCCACAAAATGAGGGCTCTGAGCACAAAAAGGGACTGGCAGAGTTAATGAGAAACACAGGGAGAAGATAAAAAGGTGCCTGCAAAGGGTTGGCCAAGAAATGCAAAGCTCAACATCCATATGGGCTGCCCAGGGCTCACATCTTCTCAGCATCTCCCTCATGTTTTTAGAAGCTCTTTCCTCTGTCATGGTTTTCACTGCTTCCAACACAGGACTTTTTTCCTGGAGAAATCGTGCCTGGACCTGGATGGTTCAGAAAAGGAATATTTATGCACCCACCCCTCCCCACCCCCATAAAACCTCCACTCAGGGCTTTGCCCCCCTCCCAGGGCTGTGCCAAGCCCCCTGAAGAGATACCATCAGGACTACAGCAAGCAGGGAGAACCTTTCTGCTGGTGGGAAGGAAGCCAGCACACACCTCAGACCCTACAAACCCACATTTCCCAGCTCTCCAGGGCATTGGCTTCACCCTGATTTGTAGCCTCTCCTGGGAAAGCCAGAAAACTAGATTAATTTAGTCCCTCCTGCAGTACAACACCAATCCAGAGAGAACAATACCAGCCTGGGCAACAGCCACACTCCTCACCCACCACCCCAGCTCACCCAGACCTCCAGCAAGCACCTCCCCAGGGGTTTATATACCCCATCTGGGGTGGGCAGGATTGGACCCAACTGCAGTTTTCCTCCCTGTCCCAGCAGCAGTTTAACCTGTCGGGGGTAGTTAGGAGGGTGTTTGCCAACACTGTAAATCACCACACCTCCTTCAGGTATGTCCTGCATTTGAAAAGGCACCAAAGAGCAAAAAATGCTCAATGTTAAGAGTTGAAGCTCAAATTCCTGGCCAAAAGAAGGTCCCCTAAGGCTTTGGATGAAGCACTTTTGGTGACTGTTCTCCCTCCCCATCTTGCCGCAGGGATTTCGGATGCTGATGGCCAGCCCCGTGGCGTGCTACAAGCTCTTCCGGGAGAAGCAGAAGGAGGGTCAGGGTGAAGCCACCATGTTCAAAGGCAAGGGGGGACAAAGGGATGGCTTCAGCCAAGCTCTGATGCCAGCTGGGACAGCTGGAGCCACCCCACCAAGCAGCCGACCCGAGGGCGGCAGTGCCTGATCCACGTGCGGGTTTCGGGGGGATGTGGGGACATTCCCACTCCATGGGACACATGGGATGCCTGCCCACGACACCCAGCCTCCTCCAGCCCTATTTTGGGAAAGCGAGTGTGATGGGTGGGACAGGAGATGGTTGTTTGGTGGGATGGAGCACCTCTGCAAATGCCAGCAGAGCTCCAGCATGGAGTGGGGACAATCAGGGGGCTCTTGTGTCACCCACAATTAGTACCAATGATTCCTTGGTTGCCAGTTTGGACATCCTTTAATTGTGGGTTTGAACATCACCCATCCATAATGGGCTTGGGGAAAGGTCTCCATACCTCTGTGGGTCCCTCCGAGGTCATTGCCACCTGCCTAGGTCCCTGAACAAGGGGAGAGGTGGCAGCTTTATGGAGCTGAGTTGAGAAATTTAGGAGCTGATTACTTCTGTGGGCAGGAGGGTGGATGATGGGACCTTTCCAATGCTCTTTCCAACAGGCAGAGGTTTTCCTCCCACTTAGTTTTCCAATAAAGTAAGAGTTGAGACTGCCCCAGCCTTCACCCCGAGCTCAGGAAATTCGGGTTTTCATAGAATCACAGAATCACAGAATTGGGTTGGAAGGGACCTTAAACATCATCTAGATCCAAACCCCCTTGCATGGGCAGGGACACCTCCCACCAGCCCAGGTTGCTCCAAGCCCCATCCAACCTGCCCTTCAACACTGCCAGGGATGGGGCAGCCACAGCTTCCCTGGGCAGCCTGGGCCAGGGTCTCACCACCCTCACAGGGAAGAACTTCCTCCTCATGTCCAAACTAAGTCACCCCTCTTCCAATTCAAAGCCATCCCCCTTGTCCTCTCACTCCCTGCCCTTGTCCCAAGTCCCTCCCCAGCTTTTCTGGAGCCCCTTCAGGCACTGGAAGCTGCTCTAAGGTCTCCCTGGAGCCTTCTTTTCTCCAGGCTGAACACCCCAACTCTCCCAGCCTGTAACTGAACTTCGGGAACAGAATTTTGGGAGCTTTTCCGTCTCTGTACCCCATCTTCAGCCTGGCTAGCACCTCTTCCTTCTGACCAAGGTTTGCATTTGCAGGGTACTCAGGGTCAGACACGAAACGGGTCACCATTAACAAGGTCCTTTCCAACGACATCCTGGTGCAGCAGAACCAGTATGTCCAGGTATTAACTGATAGTTCTGGCAATAACTGATATTTCTTGAAATAACCACCCCAGGATGGTTCAAACCCTTAAGGGGAGGTATTTTGGCTCTGTAAGAGATGGTTCTGGGGACCATGTCCACCCCTTGACCTGCTCTTCTCCATCTCCTCCAGCGCTGCATTGACTGGAACAGAGACATCCTCAAGAAGGAGCTGGGGTTGACAGAGCAGGACATCATTGACCTGCCAGCCCTCTTCAAGCTCGACAAGCATGGAAAAGCTGTGCCATACTTCCCTAACATGGTGAGAGGGGTTTCCACTCCTTGGGTCCTCCCCAAAAACCAGCTTATTCAGCCAGGATGAGTCCCCAGAGTTGTCCCAGAAAAGTTCAATATGTACATTTGCACACACAAAATGAAAATATCTCCAGCCAGGGTTGGGTCTACCATAACTTTGTGGCTTTGAGTTGCTTGCAGTTGGGTTAAAATGAAATCACAGAATCATTGAACCACAGAATGCCTTGGGTTGGAAGGGACTTCTAAAGATCATCTAGTCCAACCCCCCTACAATAAGCAGGGGTATCTCCAATAAGACCAGATTGCTCAGAGCCCCATCCAGCCTGACCTTCAGTGTCTCCAGGGATGGGGCCCCCACCACCTCTCTAGGCAGCCTGTTCCAGTGACCCACCACCCTCATATTAAAGAACTTTTTCCTCATGTGCAACCTGTATCTACCCTATTCTAACTTAAAACCATCACCCCTTGTCCTATCTTTACATGCCCTGCTGAACAGCTCTTCCCCAGCCATTTTATAAGCCCCTTTCAGGTATTGGAAGGTCGCTATAAAGTCCTTCAGAGTCTTCTCCTCTCCAGGCTGAACAACCCCAACTCCCTCAGCCTGTGTGAGGAGGCTGATCACTTTTGTGGACCTCATACACATCATTTTAAGGCGAAAACCTCTCAAAGCCCTGACATTGCAAAGCGTGGGGTGTGTTTAAATGATTCAAGGTTGGGGGGGAGGTTGGGGAATTCTGGATTTGTCTGCAAAGAAGTGGCATCGATGCCCCATTCACTTTGGGGCGAGGCTGACGGAGGAGCCGGGGACTTCCCTTCATCCATCCCGAGGCCGCTGGGCGCCCCTTGTGTCACCCCGCAGGTCCCCATGATCGTCCTGGCCAAGGACCTGGGTATCCCCAAGCCTTTCGGCCCCCTGTTGGGTGGGGAATGCTGCCTGGAGAGACGGACCCGCTCCCTGCTGGAGCCGCTGGGGCTGCGCTGCTGCTTCCTGGAGGACGTGAGCTGCTACCACGGCCGGCTGGGGGAGGTTCGCTGCGGCACCAACGTGCAGCGACGGCCCTTCGCCTTCAAGTGGTGGCACGTGTCTCCATAGCAGGGCTGCTCCCCCTGCGCCCTCAAGTG
>NW_009952967.1:671733-672527 GCF_000747805.2 Chaetura pelagica | reverse complement strand
GCTGCCACCGCGGCTCTTCCAGCGTGTGTTGCTTGCGCTTCAGCTAATAAATCGATTTGCTGTGAGGACGTTGGATGACAAGGGCGCCAGGTCAGCTCTGGGCACCCGCCCTTCTGCCCTGACAAAAACGGGGCAGGCGCGTGGGAAGCGTTTGTGGCGCCAACAAACAGGCCCAAGCACAGTTTGTTGACACTCTGGCAAGAGCGGGTGCCCCAAACAAGCAGGCACACCCATAGCCAGGTGAATAACTGTTTGTATTCCCTATTCCTGACACAAAGTTCCCTCCCCTGGCTGGGCACTCCAGGATTTCCAGCCTCTCCGAAGCTTCTAATGATCCTGTAGGTTTCCTGCCCCTGTTCACACATTCCCTTCTAGCAGGTCACTTTTTACCTTTTAAGGTGTAATTCTGACCTTTCCTGCCCCTTGGCTGCCTCCCCAGCCCCCCATGACCTGCACCCCGGTGCCCTCCTGCCCCAGGAGCAGGACACGCTGGGTCTGATCCCGGCCACAAATCCTACTCCATGATCCCCCACATGGAGCCCAATTCAGTCCCTCAGCTTCTCGGACTGTAAAACCACTTCAGGTGCCCTTGGGATGTGCAGAAATCTCACTTCTCTTAAGACTATTATATCCCTAACACTACGGTATATATTAAAACCAACACAAAACCCAACCATACGCTCCCAACACTAGGATGCAAAAACAACACGACACTTCGTTTCTAACAGGCGGGGAGGGTGTGGGTGGCTGCCTCGCAGGCAGAATCCGGGTGGGAATTCGCGGGAGGCCTCCCT
>NW_009952967.1:655937-671303 GCF_000747805.2 Chaetura pelagica | reverse complement strand
GGTGCAGAGATGGAGCTGGGTTGGGTGCAGAGATAGAGCAGAGGTGGAGCTGAGGGGGTGCAGAGATGGGGCTGGGGTGGGTGCAGATATGGAGCTGGAGGGCTGAGGGCTGGTTTTGGTGTCTGTCTGGACACAGCTCTGCCGGGAGGCACAGACAGCAGCTGCAGCAGCTCCTCGTATCAAGAAGTTTGCCATCTACAGATGGGATCCTGACAAGCCTGGGGACAAGCCCCGCATGCAGACCTACGAGGTGGATCTGAATAAGTGAGTGTCTGCCACCAGGGAGAAGCTTTGTTGCCACAGGACTGGGGCTGTGTGTGTGGGGCTGGCTTATCTGACAAGTCATGGAATTGTGGAATGGGTTGGGTACGAAAGGAACTTAAAGACCATCTAGATCCAACCTTCTGCATGGGCAGGGACACCTCCCACCAGCCCAGGCTGCTCCAAGCCCCATCCAACCTGCCCTTCAACACTGCCAGGGATGGGGCAGCCACAGCTTCCCTGGGCAACCTGGGCCAGGCTCTCACCACCTTCACATTTCCTCCTAATGTCCAAACTGAATCTCCCATCTTCTAGTTTAAAGCCATCCCCCTTCACTCTTTCACTCCCTGCCCTTGTCCAAAGTCCCTCCCCTGCTTTCATGGAGCCCCTTCAGGAGCTCCAGTTCCCTCAGCATCTCAGTGCTCTGTGCTGGAGTCTCTCCAGCAGTTCCTTGTCCATCTTGAACTAGGGAGCTCAGAATTGGACCCAGTTCTCCAGATAGGGCCTCACCAGGGCAGAACACAGCGGGGTGATAATGTAGGGAAGAGGTTGAGGAGCACTTGAGCTGGCAGTGAAGGGTGTCAGCAGCCTCATTAAGCTTCAGGGACTGTTAAAACCTTGTTGGAGTGGCTAGGGAGGTGGAGCCTCAGCCAGAGCACCTTGACTGAGCACAGCTGGGATCCATGTTATTTCCTGATAAAGCAAATCTTGGACTGGTCACGTGGGATTGTTGTCCTCTCCTTCACCTGGCTGTGCCAAGTGTGACAAATAAAACTGTCCCTGTGAGCAGTGAAACAGTCACTTCCTTTTGTGACCTTTGTGAGATTTTACCTGTGTCCCTGAGTTGTGTTGGAGACTTGCAGGGTTTCATGGCTTTGATAAACTTCATTTACATGGAAAACTTTGGGCAACTTTCCGAAAGCAAACTTACTTCATGTGCAGCTCCAGACCCTGAGGAGAAGGTGAAAGCTTTGTTGGCGCTTCCCATGGTTTTCTTAACAGTTACTTCTAGTTTTTAAGTCATATTAAACTAGTAGAAACCTGCACATTTTGGTGTAGCTGTCACCAAGAAAGTTGTGTCTTCTCTGTGGTACATTTTGGGGGGTACATTTCCACTAGGAGGGTGGTGAGAGCCTGGCCCAGGTTGCCCAAGGAAGCTGTGGCTGCCCCATCCCTGGCAGTGTTGAAGGGCAGGTTGGATGGGGCTTGGAGCAGCCTGGGCTGGTGGGAGGTGTCCCTGCCCATGCAGGGGGTTGGATCTAGATGATCTTTAAGGTCCCTTCACACCCAAACCAGTCTGGGATTCTGTGATCCTGGGGTGCAGAAACCTTCAAGTGTGCCTTGATTTCCAAGAGCTCCAGTTGCTCCTGTGCTCTTCCCAGAGGAATTCCCCTGGAGACCTCTCAGCTTTGGATACAAACCATGCTGCTTCATGAGCCTATGATGGAGAACTCACATTTTCCTGTGATTTGCACCAGTTAATAATTTCTGGGTGTTGCCAGGTCTGCTGTGGAGAAAATTACTTAAGTTGTCCAGGACTGTTTGTTTTTATGTTCAGAGCTGCTTCTGGTGACTAATGAGGACAAGCAGACTTGTCAAAACCTGACCCAAAAGGGGAGAACCAGTAGCAAGACTCAGTTTTCAGAATATTCTTAATTGTAGTCAATCAAAACCATTTAAGATGCTGCTCAGTTGGGCTGCCAGAGATTAAACACTGAGGCTGGCAGGGAATTCCACAGGTTCAGTGACCGTTTGCTTTTGCAGGTGTGGGCCTATGGTGCTTGATGCTCTGATCAAGATTAAAAATGAGTTGGACTCTACTCTGACTTTCCGCAGGTCCTGTCGGGAAGGTAAGAAGGATTTTCCAGCCTGTCGATTTGAAAATTTTCCTTGGAGGTTGTTTGTTCCTGATGGTGTAGGTGTAATTACTTGAAAAGATCAGGGTGGATGGCACAGTAGCACTGTCCCCTTCCTGCTTCTGCATCTGAAACGCCTCAGATGAACACTGTGTCCACTTCTGGAGCACCCAATATAAGGACATGGAGCTCCTGGAGAGAGTCCAGAGGAGACCAGAGATGATCCAAGGGCTGGAGCAGCTCTGCTCTGAAGACAGGCTGGGAGAGTTGGGGTGTTCAGCCTGGAGAAGAGAAGGCTCCAGGGAGATGTCAGAGCACCTTCCAGTGCCTGAAGGGGCTCCAGGAAAGCTGGGGAGGGGCTTGGGACAAGGGCAGGGAGGGATGGGATGAGGGGGATGGATGAAAACTGGAAGAGGGAGATTGAGGTTGGACATGAGGAGGAAATTCTTTGGTGTGAGGGTGGTGAGAGCCTGGCCCAGGTTGCCCAGGGAAGCTGTGGCTGCCCCATCCCTGGCAGTGTTGAAGGGCAGGTTGGATGGGGCTTGGAGCGACCTGGTGTGGTGGGAGGTGTCCCTGCCCATGCAGGGGGTTGGATCTAGATGATCTTTAAGGTCCCTCCAACCCAAAGCATTCTATGGTTCTGTGAACCACGTAGTGAAGGTAAAGCCTGTTCTGAGCTTTAATCACAGCACCCTGAGCTATGAGCAATCCAGAACAGCCCCAGTCCTTCCTGTTCCTCTCCTAATCTTGTCCATCTTGTTGCCCTCCAGTGATGGCAGGGAAATCCAGGGAGAGATTGCAACAGTGAAACTGAGGGGGAAGACCTGGCAAATGGGAATGAGTTGTAGGGGCTGCTTTATCTAGTGCTGCTGTGGAAATAAGGGTGTAACTGGAAGAGTCCTTATGACTTCTAGGAATAGCTTCAGGAATCTTTTTTTGGCCTTTTGACTAAGCTAAATGGATCGATGGAAGAAAAGCCTGGCTGGTGGTTTTGCATGCAGAGCTACCTGCTGCTTCTCCTTCAGGTGCAACTCAGCACGTCTCTTTAACTTCATTAAAACTTGCCTGTCCAGCTGACTTGCCCTTTAAAAATATTCCTAATTCATGGATAATGTTGGGCTGCTGAGTTTAACTTGCATGTTGTGGAAAAGCAGGAAGAGAGGATGCCTTTATGGTCTGAGTTATGATTTAATTAGGTCTGTGAGTGTGAGAAATGTGGGTGCAAGTGATGCCTAAAGATGTTTCTCCTTGGATTTAAATAAAAAGCACGTTGCAACCCAGCTGCTTCCTGCAGGATCTGCATAGCAGGCAGAGGAATTCCACACGGTGTCCTTGTTCCCACTGTGATATTTAGCTAGCTGAGGCTGTTCCTAAGCACCTGGAATTAATTGCCCTGAATACTTTTCTTTGAGAACCTGGGGACAGATTTTTTTCAAGCTGAGCTGGTTCAATCTTGCCCCTTTTTTTTGACCATCCAGGGTAAAAAAATTCCTGTTGCAGACTCCGTGGGCTCCTGCCTGCAATCCTGGTCCCGTCTGCAGTTGACTGGAAAATACTTGTAACCATTTCTCGAGTGGGAGGAATAACCTTGTTCAAGTGCCAGGCTTTTTAGCTGGCTGCCAGGGAGGGGTGAGGAGCACTGGCATTTCTCTGCCTCATATCAATTGATATGTGTCAAATCCTCTGAAATTAAAGTTTTGCCCTTGTAACATTTGTCGTCTTTCTAATGGGATGTTTCAGGCATCAGCCTGAACTGGATACCCAAGCTCCTGACCCTGAGCAGTATCCCTGACACTTCTGCAGTGTTTTTTTTTCTTGTAAACCTTGGCCTCTCCTGGGTTACATCTGATCCCTCCATTACTGGGAGATCTTTAGGAGTGTCATTTAATCTATTGTTAAGCTATTTTTGTGCCGTTTGTTCTGGTCAGTGTCTGTTCTCTCAACTTTAGGGACTTAATGGATGCAGTTTATGGCACCACTGGAGCCTGCTGCAAAAGAGACAGAGAGGAGCTTCTTTTTTTGGGACTTTATTTAATGTCTCTGACCTCTGGGATGTTTTTGACCATAACTCTGAGACTGGTGGGGAATGCACGTGGCTCCTGTGTTACAATCCCATCAGCAGCAGCTTCACATCAATACCAACTGGTGCTTCAACCTTGAAGCTACATCAAAAGCTGCGTGACCAGCAGGTCAAGGGAGGGGATTATCCCTCTGCTCTCATGAGGCCACATCTGGAGCACTGTGCCCAGTTCTGGAGTTCCCAGCATAAGAAGGACATGGAGCTGTAGGAGAGAGTCCAGAGGAGGCCATGGAGATGCTCCAAACGCTGGAGCAGCTCTGCTCTAGAGACAGGCTGAGAGAGTTGGGGTGTTCAGCCTGGAGAAGAGAAGGCTCCAGGGAGACCTTAGAGCACCTTCCAGTGCCTGAAGGGGCTCCAGGAAAGCTGGGGAGGGGCTTGGGACAAGGGCAGGGAGGGATGGGATGAGGAGGAATGGATTAAAACTAGAAGAGGGAGATTTAGGTTGGACATGAGGAGGAAATTCTTTGCTGTGAGGGTGGTGAGACACTGTCCCAGGTTGTCCAGGGAAGCTGTGGCTGCCCCATCCCTGGCAGTGTTGAAGGGCAGGTTGGATGGGGCTTGGAGCAGCCTGGGCTGGTGGGAGGTCTCCCTGCCCATGCAAGGGGGTTTAGATCTAGATGATCTTTAAGGTCCCTTCCAACCCAAACCAGTCTGGGATTCCGTGATTCAAACTTGTGAACAGAGCTGACTGTTTTCCCCACACTAAGCAGCGCATGAGGCTAATGAATGGTGTGAAAGAGATGAAGTGTCCAAGCCACTTGTTTTCTGCTGTGGAAGGCAGCTCCATGCTGACCTTGTGTTTAGGCTTGGATGAAAGTGACTCCTGCATATGTTCTTTATTTAAATAGCAGCATGTTTGGCCCAATGGGAACTTCTAGTGTTTTCCTGGTTACATACAGAGTTTCTGGACACAACCTGGGGGATTGTTTGGGGCCAAAAACATCTTCCTCCACTAGGGTGAGAATGTGAATATAATAGCATCAAGAAATGGTTTGGGTTGGAAGGGACCTTAAAGATCATCTAGATCCAACCCCCTGCATGGGCAGGGACACCTCCCACCAGCCCAGGTTGCTCCAAGCCCCATCCAACCTGCCCTTCAACACTGCCAGGGATGGGGCAGCCACAGCTTCCCTGGGCAACCTGGGCCAGGCTCTCACCACCCTCACAGCAAAGAATTTCTTCTTCACGTGCAACCTAAGTCTCTCCTCTTCCAGTTTTCATCCATCCCCCTCATCCCATTCCTCCCTGCCCTTGTCCCAAGTCCCTCCCCAGCTTTCCTGGAGCCCCTTCAGGCACTGGAAGGTGCTCTAAGGTCTCCCTGGAGCCTTCTCTTCTCCAGGCTGAACCCCCCACCTCCCCCTGCCTGTCTCCAGAGCAGAGCTGCTCCAGCCCTTGGATCATCTCTGTGGCCTCTGGACTCTCTCCAACAGCTCCATGTCCTTCTTGTGTTGAATACCTGTTTTCTTTCTCTCCCACTCAGGCATCTGTGGTTCATGTGCAATGAACATTGCTGGTGGAAACACGCTGGCCTGTATCAAAAAAATTGACTCTGATCTCAACAAGATCACTAAAATCTATCCTCTCCCCCACATGTATGTGGTGAAGGACCTTGTTCCAGTGAGTATCTGCTTCTGTTAGCTTATGACCAAGGGCAACACTGTGCCAGACAGTGTGGGGTTCAGACTGGCTTGGAAAGGACAATGTTGGGAGGTGTCAAGAAGATCAGGTCTCACAACTGAGTGTGAGGGTGGTGAGAGCCTGGCCCAGGTTGCCCAGGGAAGCTGTGGCTGCCCCATCCCTGGCAGTGTTGAGGGGCAGGTTGGATGGGGCTTGGAGCAACCTGGGCTGGTGGGAGGTGTCCCTGCCCATGCAGGGGGGTTGGAACTGGATGATCTTTAAGCCCTCTCCAAACTCAAACCAGTCTGGGATTCTATTAATTCTTATGTCACTGGTGTTTTCTGGCTTGTGTGGGTCTGAGCTTCACAGCAGCGACTAAATCTGCCCTTATTTGGAGGGTTGTGGCAAGTTGAGGTAGAAAATGTCCCATTCTGTTGGAGTGGCAGCAGATGTTCAATCCCATGCATCAATTTAGTTTAATAAATGTCACCTCTTTGCCTTTTGACTCCCAGGACATGAGTAACTTCTACGCACAGTACAAGTCCATCGAGCCTTACCTGAAGAAGAAGGACGAGTCCAAGCAGGGCAAGGAGCAGTACCTGCAGTCGATAGAAGACCGTCAGAAACTGGTTTGTGCTTCTCTTCTACTCTCCAAACCCCTTCCAGATAAGACCAGGGTTAAACATTGACATGCAGGAGCTTCTAGTTCCTTTAATGTTCCTTTAATGAGCTGTCCACCTGACATGGGTGGAATGTGCTCTCTGAAATGAAGTGTCATAGCATGTCTGCATTCCTGGGGGTTTTTTTCGCTGCTCCATCCCTGGCAGTGTTGAGGGGCAGGTTGGATGGGGCTTGGAGCAACCTGGGCTGGTGGGAGGTGTCCCTGCCCATGCAGGGGGGTTGGAACTGGATGATCTTTAAGCCCTCTCCAAACTCAAACCAGTCTGGGATTCTATTAATTCTTATGTCACTGGTGTTTTCTGGCTTGTGTGGGTCTGAGCTTCACAGCAGCGACTAAATCTGCCCTTATTTGGAGGGTTGTGGCAAGTTGAGGTAGAAAATGTCCCATTCTGTTGGAGTGGCAGCAGATGTTCAATCCCATGCATCAATTTAGTTTAATAAATGTCACCTCTTTGCCTTTTGACTCCCAGGACATGAGTAACTTCTACGCACAGTACAAGTCCATCGAGCCTTACCTGAAGAAGAAGGACGAGTCCAAGCAGGGCAAGGAGCAGTACCTGCAGTCGATAGAAGACCGTCAGAAACTGGTTTGTGCTTCTCTTCTACTCTCCAAACCCCTTCCAGATAAGACCAGGGTTAAACATTGACATGCAGGAGCTTCTAGTTCCTTTAATGTTCCTTTAATGAGCTGTCCACCTGACATGGGTGGAATGTGCTCTCTGAAATGAAGTGTCATAGCATGTCTGCATTCCTGGGGGTGACGTTTGCTAATGACTTGTAGTCTTGTTGGGGACTCTGATCTCATTTCACTGTCAGCCCTGCCAAGCTGCCTGTGGCTGTGAACACACTGTGAAGGCTTCAGGTCTGGAATACCCCTGGGGAGATAAGCACTGCAGTTTGTGCTGGCATGTGGGCTGGCTTGTCTTGCTGCAGCGTGATGAGCAACATTTCTTTGCTGCTGGCTGGACTTTCCAACCCTGAACAGCAAAAACTAAACCCTTTTGGATGTGGAGATAAAAGTGTGATGTGTTAGTGCAAGTCTTTGGATGTCTGTCTTGAGGTTTGATGGATTAGAGCTGGAGGAGGGGAGATTTAGGTTGGACATTAGGAAGAGTTTCCATACTGTTAGGGTGGTGAGAGCCTGGCCCAGGTTGTCCAGGGAAGCTGTGGCTGCCCCATCCCTGGCAGTGTTGAAGGGCAGGTTGGATGGGGCTTGGAGCAACCTGGGCTGGTGGGAGGTGTCCCTGCCCATGCAGGGGGGTTGGATCTAGATGATCTTTAAGGTCCCTTCCAACCCAAACCATTCTGTGACTTTCTGGGAACAATGGTAGTTCAAAGGTTCATAAAGCTGAGGGCTGTCTGAGGAACCCTTGGAGATAGTAGCTTTTTAAAAAAGTTTGCTGTGCAGGTAAGTTCTTGCCTGGATTTCCAGGGCTGCCACAGTCTCATTAAATGAGCAGTTTCTCTTTTGTCTCTGACCTGTCCTGGTGGATCCATTTCTCACTTGATGGTTCAGAGCTTGGCCCAGCAATGCTCCTCAGTGGTCCTTGCTGGGGCACCGTCACTGGGGACGGGCTGAGTGGGCAGCTTGGGTTTTGGCAGTGGTAAAAGATTTTGGCATATGCACAGCAGAGGAAGGCTGTTCAGAGGGGATACAATTCAAACATGAGCTGCAGCCCAATTCTCTGCAGTGATCTTTGGGAGCTTTCCATTATTTGTGTTAACATCAGATGATTAGACCTGAGATATCAGCAGACACTGTGATGTCTTAACAGCCACAGGATTTTGCAGTCCCAAAGAATCTCTGTCCAAGGACAAGGGTTAGTTCTGCACCACTTCCTAACCTTATGTGATCCACATTAAGGACTGAGGGATTCTCCCTTCACGTGGTTTTCCTGAAGTGGCTTCCTTGAAATCACTTTCTCATTCAAGTAGGAATAAGTGAAACTAAAAGTAGCTGCAAGAGCTGCCTGGATCACTCTCACAACTGGTGAGCTTGCTTGTCCACTCACTGGTGAAGTTTCTCCTGCTTTGAGAACAGCTTTTGTGCAGGAGAAACTTGGATACAGTGTCAGCTGGAAAACTCCCACCTTTCTCTACGAATCATCAATTATTTGAAATATTACAATTAGAAATCAGACTAATATAAAGCAAAAAGGTAACTGGGACTAAAGTAGCTTTGGAAAGTCTTTCCAAAAGTGGAGCAGCTCTTCCAACACAGTGCAGGAGAATCCAGCTCCCAAGATTTTTTGGCATCAGGTATCTTTCTAAACTGATTTTAATCAGACCCTTGTCCCAAAAAGCAACTTTCAGACTCAATCTCATAGCCTGGGAGAGCTAAGAGACTTGGAGACCTCTGCTCCTTAGTTTTGTCTCCTGCCCAGTGTCACTTCCATGGAGGTCTGACTTTCTTCAGTGTCCAAAATAACAAGGCATTCACTTCTGTCAAGTTGGCTGAAGACTCACACCATTCTTTAAGGGCTTGGGGAAGCACAAGTTAAGCTGGGAGCTCTTCTCCCCAGGGCTGTTGGGCAGACTTTGTTCTTCCTCCTCTTCTGTAACATGCCCTTGAACTGTTAATTGGTTACATATCTGCTCCTTTCCTCAGCCACTTCCCGGGACAGGCTGGAAAGAAAGAAAGAAAGAATGCAGGAACATCAATCAATCTTCTCATGTTTCTTCAGTTTCATGCTGGTTTGCCCCTTTCTTTCCCAAAACCCACCCTATTCTAGTGGTCAAGTTGTGAGGATTGCATGTGTCCTGTCTCCAGAGGACATGCATGTAGGAATTCCTTGCTTCTGGCACTGCTGCTTCAGCATTTTCTGAGCTGCTCTGTTGTGGGAAGTCAGTAAGAGGGGGAGGTGCGACCTTATGTAAATCCCCTGGTTTTAAACAAAAATAAGCTTCCTCATGAGTTCCTGGAGTGGCCTGACTCTGGTCTCCCACCCCCTGCAGGACGGGCTCTACGAGTGCATCCTGTGTGCCTGCTGCAGCACCAGCTGCCCCAGCTACTGGTGGAACGCGGACAAGTACTTGGGGCCAGCAGTTCTGATGCAGGTAAGGACAAGCTCCCCTTGGTCACCCTCTCTAAAACCAGCTCAAATCTTGGTGTGTGCTAGGAGGGGATAATAGGACACAGTCCAGATCCTGGACCAAAAATTCCTGAGTGGGAATTTGGAAGTTTCACCCCTGAAAGAAGCTTCTTGTTGTGGGAACTGCCCGTGACTTGCAGGCCTATCGCTGGATGATCGACTCCCGCGACGACTACACGGAGGAGCGCCTGGCCCAGCTGCAGGACCCCTTCTCCCTCTACCGTTGTCACACCATCATGAACTGCACAAGGACTTGCCCTAAGGTAGGTGTCCATCCTGCCTGTGGTCCCTCTGAGGCCACTGGTGTGTTTCCAGAGAGTTGGGGTGTTCAGCCTGGAGAAGAGAAGGTTCCAGGGAGACCTGAGAGCAGCTTCCAGTGCCTGAAGGGGCTCCAGGAAAGCTGGGGAGGGACTTTTCATCAGAGAGGGCAGTGATGGGACAAGGGGTGATGGTTTTAAATTGAAAGAGGGGAGATTTATAAGAAAATACTTCTTTACTGTGAGGGTAACAGAACACTGGAACAAGCTGCCCAGGGAGGAGTCTCCATCCCTGGAGACATTCCAAACCCACCTGGATGTGTTCCTGTGGGATCTTCTTTGGGGGATCCTGCTCTAGCAGGGGGTTGGACTACAGATGATCTCCAGAGGTCCCTTCCAATCCATAACATCCTGTGTGATTCTGTAATTCAGGTTGAACATTAGGAGGAAATTCTTTGCTGTGAGGGTGGTAAGACCCTGGCCCAGGTTGCCCAGGGAAGCTGTGGTTGTCCCATCCCTGGCAGTGTTGAAGGGCAGGTTGGATGGGGCTTGTGGGAGGTGTGCCTGCCCATGCAGGGGGTTGGATCTAGATCATCTTTAGGTCCCTTCCAACCCAAACCATTCCATGATTCTGTGATCCCTGATGCATTATACAACTTGTGAAAAGGAGAAGACTCCAGCCAGTTTCCAGCACCTTTGGGGGATGTGTTTTCTGCTGGCATCCTGCCCTCCTGGCATTGCCCAGATGCTTTGTTCTCTCTGGTGTTTCTGCAGAGAATTGCACAAGCTTTCCCTCTTCCTCACCTTGCAATGACCTTGTTGCCTCTTGTTGGGCAGATGACCAAGTTTTGCTTCCCTGCCAATTGTGCTGTTTTCCAGCCAACCTTCTTTTGCACCTGATGGTGGAGTAATTCTTGAGCTGTGAAATAACATGAAGGTGAATGTTGGAATGGATCTCAGATGTGGGGGAGATGAGATTCTGGAGCTGACAGGTGTAGGGCAGGAGCTCTGCATGCTGATCATGGTGTGTGTTTTTCTGAAGTGATTCACTGGTTGCAGATAGTTCCCCCTTTGTGTAGGGAGCCAGCTCCTGAGCTGGTGCCAACCAAAGTTCAGCTGAAGGTAAAGGTTCAACCTGAAGATCTGGCTTATTGTGGGGATGCACGTAGCACAGGGAGGTAGTGCCTGGTCTCAAGTTTGAGACACTTTTAATGATTAATAACACATTTCCACTCTACACGCTCTAATCCTGTCTCAGTCAGCCCTCGGGGAGCTCTGCACTTGGGTCACTTCCCACTCTGTGTCCCATGGTGCTGCAGCTGGAATCAGGATTCAGGAGAGCAGTTGGGATCCCCCTCTCCTCTGGAGATTAGCCATGCTTGATTTGATGGCAGTGCTGCACAGTTAAGGGCCTTTGCAACACAATATGCCTCTGTATTGTAGAAAAACAGCCCTTGGACAGCTTAGCTGGCTTTTGTGTGAGGAGATTTTCATCTTGTGACTTGTTCTTGCTCACTTCCCCCATGTCCTCCAGCACAACTTTTTTATTTCAAACAAGGCAAAAAGCCACATCTCTCGTACCACCACTGATGAGCTCTTATGAGGCAGTTTCATGCTCCAGAAGTCATAGTATCATAGAATGACAGACTGGTTTGGGTTGGAAGGGACCTTAAAGACCATCCAGTTCCAACCCCCCTGCATGAGCAGGGACACCTCCCACCAGCCCAGACTGCTCCAAGCCCCATCCAACCTGCCCTTCAACACTGCCAGGGATGGGGCAGCCACAGCTTCCCTGGGAAACCTGGGCCAGGCTCTCACCACCCTCACAGCAAAGAATTTCCTCCTCGTGTCCAACCTCAATCTCCCTTCTCCCAGTTTCAGTCCATTCCCCCTTGTCCTCTCACTCCCTTCCCTTGTCCCAAGTCCCTCCCCAGCTTTCCTGGAGTCCCTTGAGATACTGAGAAACACTTATTTTTCAAAACTAATTCCATAATCTTGTAACACCCATAAAACTGTTTGCGCTTTATTAAAAGTTCTTTCATTCAGCCACTCATTCTTCTCTTTGATCCTCTCTTTGCTGATTAAAAACAGTCTTCCAAAGTCAAATGAGCACTTTTCTTCAAGCATTGGAAGTGCTGCAGGTTCAGCCTCCAGGTAGAGGAGCTGAGCTCCCAGCACTGCGTCCTGACTCCAGGCTGGCTTCTTTTCCCTTCTCAGTAGAGGCTGGGGGGCACCATATCTGCCTCAAGCACACCTTAACCAAGGGGCTCTGCATGCCAGAACACCCAGCCTGCCTGGAGCAGCTTCTGGAGCTCCCTCATTATCCTTTCACCTCCCAGAAGCGCCACATGACCAAACTGTGTGAGCTGGAACCCAGAAACCACCCGTGTCCTGGGCTATATCAAAAGCAGTGTGGACATCAGGGCCAGGGAGGGGATTGTTCCCCTTTACTCAGCTCACATGAGACCCCAGCTGGAGAACTGTGTCCAGTTCTGGAGCCCCCAACATAAGAAGGACATGGAGAGAGGAAATTCTTCCCTGTGAGTGTGGTGAGACCCTGTCCCAGGTTGCCCAGGGAAGCTGTGGCTGCCCCATCCCTGGCAGTGTTGAAGGGCAGGTTGGATGGGGCTTGGAGCAACCTGGGCTGGTGGGAGGTGTCCCTGCCCATGCAGAGGAGTTGGATCTAGATGATCTTTAAGGTCCCTTCCAACCCAAACTATTCTATGATTGTATGATATGACCCTATGAAAAGGAAGCACAATGTCAGGCTGGACTCCAGCATTTAGGAAAAGCAGGGGTGCTGAGCTGCTCCTCTGCCTCTTTTTATGGGTAGCAGCATCTTTGTGAATTGACTCCAGTTTGGATCAGGGCAAGGAGAAAATGCTCTAACACTCATTTCCAGGGGATCTAACGGAAACTTTTCCTTTTGTAGGGTTTGAACCCTGGGAAAGCAATTGCTGAGATCAAGAAGATGATGGCAACTTACAAAGAGAAGGCAGCTGCTGCTTAATGCTGTTCCTGACTGGAATTGTCCCCCACAAACCTGCTTCACCAAGCAGGAATTTATACCTGATGGAGCAAGAGAAGGTTCCAGCAGGAAGTCTGGTGGCTTTCCCCTAGGTTTGCATGTACAATAAATACTGTAAGGAACAAATAAGAGGGTTTTTTATTTCATTAACAATATTGAGCTGGTGTTTCTGCCTCTATCATAGAATCCCAAATCTCTCTGGTTTGCAGTTCTGAGCAGCTGGGATCACCCTCTGCTGTGGGGTGAGGATTTGGAAGTGGCAGAGGTGGAATTGCTGAGTGACTTTGATCCTATGTCTTTAAAGCATGTGGGAAGAGACCTGCAAGTGATAAAAACTGGTGATGAGCAGGAAGAACTTGGTGGAACTGGTTGGGAAAGGAGAGTGCTGGAAGAATCTCATCTTGCTCTGAAATCCCTCGGGATTCTGGTGAGGAGCAAAGGGAGGACTTGAGAGATGGATTAGTGGATGGACTTGATCTTAGAGGTGTTTTCCAACCAAAACTCTTCTGTGATGTGGAGCTTGGAGGGTGCAGGTGGCAAAATTTTGGTGGCAGTGAGTGCTTTTTATTCCAAGTCCTGAAGTAGATGAGATTTTCTAGGACAGGGTTGAAGTTTTCTCTAGTGCAGGTGGGTTTTAACTCCCAGTTTCTCAAACTTGGGATGTTTCTGGGGGGTTGTTGCCTCAAGCAGCTGTTGGCAGTTTTAAGGAAGTGGAGAGAAAGGACAGGCTTTCTCTTTTGCTGTTTAATAAATGTTTGTGTCTAGGTGAAGTCCCAACTTCTAGAAATGCCATGAGGCTTCTTCTGAGACAATGTGTGGTAACCAGCGTGGTGCCAGGGGGCAGCACACCAGGGTGAAAGTGGATTAAAGATGGCGTGAAGATATACAGCTCCAGCAAAGCTCACCCCAAAAATGACCCGGATTTTTCTCCATGCATTTCTCTATCCTGCAGTGAGAGAACCTCGTGGGTGCCTCAGGAGGCTCAGCTGATGTGGCTCCATTGATGTTTTTTCATTTGCAGAAATTCTTTCTTTTCCTGGAGTGAAGGTTTTCATTGCTGAGAACTGATGAGAGATGGGGAATGGTTTTAAGCTGGAAGAGGGGAGATTTAGGTTGGACGTGAGGGGGAAATTCTTCATTATCATTATCAAGCATCTAGATCCTTCACTGAGAACAGCCCTAAGTCTCCTGGAGTCACCTCCCAGCAGGCAGGTGACAACCAAGTAGCTTTGGGGCTGGAAAACCACTGTCCTGTGGCAGTGTCACAGATAATGGTTTAAAACTGGAAGAGGGGAGGTTGAGGTTGAACATGAGGAGGAAATTCTTTGCTGTGAGGGTGGTGAGAGCCTGGCCCAGGCTGCCCAGGGAAGCTGTGGCTGCCCCATCCCTGGCAGTGTTGAAGGGCAGGTTGGATGGGGCTTGGAGCAACCTGGGCTGGTGGGAGGTGTCCCTGCCCATGCAGGAGGGTTGGATCTAGATGGTCCCTTCCAAACCATTCCATGACTTTATACTTCAAATCCACATGTCTTTGGTTGCTCTTCCATGTCACAGTGAGTTGTCCCCCTTCCCTGTGCCTCCAGGGGGCTGTGGTTAAGGATGAGTGAGCACAAGGCCTGTGCTGGGGAAGCTCCCAGTGCTGGTGTCAGACAGAGGGGACACAGTGTCAGTCCCACCACACTGATATTTCTGGATCTCTTCTACCCCTGTGCTCCATAATCTTTTCTCCCTGCTTGAGCCCAAAGGGTTTGAAGGAAAAGCTTTTGTGATCCCCCTCTTCCCCTCCCACTGTGATTTCCTTTTTAGTCAACATGGGTTGTTTGAACACAAACTTTGGGGTTTGCCTGTTTTTATTTAAAAACCAGGCACAGCCAGACAAAATACTGGGTTTATCTCCCTTCCCAGGAAAAAAAAAAACCCAGAGCTTCCTTGAGCAAAGGATGGGTAAGAGTTGGTTTTGGGTCGTAGCTGAGCCTGGTGAGCAGGATCAGCCCCTCTGGTTGGTCCTGGCAGGGGCTGGTTGGGGGGCAGAGCCTGGTCTTTTTCCTTGCAAGGTATTGGAGTGTAAAGCCCTTTGTTGGAGGGCAGCACACAGTGAATTTCCTTGCCAGGTGTGGGGGTGCAAAGCCCTTTTTGGGGGGCAGAACCTAGTCCCTTCTCTTGCAGGATAAGGGGGGGTACAAAACACTTTTGGGGGGGCCCCACCCAGTCCCTTTCCTTGAAGATACTGGGGTGCAAAACCCTCTTTTTGGCGGGCAGTGCCTGGTGCATGTCCTTGCAAAATAAGGGGGTGCAAACCCCTTTTTGGGGAGGGCAGAACATATTCCCTTACCTTGCAAGATAAAGGGGGTGCAAAGCCCTTTTTTTTTTTAGGGGGGGAGGCAGAACCTAGACCCTTTCCTTGCAAAATAAGGGGGTGCAAAGCCCTTTTTTGGGGGTGCAAAGCCCTTTTTTTTGGGGGGGGGGCAACACCCTGCACTTCTATGGCTGCAGAGCC
>NW_009952967.1:652812-655033 GCF_000747805.2 Chaetura pelagica | reverse complement strand
CCAGTTTTCATCCCTTCCCCCTTGTCCTCTCCCTCCCTGCCCTTGTCCCAAGTCCCTCCCCAGCTTTCCTGGAGCCCCTTCAGGCACTGGAAGGTGCTCTAAGGTCTCCCTGGAGCCTTCTCTTCTCCAGGCTGAACACCCCAACTCTCCCAGCCTGGCTCCAGAGCAGAGCTGCTCCAGCCCTTGGATCATCTCTGTGGCCTCCTCTGGACTCTCTCCAACAGCTCCATGTCCTTCTTGTGCTGGGGCCCCCAGCTCTGTCCCCAGCCCTGCAGGGGGGTCTCAGCAGAGCAGAGCAGAGGGGAACAATCACACTGCTTTAATCCTCAGCCCTGCTCCTGCCCACACTAATTAATCCACATGGAACACAGGGAAACAAAACCCTGGCTTTGCTTTGGGATGCTCCAAGCAGGTTCCTCCAACTGAGCTTTCAGGGATGCTCCAAGCTCATTGGGAACAGATCACCCCTCTGCAGCACCTTCAGCCAACATCATGGAAACTGGGGTGGATTTTCCAGTTGCCAAGGACCACGTTGTGATCCTGAGCCCACGAGTGGAGCAATCCCTTGGTTTTCTTGTGCTGCTATAGGAGAAACAAGCCCTGAATTGGGAGTTTCAGCCAACCTTAAAGCCAGAACACCCTTTGCAAGGTCAAGGCTGCTGGGGAAAACAGCATCCAGGCATTCAGAGAAGGCTGGGAAATTGGGATAATGCTCTGAAGAAAGTGTCTGAAGCTCCTGGGGTGGGGATTTCCCACGCCAGGGCACACGGAAGTGGCTCAGCCTCTGCAACCTTTGCCCATTTCCTTTTGAAATTGTCCCAACCAGCACAGGACAGTTTCTCAAAGGCAGTGAGAGAGGAAGAAGAGCTTGATGACAGGAAAAGGAGGAGCATGACAGTGTGGTGGCCGTTGGAGGGTTCTTTGGGTGCCTGAGTGAGGCTCATCCAGCTGTGGTCCCTGCCACCACTGTCCCCAACTCCACTGGCAGCCCCTTCACTTGAGTTTTGCTCAGGATCAGCAGCAGAGCAGCACTATGGGGTGAAACCTCCTCCCTTTTTTCCCCTTCCCTGCTTCATTTAAGGGTACCCAGGTCTGGTGCTGGCTTGAGCAGCAGGAGATGCTCCAGTCCTGCCTGAACATACTGGAACAGGGACAATGGGCTGTGAGGAGCACAGCCCCTCTCTCCCTAAAGGAGGTAGGACCTCTGTTTAACCAGAATTTAGGGAAAAACATGGAATTTGGGGATCTAAAGGACCTTTTTTCCCCTCCCCAGCTGGTGGTTGCCCAAGTGAGGATGCTCTTTGAAGCCACCAGGTGCTTCTCCAGCTGGGCAGGTGGTGTTGGCATAGGATGAGGTCTTGCAAAACCCGGGTGCAGGAGGGGTCATGGTGCTGCCTGCCCCAGCTGGGGGACAAACTCACCTTCCTGGGAGGGTTTCACCACTGGTGCCATCTGCATGTGGTGAAGGAGACACCACATTCCTCCCCACGGACAGCCCTTCCCTACACATCCAAACAAAACCAGTCTGAGGTGGACAGGGCTACTGGGAGGACACCTTGCCCATAAAAGACTTTATTTTCTTGCCCATCTCAAGGGTTTGATGCATGAGGGTGATTCCCCTGGGGCTGCTGGCAACAGCACAGCCTGAGTGTCTTTGTCTTCCACCTGGTATCCAGCCTGTCTCATCCTGTTGTTTCCTCCAGCCTGGGGGTGTTTTTCCAGCTGGGCTCCCCCATGGATGCTGCCAGGTCCAGGTAGGACCAGACCACCTGGTAAAACACGTTTGCTTCGTCTCTGGGGCCACGTGTTTATCCCCGATTGGCTCAGGCAGAGGAGTTGATGTTGGCTTGGTGGAAAGAGCAGGAGAATCACCTCCATCTCATCCCAACCCTTCACTGGGTCTGAGTTTTCAGCCAGCCAGGACATCTCCCATCCCAAAGGAAAGCCTGAAGGATGCTCTGAAAGATGCTCAGGAGTGGATCCTTGCCCTGTGTGACCCAGGCACTGCTTTCCTTTCCTTGTCTCTCCTTCCTTACTTTTATCTCATCCTGATTTTCCCTGTCCCCATCTCCAAGGACCTGGATTGACCTTGCCAACCACATCCCATCTACCAGGCACCACCAGAGCTTGCTGGCTGCAGCAGTAACCTCCCTGAGTGGACCTCACTTTTGAGTGCAACCTCCAGGCTGCACGTGAGGATGGATGGAGGGTGGGTGGGTGG
>NW_009952967.1:650845-652210 GCF_000747805.2 Chaetura pelagica | reverse complement strand
CCCAGGGCTCCATCCTGGAGGGGTGTTGGGGGGGTGGGAGCAGGATGGGAGCAGGAGCTGACCCAAATAATCCACAGGGGCAGAGACAAGGTGGAGCAAATCCCCCCTAAGCTCCTCCTGGAAGTCCTGCTCGTAGGAAAAGGGTCGAGGCAGCAGGACCAGGTGGTGATGTTTGGTTTTGAGCAGCAGGGTTTGGGGGGAGGGCTGGGCTGGGCTCCCTGCCTCCCAGCCCGGCTCCTGCAGCTCCAGGAGGGAAAACCGGGTTGGGTTTGGGTGGTTTGGGGACTTTCCCCTTCCTGCAAACCCCCCAGGGAGAGCTGAGGAAAAGCCTTTGTGCCTGGCACCCCCTGGGCTTTGTTCAGCTCTTCCCAAGCTCCTCCTCACCTTCCCTCCCGGCTTCCTCTCACCTGGAATCGGCCTCCTTTCATCAGGAGTGGCCTCCTTTGACTTGGAATCAGTCTCCTTTAACCAGGAATCAGCTTCCTTTAATCAGGAATAGGCCTCCTTTAACCAAGAGCTGGCTTCCTTTAATGTGGGATCAGCTTCCTTTAACCTGGAATTGGGCTCCTTTAACCAGGAGTCAGCCTCCTTTAACTAGGAATCAGCCTCCTTTAACCAGGAATCAATCTCCTTTAACCTGGATTATGCCTCCTTTCACCTGGAGTTGGTCTTCTTTAACCTGGAATTGGTCTCCTTTAATCTGGAATCAGCCTCCTTTAACCTGGAATCAGTCTTTTTTAACCTGGAATTGGTCTCCTTAAGGAGGAATCTCCCTCCTTTAACCTGGAATCACCCTCCTTTAACCTGGAATCAGTCTTTTTTAACCTGAAATCAGTCTTTTTTCACCTGGAATTGGTCTCCTTAACCAGGAATAGGCCTCCTTTAACCTGGAATCAGTCTTTTTTAACCTGGAATTGGTCTCCTTAAGGAGGAATCTCCCTCCTTTAACCTGGAATCACCCTCCTTTAACCTGGAATCAGTCTTTTTTAACCTGAAATCAGTCTTTTTTCACCTGGAATTGGTCTCCTTAACCAGGAATAGGCCTCCTTTAACCTGGAATTAATCTTCTTTAACCTGGAATTGGTCTCCTTAACCAGGGATCAGCCTCCTTCAACCAGGAATCACCACTTTCCACTGGGTTTGATGCAGGCTCTCAGGTCTCTCTTCCTTCACAACCACCTTTTTGGCTCCTGGGACAACTTTTATGTTCAGAAACCATCCCTTGGGATCATCCCCTTTTCTTTCCCAACCCAAAACCCTTGGAGCAGCACCAGCTGCTTTTGGGATCTGACTGGGTTGCTTGTCCAGATGGAGACCCCAACCCTGGTCATCACCCAAACCAGGGGGTGGTTTTAATTAATTGCT
>NW_009952967.1:642075-650791 GCF_000747805.2 Chaetura pelagica | reverse complement strand
GGCTGCTCCAGCAGAGTGCTCAGTCCTCCTGGAAACCTGAGCCTGGCCAAGCCAGGAAATTATTTGCTGGCTCTGAGGGTGGGAAGTGGCTTCTGGGCTGGTTTTTGTGCCACGTGTTCTCTCCCCACTTCTCCTTCAGGAGTTGGGACACGTTCTCCAGCGTGGATTGAGAGGAGAAGTGGCCTGAAATTCATGGTACAGAGGATTGAAATCCCTCTTGGGATGATGTTGGTGATCCCTGTCCCCCAGGTTGGGTGTTGGGATGGAGTGAAGATGGGCAGGAATGGGAGGTGCTTGAAACTGAGGGAAGCTGGGGGAAAAAAAACCCCAAACAAGCAGATTTTGTGGCCACATCCTCCCTGCAGGGGGAAGGAGAAGGAGCAAAGGAGCCTGAAAGGAGCCCTGGGGAGCTCTCCCTGCACTTGGCCTGGCTCTGCACCAGCCCTGCTCCCTTCCCCCAGCCACCAGACCCCTGGGCTCCTGCCAGCTTCTCTCCCCAGGCTCTTTGGCAAGGCTGGTGTGACTCTCACGTGCCACGGGAGGGTGACAGGGCCAGGCTGGGGTCCCCTGTGCCCACAAACCCTCCACACACACATGGCAGAGGTGGCACCGGGTGGCAGAGGGGACAGCGAGTCCCCAGCACCTCCTGTGACTGCTCTGGGGGTGTCAGCGCTGCAGCTGGGAGCCTGTCACCTATAATCCCTCTGGAATTGGCTTCCCTGATTTGGTTTTTCTCCCCCTCCCCTGTTTCGGGGGGGTTGGCCCTGCAGACAGCAGCAGGCTGCTGGGGAACCCGCGGCCGGGCTACGGGACGTTGCAGCCAGAGCCTGAGAGATCCCACATGGTGAGTCCCAGGGCTTGGGATCCAGGGGAGTGTGGGGTGGGGAGGGTTGGGACCAGAGCCACCTATTGTTGTAGAGTCATGGAATGGGTTGGGTTGGAGGGACTTTAAAGATCATCTGTCATGGGCAGGGAGACCTCCCACCAGCCCAGGCTGCTCCAAGCCCCATCCAACCTGCCCTTCAACACTGCCAGGGATGGGGCAGCCACAGCTTCCCTGGGCAACCTGGGCCAGGCTCTCACCACCCTCACAGCAAAGAATTCCCTCCTCATGTCCAACCTAAATCTCCCCTCTTCCAGTTTTAATCCATCCCCCTCATCCCATCCTTCCCTGCCCTTGTCCCAAGTCCCTCCCCAGCTTTCCTGGAGCCCCTTCAGGCACTGGAAGGTGCTCTCAGGTCTCCCTGGAGCCTTCTCTTCTCCAGGCTGAACACCCCAACTCTCTCAGCCTGGCTCCAGAGCAGAGCTGCTCCAGCCCTTGGATCATCTCTGTGGCCTCCTCTGGACTCTCTCCAACAGCTCCATGTCCTTCTTGTGCTGGGGCCCCCAGCTCTGTCCCCAGCCCTGCAGGGGGGTCTCAGCAGAGCAGAGCAGAGGGGACAATCCCCTCCCTGGCCTTGTGACACTGCCACAGGACAGTGGTTTTCCAGCCCCAAAGCTACTTGGTTGTCACCTGCCTGCTGGGAGGTGACTCCAGGAGACTCAGGACTGTTCTCAGTGCAGGATCTAGATGCTTGATAATGATAATTTGGGTTTATTTTCTGGAATGAGCATCCCCATAAAGGTGACCTCCTTTCTTCCAGGAGGTGACAGGCTACCAGACCAAGCCCTGGCGGGTGGCCCTGTGCCACACGTGCTCCGTGCTGACAGCTGGGCTGCTCCTCATCCTCTTCCACTGGAAGCCAAGCCTGGAGGTGCAGGTGAAGTGCAAACCCTGCGCCCTCGGCCAGGCCGACTGGGTCATCATCAGGGTGAGTCCCCAGGGGGGTCCAGGGGACCTTGGCATTGGGATCTGCCTCCAGCTTTCCAGGAGGACCATGGGCATGTTCCCTGCTGCTTGTCACCTTCCTGTCCCTGACATCTCCTTGACATCCAGCAATGCCCTGCCCCAGAGCCACATTCTTCTGGGAATAATTCTTATTTATTATATTATTATTTTTTATTTGTATAATACTATGATTACTACATGAGCTGCCCGTGCAGGGGGGTTGGAACTAGATGATCCTTGAGGTCCCCTCCAACTCAAATCATTCTCTGAAGATCCTGAGTTATTCATTCATTCCCCATGCACAGCAGCCAGCCTGGCCTTGGGTTTCTCTTCATGGTCACTGCATCCCAACCATCAGCTGGGATGGGTGGCTGGGGATGCCCTGCCTGCCACCCTGTCCCTGTTTTGCAGGAGTAGGGTTGGGTGGACGTGGAGGGAGGGTCCTCACTGCCCTCTGCCCAGCCCTGCCTGCCTTGCAGGACCGATTTGGCCAGAGCTTCACCGCCCGCGTGCGCACGGAGCCGCTGGGGGAGGGCAGGTGAGCTGGGCTGGTCTGTCCCCCCTGCCACTGGGCAAGGCTTGGCCAAGGGCTGACCCTTGTTTTCCACCCTGAGCAGCCTGGAGCATCACCCAGGGGCCAGGCTGGAGGACAGGAGGACCAGCATTGCCATCGGTGTGGCGGATGAGGAGGAGAGCAGGGACACCATCCGGCTCCATGAGAAGGAAGAGGTAACAGTGGCCACCTTTCCCACAGCCTTTCCCTGGCCACAGGTGGTCAAGAAGGCCACCAGCCATCCTAGCTTGTGTGGCCAGCAGGGCCAGGGCAGGGATCTTCCCCCTGTGCTGGACATAGGGGAGGGGACACCTCAAATCCTGGGGTCAGTTCTGGGCCCCTCAGGACAAGAAGGACATGGAGGGGCTGGAGCGTGTCCAGGGAAGGGCAAGGGAGCTGGGGAAGGGGCTGGAGCACAAGTGTGAGCAGGAGCAGCTGAGGGAGCTGGGGGTGTCCAGCCTGGAGACAAGGAGCTGAGGGGAGACCTGCTGGCTCTGCAGCTGCTGAGAGGAGGTTGGAGCCAGGGGGGTCGGGCTCTGCTCCCCAGGAACAAGGGATGGGACAAGAGGAAATGGCCTCAAGTTGCCCAGGGGACACTGAGGTTGGATCTTGGGAACAATTCCTTCCTGGCAAGGGTTGTCAAGGCCTGGCCCAGGCTGGCCAGGGGCGGGGGGGGATCCCCATCCCTGGAGGGGTTTGCACGCCCTGGAGATGGTGCTGAGGGACACGGGGCAGCACCAGACTCGCTAGAATTGGGTTAATGGTCGGACTCGATGATCTCAAAGATCTTTTCCAACCAGAACCATTCCTGTCATTCTGAACAGTCCTCCCCCTTGGCATGGGCTGCCCTCGTGTCCCACTCACACCTTCTCTTCTCCCTTCCTCTCTGCTCAGAAGAACCTCCTGCGTTACTACCTCTTCGAGGGCACGCGCTACGTGTGGCTGGAGCGGCGCCAGGCCTTCTGCAGAGTCAGGTACCCCTGCCACCTGCTCGTTTCGCCCCATCAGCCCCCCAGAAAAATGGGCCTGACCCACCTAGAAGCCCCATCACCACGCTGGAGCTTCACTGCAAAGCCTTTGGAGACCATCCGTGGGGCGTTGGGTCGGGCACAGGCTCTGCCTCTGCCCCGGGTTGTTGGTGTTGCCCGTGTCTGTGGGCAGAAGGAGCCAGGAGGAGGGGTTTGGCAACTGCCCCGTGCTGGGTGCTCCTCCCTGTGCTGTGCCACTGGCCACTTGCCCAGCTCTGCCCCTTTTGTTCCTGCTCCCTGGCTGAGGAACACGATGCTCTCCCTTTCCCAAAGGGTGTTTTTTTCTTGTCACCAAGGACTTGGACGTGGTGTCTGTTCCATCAGGCCAAGCTCCTGCTGGTTTTGACTCCTTTTCTCCTCCCTTTTTCTTTCTCCTCGGGCTTGCCAGTGTGTTGGATGAAGGTTGGACCTGCTCAGATCTCCACCTCTCTCAGGCTGGGCTGGACCAGCAAGACCACAACATCAGGTAGGGATCTTTCCAGGAGTCAGCAAATCCTGGAGCTTGGGGTTTTTCTTCCATTCAGACCTCAAAACAGAGGCTGGGTTGCCCTGGCTTGTCTTCTCCACATAACTGGGTTCCTGTGGAGGTCTGGGCAGCATGAGAACCCCTTGGGTTGGACATGCAGCTTTTGCCCAGTGTGCATTTGCTTCCCCCTTGGTTTTTCCTCTCCCCTTTGCAGGAGGAAGATCTATGGGCCCAACCTCATCGAGGTGCCAGTCAAGTCCTACACCAGGCTCTTGGTGGAGGAGGTGAGCATCTACAGGCCCTGCTTCAGGAGAGCAAGTTGTCCCAGGCCAGATCCTTCCCCTGCTCCATATTCTGCAAGAGCTTTGTGGGCTCTTCCTTGCTGGTGGGGAGGAGAGGACTTCAGGAGAGTCAGCTTGGGTGAGAGTGGAGAGGACCTGTCCAGCCTCATTGCTCAGACAGGAGTATCTCCAGGGGGTTGCAGAGGTTATTGAGCCTCCTCAGAAGTCCTGACCATGGAGAGAAGCTGGCGAGCCTGGTGGGTTTGTAAGAAGTCAACTTGTTCATCCCCAGGGACGGGCCAGCTTCCCCTCTGCAGAAGCAGGTGTTCCTGAAGGAGCCTGGAGGCCTCACGTTGGGCTGAAGGAAGGTCTCCCTCCCACCCCAAAACTGCTCTCTCTCCTTGTTCCCTTCCAGGTGCTCAATCCCTTCTACATCTTCCAAGTGTTCAGCATTGTCCTGTGGGTCTGTGATGCCTATTACTACTACGCTGCCTGCATCTTCCTCATCTCCACCATCTCCTTGGGGCTGTCCCTCTATGAGACCAGGAAGGTTGGTGGTGGCTCCCTGGGGACCCCCAGCTCTAGTGAAATAACCTGTTTTCTGACACTCTTTGCCCCCTTTGCTGGTGCTGACCTCCTCCTGAGCCCAGCTGGGGGAGGACAACCCACCCCCCAGCTGTGGGCAGGTTTCCTAGTCCTTCATCCATGGTCCCCAGACTTGAAGACCCATTTATGGGAGCTTTGCTGGGCTTTCTTTGAGCTGTCCTGGGGTGTCTGCTAACATCTCCCTCCCCTGCAGCAAAGCACCACACTGCAGAACATGGCCAAGATGTCTGTTGGTGTCCGAGTCCATCGTCCCAGCGGAGGTGAGTGTGGTGCCCCTGGTGCCCCTGGTGAGCTCCAGAAGCAGGGATGGGAGAATCATAGAATGGTCAGGGTTCTCCTTGGGGCTGCTTTCTAGCAGGCCAACCCCTCATCCATATGGGTGGAGGGTGTTTTTCCTCCCCAGGTGGAGGACTCTCCACTCCTCCCTGTTGAGCCTCAAGAGGTTCCTCTTTGCCCAGCTCTCCAGCCTTTCCTCATATGACAGATGTTCCAGTCCCTTCATCATCCTTGTAGCCCCCATTGGACACTTTCCAGTAGATCCCAGTCCCTCTTGAGCTGGGGAGCCCAGAACTGGACACAACACTCCTTGTTGGTCTCATTAGGGCAGAGCAGAGGAGGAGCAGAACCTCCCTCGACCTGTTGCTTCTAGGCTGACATGTCTGAGCAGGTTTGGGTTTGGTTTTGGGTTGTTTCCTCCAGAGGAGATGGTGGTGAGCTCTGCTGACCTGGTGCCAGGTGACTGCATCAGCCTCCCCGCCGAGGGGCTGGTGGTGCCCTGCGACGCGGCGCTGCTGAGCGGGGAGTGCATGGTCAACGAGAGCATGTTGACAGGTGAGAGCCCTGGGCAAGCACCAGCCCTGCATCTCGGGCACCCTACAGGAGGCCATTCCCAGCCAGGCTGGTTGGGTCCTGACCCCTCCAGGGTGGTACAGACCCCTCCGTGATGTTCCTCACCGCAGGGGAGAGCGTGCCCGTGATGAAGACCCCGCTCCCGGCCGGCGGGCAGGGCGCTGGGAACATCTACTCCCCTGAGGAGCACAGGAGGCACACGCTGTTCTGTGGGACACAGGTCATCCAGGCCAGGGCCTACCTGGGCAGTGAGGTGCTGGCTGTGGTGACCCGCACAGGTGAGAGCACTGAGGTGGAAACCAGGGTTGGTCCGAGGGCTGGAGCAGCTCTGCTCTGGAGACAGGCTGGGAGAGTTGGGGTGTTCAGCCTGGAGAAGAGAAGGCTCCAGGGAGACCTTAGAGCAGCTTCCAGTGCCTGAAGGGGCTCCAGGAAAGCTGGGGAGGGGCTTGGGACAAGGGCAGGGAGGGATGGGATGAGGGGGATGGATGAAAACTGGGAGAGGGAGATTGAGGTTGGACATGAGAAGGGAATTCTTTGCTGTGAGGGTGGTGAGAGCCTGGCCCAGGTTGCCCAGGGAAGCTGTGGCTGCCCCATCCCTGGGGGTGTTGAAGGGCAGGTTGGATGGGGCTTGGAGAAGCCTGGGCTGGTGGGAGGGGTCCCTGCCCATGCAGGGGGGAGGGACTAGGTGATCTTTAAGGTCCCTCCAACCCAAACCACTCTTTGATTCCATCATTAAGCCACGTCCTTCCAAGCAGTGGCTTTGGACCTTCTGCCCCTCTCCCACAGGGTTTTGCACGGCCAAAGGGGATCTCATCAGCTCCATCCTCTACCCCAAACCCGTGAGCTTCAAGTTCTACAAGGATGCAGTGAAGTTTGTCCTGTTCCTCTCCATCCTGGGTACGTCTGGGTGTAGAGCTGCCCAACTCCTCTTTCATGGTTGCACCTTCATCTTGTTTGCTTTGTAACCAAGCCCGTTCTCCCCTGGCACAGCTCTGGTGGGCACACTGTACAGCATCCTCATCCTGGTGAGGAACCAGGTAAGGATGGTTGGATCTGGTGGCTCCTCAGCTGGAGCTGAGACCATCAGCCCATGTGGGTGGAGCTAGGTCAGGCCTCTCAAGGTGCCCACCCCTTCTATCCTCCTCACCTGCCAGGTCCCTGTGGGGCAAATCATCATCCGTGCCCTTGACCTTGTCACGGTCATCGTGCCACCAGCTCTCCCAGCTGCCATGACCGTGGGCACCATCTATGCCCAGAACAGGCTGAAGAAACAGGGCATCTTCTGCATCAGCCCTCCCCGCATCAACCTCTGCGGGAAGATCCGCCTGGTTTGCTTTGACAAGGTGAGTCTTGGGCAGCTCCTTGGGATGGGTGGTTCCCAGGCCTGACCTGCAGCCACCCACCTTCTCCTGGCAGACGGGAACGTTGACGGAAGAAGGTCTGGATGTCTGGGGGGTGGTCCCACTGGAGAACAACCACTTCATGCCCATTGTCCACGAGCCCCGCTGCCTGCCCGCTGGGCCCTTGCTCTACACCCTGGCCACCTGCCACACCGTGTCCCTGCTGAGGGCACAGCCCATTGGGGACCCTGTGGACCTCAAGATGGTGGAATCCACTGGCTGGGTAAGGCAAGGAGCAGGTAGAGTTCCATGTCCATAAAGAGAGAGGTGGATACATCTGGGTTTGCTTGGAGAAGAGGGTGCTTCAAACCATCCTTAGGGGGTGGATGGGGCTTGTGAGGCTGGACTTGGCCATCTCAGCTTCTGCTGTGGTTTCAGCGCCTGGAAATGATGGAGGAGGAGGAGGGGGAGGTGCCCACCTTGCAGCAGTTTGGGACCAAGGTCCTGGCTGTGATGAAACCTCCACCTGAGGAAGAACAGCCACGAGGCAGGGTAGGTCCAGAGGGGCTGAGGTTCCCCGAGTCACCAGGTCAACACCTCCAAAAGGGTTGTTGTCCTTCCCAGCTCCTGGAAGAGGTTGTACCTCCCAGAGAATTCCCTGCCCAGCCTTCTCACCCACTCCCTGTCCTCTGCAGAAGCACGAGTCACCCCTGGGGATCCTCCGGCGTTTCCCCTTCTCCTCCTCCCTGCAGAGGATGAGTGTCCTGGTGAAGGTGCCTGGTGAGGCCCCAGCCCACGTCTACACCAAGGGAGCCCCAGAGATGGTGGCCAGTCTCTGCAGGAGGGACACGGGTACGTGCTGGGGAACAGTGGGTTTTTACCCCTCCCCAGCTGAGAAGCAGCTGGTCCTGCTGCTCCAGCATCTCTGCACCCCTGCAGCTCATCCCAACGGGAAGTCATATCCAGTGATGCTGGGGGGTGGTTCCCAGAGGGTTTGGATGAGCTCCAGCCTCATGGGGAGGAAGGAAATCGGGAGTAGAGGACAGGGTTGGAGCCTGGATGGGCATCCAAAGCCCTTGAGTCCTGTGGGAGCTTGAGCTTCAGGTCTGTGGATCCTGGGGTGATCCAAGGAATGTTCTCACCTCCCTTTCCTCCTGGGGCTGGCAGTGCCCATGGACTTCTCCCAGATGCTGAGGCACTACACCACGGATGGCTTCCGGGTCCTGGCTCTGGCCTGCAAGCCCCTGAGCACGGTGACCACCTTCGAGGAGGCCCTGCAGCTCCAGAGGTTGGTGCCACCAACTTCTCTCCCTCCAAGCCACTTCATCAGACGTTTTGGGGCCCCCTCCTCGCAGCCCGTGAGGAGCTCAGCCCCAGCCCCCGGGGTCAGGCAGCCCAGGTGGATTTTTAGCTGTTTGTAGCAGTGGATCCACCCTGTCCTCGTGCCAGGGGTGGTGTGGAACAGGTTGTGTCCCACCAGGGACTCCGTGGAGAGCAGCCTGACCTTCCTGGGCTTCCTGGTCATGAAGAACGTCCTCAAGCCCGAGTCTGCGCCCGTGATTCACCTCCTGAGGAAGGCAAACGTGCGGCCCGTCATGGTGACAGGTGACCCTGCCGCGGGGACCGGGGGCAGGGGGGACACGACTGACCCTCTGTGGGGTGCAGAGGGGGGAGGGTTTCCCCACCAGCACTGGGGGGCCTGAAGCAGCAGGGAGGCACAGTGAGGAGGCTGGTTTGGGCACCCCTGCCTTGCTGGCGGGGCCCG
>NW_009952967.1:632058-637406 GCF_000747805.2 Chaetura pelagica | reverse complement strand
CCCTCCCCAGCTTTCCTGGAGCCCCTTCAGGCACTGGAAGCTGCTCTCAGGTCTCCCTGGAGCCTTCTCTTCTCCAGGCTAAACACCCCAACTCTCCCAGCCTGTCCCCAGAGCAGAGGGGCTCCCAGGACCACCTGTGATAGACCCACACTCCCCAGGAGATGTAGGAGCATAAATAATCCAGCCTGGGGCCTTTTTCCTCAAGGTTTTCTGTAGAGTAGGTGAACTCCAGAGTCTACACCATCCAGCCAAGCAGGACAAGTACCAGCAGCATCACACATCCCCTTCATCTCATCAAGTGTCTGTTCCCATACCTGGAGATAAAAAAAAACCCCAACAAACAACCCAACAGGTTTTGTTGGACACCTTTTTGGTCCCTGGTGTTTCCTTGGCTCCTTCCAGCCCCTGCTTTCCCCCTGCCTTGTGCTTCTCTTAACTGGCCAACCCTTCTCTGGGTTCTTCCAGGAGACAACATGCTGACAGCCGTGAACGTGGCCAGGGGCTGCCGCATGGTGGAGCCCAAGGAGCAGGTGATCTTCGTCAGCGCTTCTCCTCCAGCCCAGGACAAACCAGCCGCGCTGAAATTCATCCCGGCCGAGCATTCCCAAGGCGAGGAGCAGCCTGAGGTGGGTCCCGAGGACACGTCCCATGGGGGTCAAGATTTGCAGGACTCTCTTCTTCCAGCATTGTTCTCCTTCAAGGCAGTTTGGGGTGGGATTCTGCCCCTTATTAAATGTCTCCTTTAGGAGGTCACCTGCTCCTGTGTCTCCCTGGGAGCAGGTCAGGCTGGAGCTGATGGTCCAAACAGCCACCACCATGCTCAGGTCTTGCTCCAGCCTTGGCCTGAAGGGCTTGGTCCCACAGGCTTCTTAGGATCATAGAATCCCAGACGGGCTTGGGTTGGAGGGGACTTTAAAGACCATCTAGATCCCTGCATGGGCAGGGACACCTCCCACCAGCCCAGGTTGCTCCAAGCCCCATCCAACCTGCCCTTCAACACTGCCAGGGATGGGGCAGCCACAGCTTCCCTGGGCAACCTGGGCCAGGCTCTCACCATCCTCACAGCAAAGAATTTCCTCCTCATGTCCAACCTCAATCTCCCTCTTCCAGTTTCAATCCATCCCCCTCATCCCATCCCTCCCTGCCCTTGTCCCAAGCCCCTCCCCAGCTTTCCTGGAGCCCCTTCAGGCACTGGAAGGTGCTCTGACATCTCCCTGGAGCTTTCTCTTCTCCAGGCTGAACGCCCCAACTCTCTCAGCCTGGCTCCAGAGCAGGGCTGCTCCAGCCGTCCCATCATCTCCCATCATGGCCCACACCACCCATGATGATATTCTTACCCCAAATCCCACTATTGATATCAATAATTGAGATTAAAGAGCAGCTCCTTTGCCTCCTGCTCCACGTGGGTTGAGGATGGGGGTTCAGCCCCTTGCCCAGGTCTCAGCAGGGGTCTGGGTGCAGGTCAGAGCTGGGCTGCAGACCAAGGAGCTGTTTCCCTGGGCAGGGTCAGTGCCAGCCCTGCCACTTGGCCCTGAACGGCAAATCCTTCGCCGTGGTTTGTGAGCACTTCCCAGACCTGCTGCCCAAGGTGAGTCCCGTGTCTTCCAAAACACCCCAAGGGCTTTTCTCATCCCTGGCCTTGTCCCCTGCTGAGCTGGCAAAGCTGGGAGTCCCCAACTCCTCCTGGGAACTGGGGGGCTGGATCCGGGCTCGGAGCCTTCTCTTCTCTGCAGATCCTGCTCCGAGCCACCATCTTTGCCCGCATGTCCCCTGAGCAGAAGACTCAGCTGGTCTGCAGCCTCCAGGAGCTCAGGTAAGGCCTTCCAGCCCCAAGGGCTGAGGGGAAAGAGGAGGACAAGGGGGCTAATTCTCTGCCCCAAGACATCTCCTGGGGGCCAGAGCTGTTGGCAGCTGCAAAACCGCAGCCTGCCCTGATGAGTTCTCGTAAAGATGGGGCTGCAGCCTGGGAGACCCGGGGTTTTCCCCCCAGTCCCATCATGAAATATCAGATCCCTGAGCCCCCAGCACTAGAAGGACGTGTAGTTGTTGGAGTGAGTCCAGAGGAGGCCATGGAGATGATTCCTACTCTACAGAAAACCTTGGGGGAAAAAGGCCCCAGGCTGGATTATTTATGCTCCTACATCCCTTGGGGAGTGCGGGTCTGTCACAGGTGGTCCTGGGAGCCCCTCTGCTCTGGGGACAGGCTGGGAGAGTTGGGGTGTTCAGCCTGGAGAAGAGAAGGCTCCAGGGAGACCTTAGAGCAGCTTCCAGTGCCTGAAGGGGCTCCAGGAAAGCTGGGGAGGGACTTGGGACAAGGGCAGGGAGGGATGGGATGAGGGGGAATGGATTAAAACTGGAAGAGGGAGATTGAGGTTGGACATGAGGAGGAAATTCTTTGCTGTGAGGGTGGTGAGAGCCTGGCCCAGGCTGCCCCGGGAAGCTGTGGCTGCCCCATCCCTGGCAGTGTTGAAGGGCAGGTTGGATGGGGCTTGGAGCAGCCTGGTCTGGTGGGAGGGGTCCCTGCCCTTGCAGGGGGGTTGGGACTGGGTGATCTTTAAGGTCCCTCCAACCCACCCCACCCTGGGATTCCTTCTCTGACCCTTTCCCACCGCAGCTACTGCGTGGGGATGTGCGGGGACGGGGCCAACGACTGCGGGGCCCTGCGCGCGGCCGACGTGGGCATCTCCCTGTCGGAGGCCGAGGCCTCGGTGGCCTCGCCCTTCACCTCCCGCGTGGCCACCATCGAGTGTGTCCCCTCCGTCATCCGGTGAGCGGAGCCCCGGGGGGAGGGACACCCGTGGGGTGGCAGGGGGGCCGTGTCCCCTCGCGGGGCCGGTGGGCAGGGTGTGTTGGGTCAGTGTCTCTCTCTCCACAGGGAGGGCAGGTGCTCCCTGGTCACCTCCTTTGGTGTCTTTAAGTACATGGCCCTGTACAGCCTGGTGCAGTTTGTGTCCGTCCTGCTGCTCTACACGGTGAGTCCCGTGGTTGCCCAAAGGCCTCCTGAGCTCCTGGGTGCTTGGGGGTCACTTTGTCACCACCTGGCTTAAAGTCGTGACCTTCCTGAGCTCTCCCACCAGTCCCTGTAGTGGGTGGTTTGTTTGGCACTGGGGGGGGACACCTCAAATCCTGGGGGCCGTTCTGGGCCCCTCAGGACAAGAAGGACATGGAGGGGCTGGAGCGTGTCCAGGGAAGGGCAAGGGAGCTGGGGAAGGGGCTGGAGCACAAGTGTGAGCAGGAGCAGCTGAGGGAGCTGGGGGTGTCCAGCCTGGAGACAAGGAGGTGAGGGGAGACCTGCTGGCTCTGCAGCTGCTGAGAGGAGGTTGGAGCCAGGGGGGTCGGGCTCTGCTCCCCAGGAACAAGGGATGGGACAAGAGGAAATGGCCTCAAGTTGTGCCAGGGGAGATTTAGGTTGGATCTTGGGAACAATTTCTTCCTGGCAAGGGTTGTCAGGGCCTGGCCCAGGCTGCCCAGGGCAGGGGGGAGTCTCCATCCCTGGAGGTGCTTCAGAGCAGTGTAGATGTGGTGCTGGGGGACATGGGGCAGGGGTGGCCTTGGCAGGGCTGGGGAAAAGGTTGGGCTTGATGATCTTGAAGGTCTTTTCCAACCAGAGCCATCCTGTGATTCTGTTTCTCCTTCCCAGATCAACACCAACCTCAGCGATTTCCAGTTCCTCTTCTTCGACCTGATCATCACCACCACGGTGGCCGTGCTGATGGGCCGCACTGGTCCTGCCCAGGCCCTGGGGCTGGAGCGTCCCCAGGGCTCCCTGATCAGTGTCCTGGTGCTGGGCAGCCTGCTCCTCCAGACAGCTCTGCTCATCACTGTACAAGTCCTCAGCTACTTCGTCACCGTCTCGCAGAGCTGGTGAGGAGCCTGCGTGAGGGTGGGGATGCCATGGAGGGCTGCAAAGCCCAAGTGCTTTGCCTTGGGTTTGGCTGACATCAGGGATGAGTCCAGCTCCTTGCAGTGGATGGTTCCTGAGTGCTCAGGGAGAGCAGGGGGTGGGTACTTAGACCCTCTCCTTGTCCACTTGCTTCTTAGAATCATGGAATTGTTTTGTTTGGAAAAGACCTTTAAGATCATCAAGTCCAACCATTCCCCCGGCTCTGCCAAGGCCACACCTTGTGTCCCTCAGCACCACATCTACAGGGCTTTGAAACCCCTCCAGGGATGGGGACTGCACCACCTCCCTGGGCAGC
The DNA here is from genome assembly GCF_000747805.2 of Chaetura pelagica. Lineage (NCBI taxonomy): Eukaryota > Metazoa > Chordata > Aves > Apodiformes > Apodidae > Chaetura > Chaetura pelagica. The sequence continues at coordinate 633,207 of NW_009952967.1, read as the reverse complement.
CTGGGCCAGGGCCTGGCAATCCTTTTGAGGAAGAAATTGTTCCCAAGATGCAATCTAAAGCTCCCCTGGTGCAACTTGAGGCCGTTTCCTCTCGTCCCATCACCTGTTCTGGCCAATCCTTGGTCTGACCTTCTTCTCCCCTGCCTGGCTCAGGTATGTGCCACTGAACAGCACGGTGATGGCCCCCCAGAACCTGCCCAACTATGAGAACACTGTCCTCTTCTGCATCACTGGCTTCCAGTACCTCATCCTGGCTGTTGCCATGTCCAAGGGGTACCCATTCAGGGAGCCACTCTACACCAACGGTGAGGATGATGCCATGTGGACAATCAGAGGCATCAAACCTTCACCCTCCTCCTCAACCCTCTTCCTTCTCGCCCTCAGTGCTCTTCTTGGCAGTCCTCATCCTCCTCTTTGGCCTCATGGCCTGGCTGACCCTCAACCCACTGGGCTTCCCCAAGTCCTTGCTGAAGCTGAAGACCATCAATGACTTGAACTTCAAGCTGCTCCTGCTGGCCCTTGCTGTGCTCAACTTCTTTGCTGCCTTCGTGCTGGAGGTAGGTCACCCCAAGGTGGGCACTGGGCACCCCAAGGTGGGCACTGGGCACCACATGATGAGTCTCATCCATTGGGTCTGTCCCAGCAACACCTGTCCCAGAGGTTTCCCAGGTTTCCATGGGCAGGAGGGAGCAGAGCTCACCTCGGCACCAGCTCTGCCCTCTCCTTGTGGTCCACAGACCTCCCCAAAACCCTTTCTTCTTCCCCATCTTTGCCTCAGACTGCCCTGGACCATGGTTTGCCCAGGTGCCTCCGCAGGCTGCGCCGGAAGAAAGTGTCCAAGAAGCTTTTCAAGAGGCTGGAGAAGGAGCTGAGGCAGCAGCAGCCACCCTGGCCCCCCCTTGACCAACCTCTCTTTGCTACACCCAAGATGTCCATTGCTGTCAGATAGCACAGGCTGGGCCACCCCCCCAGCTCTGCAGGCCCCACCAGCCCTTGGACATTCCCATTTATTTATTGATCCTGGGAAAAGGAGGGATGTGGTGGGAACGCTCCCACGGGGACACCCTCAGGGTGGTGGTGGCTGTGAGTCCATCCGTGCTGGTCCCACAGCCAAGGGGAGAGGCTGGAGAAGCAACACAAGGGAGAAGG
>NW_009952967.1:629174-631286 GCF_000747805.2 Chaetura pelagica | reverse complement strand
CCCACGGGGACACCCTCAGGGGGTTGGTGGCTGTGAGTCCATCCGTGCTGGTCCCACAGCCAAGGGGAGAGGCTGAAGAAGCAACACAGGGGAGAAGGTCTAGAAGAAGAGGAGAAATGGTCGAGCTCAGCTTTTCCTCCAGGACATCCCCCCACCCCCGTGCCAGCCTGAGACCCATCTCCATTTGGTACCATTCCATGAGAAGGGGGGGACACCCAACCTCCCTCATCTCCAGGCCACCAAGAGGAGGGTCCCTGATGTCATGGCCAGGGTGCCCACCCCAACCTCACCTCTTTGCTCACTGTGAAACCCCCCTTGCAGCCCCCCTAGATGTGTAGGGTCTGTTTACAACCCCCCCTCCCCAACATCCTCTCCTTGCCAAGGATGCTCCATCCCCACCCTGGGGCCACCAGCCAGGGCCACCCTCTCTGCTTGCCTTGCTCCTTCAGGAGCTCCTTCTGCTTTGGGATGGGACCTCTGTAGCATTTCAAAAAAATAATAATACAAAAAAAAACAACCACCAAACCCCCCCCAGAACCCCCAGATCTCTTTATTTTTTAACTCTCTTCCAGATCTTAAGTGCAGGCAGGAGAATGTGAGCACTTCCAGGTGTCCTCATGGTGCTGTCCTGAGCCTTGTCTAATAAATGGAACGTGATCTTTCTTGACCTTGTGCTGCCTGGATGGAGTTGGGGAACAGGAGAAAGGTTTTAGGGTCACCTCATCCTCCAGCTGGGCTGGAAGATGTTCTCCTGGAAGCAGAGAGTGAAGCCAGGGACAGCACCGTTGGGATTCCAGCAGAGTAAATAACCCACCCCCAGCCCCCCCCTTCTCCTGAGCCTCTTTCCAGCTGGAATTTCCTAGAAAATAATCAAAATTGCTGGAAAAACCCAGGTGTCCTGGCCAAGCCTGAGACCTTCGAGGGAGAGAAAAGCCAGTAGCTGGAGATGCCACAGCCTGGAGGGGGAGGAGATCCTGGGGTGGGGGGAAAGTGTGGGGAGTTGGGGATGCACCTTCTTCCACATCACCCATTGAGGGGGGTTTCCACCTACATCCCAGCCTGGCTCTTGGATCCATGGGTGGATCTGGCATGGATTTGTCTGCAGGGAAAGTCTCAACCCCTTGGGAAGTCTTGAACCCCTGGAACATCTTGAACCCCTGGAAAGTCTTGAATCCCTGGAAAAGTCTCAAGCCCCTGGAAAGTCTGGAACCCCTGGAAAGTCTCAAACCCCCTGGAACATCTTGAACCCCTGGAAAGTCTTGAACGTCTGGAAAGTCTCGAATCCCTGGAATGTCTTGAACCCCTGGAAAGTCTCAACCCCCTGGAAAGCCTCAGCCCCTCGGAGCCGGCTCTGCCCTCCGGGCGCTGGGGATTAGATCAGGAAATGAGGCACAAGCAGAGGTAAGAGGTTTCCTGAAATCCCGGCCAAGGCTCCAGTCACTCAACCAGGCTGTCTGAGCTCCAGAACAAAAAAGAACTAACCCCGAAAACGCACACACAACCCGGGGAGACTTTTGCCTGTGCTGGGCAACTTTCAAAAGGCACCCGGGCCCCTGTTTGCACCCTGGATTTTGCCCCCCCAGCCCCTCTCCGGGGTGTTCTTGCTTGGCTGGTTCTTGGCAGGGTTTTCCCAGCCTGGGGGAGAGGGTTTCAAAATCCATTTCGTGGTTTAACAGGCAGCTCCTGGAGGTTAGCAGGGCTGGGGACAAGGACAGGGCTGGGGACAAGGACGTGCTGGCTTTTCAGAAGCTTTGGAGTCGTTTGGATGTTTTTTCTCCCTCCTTCAGACGGGAAAAGCACTCCTGGTATTGGAGACGGGAGCAGCTCAAACCTCCCCCTCTGCTTCTCCTCCTCATTGGAACTGGGGGTTTCCCCTCATTTGGTGGGGGCAGGAATGTTGGGTGCGTGGTCATGGGCTGGGAATGCTGGGTCTAATCCTGCCCCACGGGTGGAAAAGTTTCCCCCATTTCCCTTCCCAAATATTCATCCCCATCCCGGGTTTGCTCTCCTGGCCGGTGCCAACATCTCCCTCCATCCCAACCCCCCTGCTCCTCCCTCGTTGCTTTTGAAGATGAAATTTGCAGGGTTTTCTCCCCTCGGTGTCCGGGGGGG
>NW_009952967.1:625603-627575 GCF_000747805.2 Chaetura pelagica | reverse complement strand
GCGGGGGGGAGAGAAGTTGTGTGAGGAGGGGGACACACACACACACACACACACACACACACACACACACACACACACACACACAGACCTCGGGGCTCTCCTGGGGGTGATGGAGTCGTTTTGGTGGTGGGGAAAAGGGAAGGGGGAGGAAGGGGTGTGAGGATGAGGGGGGTCCCGTCCCTGCTTGGGTTTGAGGAAGATGTTTGGGGGAGATGAGGAGATGGTTTGTGGCCCCTGGCATCGCTCCTGGCTGGGTTTGGAGGTGTCATCTGTGGTGTCCTCCATGGGGAGGAGAAGCTGTTGGCACCATCATGGAGGGGAAGACGTGACCCGTCTGTCCCTGTTCCCCAGCCAAGCCCTGGGAGCTCCATCCAAGGCCTCTGTGTTCGGGGGGGACTTCAGGTGGGGGTTTAGACCTGGAGAGGAACTTTGGGTGCTTGAGGATGGGTCTGGGGCAAAGGGAAGGGCTGGCAGGGCAGGTTGGTCCTCAGCGGTGTGGCCGTGGGAGTCGTGTGTGGTACCTCAGGTGAACATCCACCTGCCCAGCCTGGCCCAGGTGGGACACAGGGGCTTGGTCTCAGCATCCTGTGGGATCCTGGGATCTGGGGAATGGACAAAGGTCAGGATGGGAACCTGCAGCCCCTTTCTGGACTTCCAGGCCACCCCACAAAGCCCCTTGGTCCCGCTCCGTGGCCCTGGCCTGGCTGGGACGCAGGCATCTCCCAAGCCAAGGGCTGCCAGCAGCTCCGCTCCTGGCTGGGTTTGGAGGTGTCATCTGTGGTGTCCTCCATGGGGAGGAGAAGCTGTTGGCACCATCATGGAGGGGAAGACGTGACCCGTCTGTCCCTGTTCCCCAGCCAAGCCCTGGGAGCTCCATCCAAGGCCTCTGTGTTCGGGGGGGACTTCAGGTGGGGGTTTAGACCTGGAGAGGAACTTTGGGTGCTTGAGGATGGGTCTGGGGCAAAGGGAAGGGCTGGCAGGGCAGGTTGGTCCTCAGCGGTGTGGCCGTGGGAGTCGTGTGTGGTACCTCAGGTGAACATCCACCTGCCCAGCCTGGCCCAGGTGGGACACAGGGGCTTGGTCTCAGCATCCTGTGGGATCCTGGGATCTGGGGAATGGACAAAGGTCAGGATGGGAACCTGCAGCCCCTTTCTGGACTTCCAGGCCACCCCACAAAGCCCCTTGGTCCCGCTCCGTGGCCCTGGCCTGGCTGGGACGCAGGCATCTCCCAAGCCAAGGGCTGCCAGCAGCTCCCGGAGCCCCGCCAAGCCCGGAGCCGCGCGTTGATCCCCCTCATCCCCATGGAATCCCTTTTATCCCAGGACATGTTTAGCCTCAATGAAATCTGGCTCTGGGGCTTCCTCTGCTGTGGGAAGGAGCCAGGTCCTGCGGGGACCACCAGGTCCCACCACGGAGCAGCCACGGGTGGGTGCTGAGCTGCTACTCTGGGACCACCAGAGCCTGTGACTCCTGCTCAAGCTTCCCCAGCTCAGGGAGGGACCAACTGTCTGGTTTTCCCAAAGCTGGGAAGGGCCTGGAGGTCAGTTTGTCAGCTTCTCCAGGACCTGTGAGCCTGGGGTTTGGAGGAGCAGGTGGTGCCTGGAGGAGAAGATGCCACCTGGTGCTTTGGTGGTCACGAGAGTGCTGCCCCTGGAAGGGGCTGTGCTGGGGTGGTGGTGCAGGACGTGGTCCCCAGGAGATGCTCTGCTTTGGTCATCTTGAGGACACAGTCCATGGAAGGTGTGACACTCGGGTGATGAGGCAGGAGATGGTCCCTAGAAGGTGCTGGGGGGGCTGGTGATGGTGCCCCCCAGAAGATCAGCCCTGCTGATGCCGCACTCAGTCTCCTTGACCCACCGGTGTGGCCTGAACCCCAGCAGGGCCCCCATTCTGCACCCACCTTGAGTGGGCACCAAGGTCCCACCTCAGAGGGACAAAATACCAACGGGTTTGGCCAATCCCACCCCCCACC
>NW_009952967.1:623623-624735 GCF_000747805.2 Chaetura pelagica | reverse complement strand
CACCAAGTGGGTCCCTCCTGCCTTGGGCACATGGAGGTGGCACAGAATGGGGATGAAATCCAGAAGGATTTTCCCCCCTGGGTGGGGGGGAGGTTGGGAAAAGGGGGATGGAAAGGAGGAAAGAGAGGACGGGAGCCCCGGAGGCAGGAAAACTTTGGGCCAATCCAGGCACGAAGGGTCAGGGAACAGCTGGGAAAGATTAAGGAGAAGAGGAAGGAGCCAGGGAAGGGGAGGGGGCACCGGGGGGGGGCAGAGGGCAGGAAGGATCCGTCCCATCCCGGCCTCATTCCCGGAGGATGCTGCTTCCTGCGAGGGGTGTGCAGGGACGGAGCATCCCGGGGTGTCCCTGCCGTGTCCCGGGAATGGGGGTGACCTGATCCCCCCATTCCTGCCTGACCCCCCCCCTCCTGCCCAATCCCTTCAGCTCACGTGGGTTAATCCCGTTTTCCCCCTGGATCTGCAGCAGGATGAGCCCCCCAGGACCCTGCAGGAGGGGACCCCCTGGTTCCCACCCCCCCTTCTCGGGGTGTCACCAGCCCCACAGGGGGGCTCACCAGCCCCTCCCCCCCCCCGGGATCCTGGTACCCCCCAACCCTCGGGATCACCCAGGACCAGCCCTGGATCCCGTGGGAATGGCGGGTTGGTGCTGGGGGGTCTTTAGGGACCACGTTTTGGGGGCCACAGCAGGGACCCCAGTCCCAGGGCGGCCCTGGTGCTTCCCCACCCCGTGTCCCCAGCAGTGCTCCTGGTCCAGGGTCAGTACAGCAGGTTTGAAGGCATCACCTACCCAGAGCCAGTCCAGTATTCCCAGTACGACCAGCAAGCAGGTAAGAGCACCCAGACCTGGGAGAACTGGGAGAACCTTCACCCACCTCCTTTTTTTTTCTTATTTTCTCACTGTTTTCTGGCCAAATCCACCTCTCTCTGACACCCCTTTCTGCTTCCTTTTGCTCCATCCTTTTTTTCCTGCTCCTTAATTTTCCTCCCTCCTCCCAAAACTCTCCCTCTTCCCTTTCCCCTTCCTCCTTAATTACTTATTAATTTATTATTAATAATATTATTAATATTAATAATATCATTATTAACATTGTTATTTTATTTTTATTAGTTTC
>NW_009952967.1:620441-623176 GCF_000747805.2 Chaetura pelagica | reverse complement strand
AGTGGTCCCCCCCCGTCCCACCGAGGAGCAGTTCGGGTACCAATCCCAGCAGCAATCCCAGCAGGAAGTTGTGCCAGCCCCGACCCCAGGTGGGTGGCAGCCACTAGGGGGGTGTGTGTGTCCCCCATTTCCCACCCCAGTGTCCGGGGGGGGGTCCCTACACCCTCACCCCATCGTGTCTCCCCTCCCTCCTGGAGCAGCCTCAGCGGGTGCATCTAAAAGATGTTCCAGCCCTAAAACCCAGGGAAGGAAAACTGGGATTTCATCCTTAAATGTGCACACCCCCCTCCCTCCCTCCCAAATGTGCACCTCCACCCCTAAATGTGCACCCCCCCCAAATGTGCACCCACCCTCATTTTGAACACCCTCCCCCCACACACACACACATTTGCACCCCCTAAACTTTCTCTCTGCAGCTGCTGCCCCAGAGACGGAGCCCACGGAGCCAGGGCCCCTCGGTGAGTCTTTCTCTCCCCATCTTTGTGCTTCATCCTTCCTTCTAGCCCAGCTGGGGTGAAAATTCCAGGAGGGGGGGAAGGCATGGGGTGCCTGCTAACCCATCCCCAGGGTGTCAGGCCTCCCCCCACCCTGGAATTTTTCAAGCCCCCCAAAAACCCAGCTGCCCTTTCCCCCCGCAGACTGCCGGGAGGAGCAGTACCCCTGCACCAGGCTCTACTCTGTCCACAAGCCCTGCAAGCAGTGCCTGAACGAGATCTGCTTTTATAGGTGAGGAGGTGGGGCGAGGGGGGACAGGAGCTTCTCTAACCCCTCCCTTTTTTGGGGGGAGCCCCTCCCTTGCTTTTGGGCTAAACCCCCTCTTATGTTGCCTCCCCAGCCTGCGCCGGGTTTACGTGATCAACAAGGAGATCTGTGTCCGCACTGTCTGTGCCCATGAAGAGCTGCTGAGAGGTAAGGGGGGCCTGGGATGGGGTTCCGGGGGGGTGCACCCCACATCGGACTTGCCCCCATCCAGGTCACCCTCCCTTTTTTTCCAGGGTGGGTGGGAAAAAAAAACCCAGGCCCCAAACAAAGTTGCTCCACAACCAGCAAAGCGGGATCTTGTTTATTCGGGGTCACCCCTTGGAGGGGGGGTTGGTTTCTTTGCTTCACCCCCCCCCCCCCCCCCCTTCCCATCCCTAGGCCTTTCTTCCTCTACGTTGCCTTCCATGACCCACACCGGGTGCTGAGCTGGGGGGGGAGGGGGCAGGGGGAGACACAGGACACCCCCACCACCACCACCTTCACCACCTTCATCCCAGCATCCCAAAACCCCTTCCCAGTATCCGGCCCGCTCCGGATCCTCACCGTGGTGCTAAAGAAACTGTGCATGAAAGAGCCTGATCCATAAAAAAAGGTCAATTTTTTTTTAAATGCACATAATTAAAAAGGGGGGGTTATTATTTTTATTACTTTATTATATTATAAAGGGGAGGGGAAGGGGGGGGGGCAGCACCAGACCCTTTCCCCCCCCTCCCACACCCCATTTTCTACGTAGAGTATCCAAAAGATAAAGTGTAAGGGTGGCTGTGGCTCCAGTCTCATTTATTTGAAGGGGAAAGTGTCTCATTTTTGGGGGTGGTTTCCCACTTCATCTTCCCTGTGAGGGAGGTGAGAGCCTGGCCCAGGTTGCCCAGGGAAGCTGTGGCTGCCCCATCCCTGGCAGTGTTGAAGGGCAGGTTGGATGGGGCTTGGAGCAGCCTGGGCTGGTGGGAGGTGTCCCTGCCCATGCAGGGGTTGGATCTAGATGATCTGCCAGGTCCCTTCCAACCCAACCCATTCCATGAATCCATGACTATCTAGCATTTTATTCTCCAACACTTTATTCTCTAGCCCAGTGTCCAGTTTTCCAGGCTTCCCATGAATAAAACCCCTGGTGCCTCATTGTGGGGAGGGATTTTTTTCTCCCATCCTTTGGAGTTTCACACTTGGGGAGTGTCTGGATCTCTTAGAAAAGAGTCCTGGGGTGTTCAAGTGTTGAGATGTTTCCATCATCCCATCCCAACCATCCCATCCCTGTGCTCAGGGCCTTGGGAACAGGAGAGGTTCATCCAGCCCTTGGGGTTCAAAGCCCAAAAAAAAGGCTTAAAACAAGGAAAAAAGGGGGATCAGCAGCACCCCAAAATGATGGTGAAGGACACCCCCTCCTCCCAACTGGGGGTGGCAAGAAATAACAATAATATATTAGTAAAAGGATTAATTATTTGGTTTCATTCTTCTTCATTATTCTTGATTATCATGTATTATTAATTGTTATTATTTATCAGCATTTAGGGATCAATCCTGCACCCCACTTGGAGCAGCCCCAAAATTTTAACTCCCCCACCAACCCTGATTGGTACCAGTTTGGGTTTAGTCACATTTACCAGTTGGGTGGGGGCCACACCACCTCAACACCCCCTGGCCCTGGCTGGCCCAGTAGCACCAGTTAAAAAAAAAAAACCTCAAGCCCCACAAACAGTGATATAAAAAATCCCACTTTTTGTCCAAAAAGCACCAAACTTAGAAAAGGTTTTGGGGGTTTTCTTAGAAAAAAAGGGGGAAAATTAGGGCCTGCTCAGGGTTGGGGCTGGAAAGGGCAGAAGGAGAATCATGTATTGGGGGGGAATAAATCAGGTGGTTTGGTTGTTGCCACGATGGGGCTTTTTTTTTTTTTGCAGGGGGGGCTTAAAAAATCTGGATTTTCAATCTGTTAAAAATTGCAATAGAAAAATAAGGAGAAATGAACCCACCGGGCC
>NW_009952967.1:619648-619956 GCF_000747805.2 Chaetura pelagica | reverse complement strand
CCCCTCCCACCTGGGATGACTCCAGTCCCACCCCAGTCCACCCACTGGTATCTCTCTTCCAACTGGGATGAGCCCAGTGCCACCCCAGTACAACCACTGGTATCTCTCTTCCAACTGGGATGAGCCCAGTGCCACCCCAGTACAACCACCAGCATCTCCCTTCCAACTGGGATGAGTCCAGTGCCACCCCAGTACAACCACCGGCATCTCCCTTCCAACTGGGACCCTCCCAGTGGATGCACCATCGCCCCCAACACCGCGATGAGAGCCCAGTCCCCTCCCAGTACACCCCGCGGGGAGGGGGCGCG
>NW_009952967.1:619078-619448 GCF_000747805.2 Chaetura pelagica | reverse complement strand
GGCGGTCACTTCCCTTCCTCACCCTCCTCCATCAAATAAAACCTGCACCTAGACCATGAAATACCCATTTGTACATCTGGTCAGTATTTACGTATGAAATCTGTTCCGGACCCGTCATGTAGCTACTGATCCATGAGCTGTGGGTTATTGCTCACAGGGAATCCCAGAACGGAATCCCCGACTGGTTTGGGCTGGAAGGGACCTTCAGATCATCCACTTCCAGCCTAATATTGTGTTTCCTTTTCATACAGTCATATCATGGAATCATGGGATGGTTTAGGTTGGAGGGACCTTAAAGACCATCCAGATCCAACCCCCTGCATGGGCAGGGACACCTCCCACCAGCCCAGGCTGCTCCAAGCCCCATCCA
>NW_009952967.1:618498-619063 GCF_000747805.2 Chaetura pelagica | reverse complement strand
CAGGGATGGGGCAGCCACAGCTTCCCTGGGCAACCTGGGCCAGGCTCTCACCACCCCCACAGGGAAGAATTTCCTCCTCATGTCCAACCTCAGTCTCTCCCAGTTTTAAGCCATTACATATATATGTAAATATATATTAATATATATGGTGAGACAGGTGCAGGACAAGGTCCCTAGATGATGCTCTGCTTTGGTGATGGTGCAGGAGCTGGAACTTAGAAGGTGCTGCACTCTGGTGATCTTCAGGACACGGTCTCTAAAAGGGGCTACACTATGGTGACCCTGAGGACATGGTAGCTAGAAGATGCAGCATGAAGGTGATGGGGCAGGACAGGGTCTCTAGAAGGTGCCACCACCCCCTGTCCCCCCATGGGTGCAGAGCCCTGGGTGCCCCCCGTGGCCTCACCTTCTCTAGGGTCTTCTTGAGGGCCCCCTTGTCCCTCTCCAGGCGCAGGGCCAGGCGCTCGGCCTCCCTCCTGTCGGCCTGGGCGCGGCTCAGGGCGCGTTGCAGGGCCCCCACCCGCTCCTGCAGCCCCCCCAGCTCCTGCCGCTGCGCCTGCGGGGG
>NW_009952967.1:612822-613416 GCF_000747805.2 Chaetura pelagica | reverse complement strand
GCCCAGGGATGGAGCAACAGGGTATGGGGGACCCTGGGGATGGAGTAATGGGACGATGGAGGAGCCCAGGGATGGAGCAACTGGGCATGGGGGACTCCAGGGAAGCAGGGGATGGAGCAATGGGTTCCCCAGAGGAGTCCCCAGAGATGCAGGGGATGGAATAATGGCACACAGGGAACCCCCAGGGATGGAGCAATGGGGTTATTGGTGACAACAGGCACTGAAGTACGGGGTGAGGGGACAGGGATTCCAGCATACACAGGGTACCAAGCTAGAGGACCACAGGGCCACTTCAGCACGTGGGCCATGGAGCAATGAGCTGCTGGGGACCCTGTCACCTCCTTCCTGGCAGCCTCGGTGCCAGCCTCGCTCTCCACCACCTTCTGCCTGAGGCCCAGGGCTTCGCGGCGACTTTCCTCCTCGCGCTGCTCCTCCAGGGCCACGCGCGCCTGCAGCTCCCCCACCTCCCTGCTCCTCTTGCTGTTCTCGCTGTCCAGGTCCTTCACCTGCCCAAGGAGGAAGGTGAGGCCACCTGGAATGGCTGGGAAGGGTGGTCGCTGCTCCTCCCTGCCCTCCCGCCGCCGCCCACCTGCC
>NW_009952967.1:611801-612785 GCF_000747805.2 Chaetura pelagica | reverse complement strand
AGCACCCGCTGCTGCAGCTCCAGCCGCCGCGCCCGGCCCAGCGCGGCCTCCAGCTGCGCCTCGCCAGCCCGGGGGGCACCCGCCTTCTCCTGCAAGGCATGGGAGAGCTGGCACGGAGCGGGAAGGGGTGGGGGTGGGGACATGATGATCCTGGAAGGCATGGGAGAGCTGGCACGGAGCAGTCAGGGATGGGGATGAGGGAAGGATGCTCCTGGAAGGCAGCAGAGAGATGGAACAGTGAGGGATGGAGATGAGATCAAGATGCTCCTGGAAATGATGGGAGAGCCAGCATGGAGCAGGCAGGGATTGGGACAGGGACAAGATGCTCCTGGAATGTGTTGGGAAAGCCAGCATGGAGCAGTCGGGGATGGGGATGAGGGAAGGATGCTCCTGGAAGGCACCAGAGAGCTGGCATGGAGCAGGTAGGGATGGGAATGGGATCAAGATACTCCTGGAAATGATGGGAGAGCCAGCATTGAGTGGGCAACGATGGGGCCGGGATGCTCCTAGAAGGCACTGGAGAGCCAGTAGAGAGTGGTGAGGGATGAGGACAGGGACAGGATGCTCCTGGGAGTTGTGGGAGAGCCATCAGAGAGTGGTAGGGATGGGGATGGGGTCAGGATGCTCCTGGAAGGCACTGGAGAGCCAAGAGATTGGTGAGGGATGAGGACAGGGACAGGATACTCCTGGAAAGCATAGGAGAGCCATCACAGAGCGGTGGGGACAGGGTTGAGATGCTCCTGGAAGTTATGGGAGCCAGGATGGAGTGGTAGGGATGGGGATGGGGTCAGGATTCTCCTGGAAGTTGTGGGAGCCAGGATGGAGTGGTAGGGATGGGGATGTGATGCTCCTGGCAGGTGTTGGGAGAGCTGGCATGGAGCAGCGAGGGATGGGGATGGGGTCAGGATGCTCCTGAAAGGCATGAGAGAGCCATCCCGGAGCGGCGTGCCCAGGGTCAGGACGTGCCCCAGCAGTGCCCACCTC
>NW_009952967.1:610018-611697 GCF_000747805.2 Chaetura pelagica | reverse complement strand
GGTGCAGGGGGAGTTTAATCACTTTATCGGGGTTTGCAGGGGGAGTTTACCCATTCTATTGGGGTTTGCAGGGGGTGCAGGGGGGGTTTTACCCACTTTATTGGGGTTTTTGGAGGAGGCAGGGGGGGTTTACCCATTTTATGGGGATTTCCATGGGGGATTAACCATTTTATTGGGGTTTGCAGGGGATGTATAGGGGGGTTTACCCAGTTTATTGGGGCTTATAGGGGTGGTTTAAAGGCATTTATGGAGAACGCAGGGGGCTTTTCCCAGTTTTACTGGGGTTTACAGGGGATCTACAGGAGGTTTTACCAGTTTTACTGGGATTTACAGAACACCCGTAGAGGGTTCTACCAGTCTTATTGGGGTTTACAGGGGATCCATAGTAGACTTAAGCAGTGTTACTGGGGTTTATGGGCCACACACAGAGACTCTACTGGTTTTACTGGGCTTTATGGGAGACACACGGGGACTTTACTGGTTTTAATGGGGTTCAAAGGATTTTCACAGGATTTTACCAGTATTTTGGAACTGTGCTTGGGGTAAATCCCACCCAGCACCCTGAAGCCCCAGGTAGCATTGTCACCCCTGCCATGCCTCAGTTTCCCTCTCTGGCTGATAGGGCTCCAACATGGGACAAATCACCCTGAACCCCATGAATTGGGGGGATACAACCCCTAAAAAAACCCATCACCTTCCTCACTCTCAGCCACCAGCTTCTGGAGCTGCTGTGCCCGGGCACTGGCGCTGTCCCGCTCCTCCTCTGCCTCTGCCAGCTGCCGGCCCAGGGTGCCCACCTGCACCCTGAGCTCCTCCTGTGGTGACAAAACGGGGTGAAAAAGGGGCTTTTGGGGGCTGAGGAGAAGGGGGGAAGGGGGATCCCTACCCGTTCCCGTTGCGTGTCCTGCAGCTCACGCAGGAATTCCCGCAGGGCTGCCCGAACCACCTCCGGTTCCGTGTCCGGGTCCAGGGATGAGCTGGAGTTCCCTGACCCCTCTGGTCCTTTGCCTGTAGGGGGACAAACTGGGTGGCAGGGGGACAATGGGATGTCACACCCCAAGGGAGGACTGCAAGATGGAGTGGGATGCACCCCAGCAGGATGCAAGCCATGGGATACAGGGAATGCTGGGGATGGGAGATGGAGGAATGGGGTGATGAGGGACCCCAAGGGATGGAGCAGTGGGGTGTGGGGGACCCCAGGGATAGGGGAATTGAGGACATGGGACTCCAGGGATGAAGGGGATGGAGCAATAGGGTGATGGGGACACACCCAGGGATGGAGCAGTGGGGTATTGCAGGATACCTGGGATGCAGGGATGGAGCAACAGGGTGAGGGGGACCCCAGGGATGCAGGGGATGGAGCAATGGCGTGTGGGGGGCCCCTGTGGGTGGAGCACTGGAGTCCTGGGGGATACCAGGGATGGAGCAAGAGGGTGAGAGGGACCCTCAGGGATGGAGCAACAGGGTATGAGGGACCCCAGGGAAGCAGAGGATGGAGCAGAAAGATGATGATCTCAAGGATGGAGCAATGGCTTATGAGGGACCCCAAGGATGCAGAGGATGGAGCAATTGGATGCCCGAGGACCCCCCAAGGATGGCACAGGGGGGTTGCAGGGCACGCCGGGGGATCCCCGTCCCCTCTCACCCTTTCCCAGGGGGCCGGGAGCCCGGCCGCTGCC
>NW_009952967.1:607512-608839 GCF_000747805.2 Chaetura pelagica | reverse complement strand
TCCCACCCCAGGGAAGCTCCCAGCATCTCCCCAGCCCTGGCGTGTCACCCTGTCCTGACACAGCCCCGTCCTCAGCATCCGGCTTCCCAGATATTCCCCATCCCTGAGCAGCCCTCTCCAAGCCATCCCCATTCCCAGCATCCCCCCATCCTCGAGCATCCCACTCCAAGCCATCCCTATCTCAGGCATCCCCCCATCCCTGAGCAGCCCTCTCCAAAGCCATCCCCATGGCCCCGAGCATCCTGCCCTGAGCCATTCCCATCCCAGGCACCCCCATCCCTGAGCATCCCTCTCCAATCCATCCCCATCCCAGGCAACCCCCCATCCCCCGAGAATCCTTCTCCAAACCATTCCTACCCCAGCACCCCCCCACCTTGGGCACCTCCTCCCAGGCATCCCCCACCTTGAGCACCCCTCTATCCCCTGAGGGTCCTTCTCTATCCCAAGCAACTCCTGCCTCAGGCATCCCCGTCCCAGGCACCCAGGTCCAGTGCATCACCCAACCCCAGAGCATCCCCCTGCCCCCAAATTTCCATCCTCTTGTCTAGAGCATCATCCTTTGAGGCACATCACCCCATGGAAGTCCCAGCTTGGGCATCCCTTTGTTCCAGGCATCACTCTCCAAGACATCCCACCATCCCATTCAAGTCCCAATTTAATCATCCCCTTGCCCTAAGCATCTCCTTCTCCTGAGCATCCCACCATGCCTTGCATCTCCCAACTGGAGCACCCTCCTGTTCCTAGCATCCCTTTTGTCCCAAGCTCCATAACCCTCCAAGGCATCCCATCACCCCCTGCATCTCCCAAATTGGGCATCCCTGTGTCCTGGGCATCACTTCAACCCCAAGCATCACCCTTTAAGTCATCCCACCATCTCCTGCATCTCACAAATTGGGCATCCCTGAACATCACCCTCCAAGGAATCCCACCACCCCCTGCACATCCTACACTGAGGATCCCCTTATCCCAAGCATCACCCCAATGCCAAGCACAGCCCTCCAAGTTATCCCACCATCTCCTAACTCGGACATCCCTGTGTCCCAAGCACCCCCCCCAACCCCACACACATCCCAACCCATCCCTCCCCTCATCCCGAGTCCCACCTGATCCTCTCCCCCTCGGCGCGGCGCAGCGCTGCCCGCAGCTCCTCGTTGGAGCGCCTCAGGGTCTCCTTCTCCCTGGCCTCATCTCCCAGAGCCCTCCGGGCCTCCTGCACCTGCCTCCGCTGCACTTCCCGCAGCTCCTGGTTCTCCCGGGCTTCCCGCTGCGCTTCCAGCAGCTCCCGCCTCCCGGCCGCCCGCGCCCCGGCCCCCCGCTGCACACGCCA
>NW_009952967.1:606242-606887 GCF_000747805.2 Chaetura pelagica | reverse complement strand
GCACAACATTCCAGATGTGGCCTCACCAGGGCAGAACAGAGGGGCAGGAGAACCTCCCTTGCCCTACCAACCACCCCCTTTCTAACCCACCCCAGAGGCCATTGGCCTTCTTGGCCACAAGGGCACATTGCAGGTCATGGTCCTCCTGCCCACCAGGACCCCCAGGTCCCTTTCTCCTCCCCTGCTCTCCAGCAGCTCAGCCCCCAACCTGCACTGGTCCATGGGGCTGTTCTTCCCAGGTGCAAGACTCTGCACTTGCCCCTTGTTGAATTTCACCAAGGTTCTCCCTGTCCAGCTCTCCAGCCTGCCCAGGTCTCCCTGAATGGCAGCACAGCCCCTGGTGTGTCAGCCACTCCTCCCAGCTTGGTCTCACCAAACTTGCTGAGGGCACACTCTGTTCCCTCACCCAGGTCCTTGGTGAAAATACTGAACAGCACCGGTCCCTGTACTGACCCCTGAGGGACCCCACTGCTCACAGACCCCCAACTGGATCCTGTCCCAAGGTGGGGATGGAAAAGGGGTGCTGATGGGGGTGGTACCCTGAGCATCATCATCATGCGGGGAGGGGTTGTGATGGAGAGATGGGGAAGGTTGGAAGGGAGGGGGGTGGGAAAAGGGGCCACTGGAGGGTGGTGCAAATGGGAG
>NW_009952967.1:604179-605820 GCF_000747805.2 Chaetura pelagica | reverse complement strand
CCGGCCTCTCTGCCACCAGCGAGGGAGAGGAGGAACAGAAGACGAAGAGGACGACAAGCTCCCTTTTACCGCACCGGGACCCCACTCAGATCTCAAACAAAAGCGAGCAGCGGGGATTCAGGTTCACCCGAGCCACCGTGCCCTGGAAACAGACCGCACGGCTCCCCCCCCCCCCCCCCCCGCCCCCCCCCCCGCCAGCCGGTCCCGCTCGGCTTCCAGCTCCTCCTGTCCCCCCAAAAAATCAGCACTGTACCCTCACCATTCAGTATTTCACCCCAAAAAATCAGCACCGTGCCCCCCCAGAGCCAGCACTGCACCCCAACCATCAGCACACACCCCAACCATCAGCATCGTGCCCCAAAAAAATCAGGATTGTGCCCCAAAAATCACCCTTGCGCTGCAAGGATCATCACTGCACCCCCAAAAACCAGCATCCCAAACCCCAATAACCAGCATCCCAGTGCAGCAACAGCACCTTCTGGCCCAGCAGCAGCTGCAGTTCCCCGCGGTGCGTGTCCCGGGCACCCTGCAGTGCCACTGTCACCGCCGCCTCAGCCGCTGCCACCGCCTGTTGCCGCGCATCCAGCTCCTGCGCCCGCTCCCGCCGCGCCGCGCTCAGCTCCCCTGCCAGGACACCCCTGCTGGGAACTGCCCCTCGGTGGGAACTGCCCCCGGGGTGGGGACTTGACCCCTGGGTGGGGACTTGACCCAGGAGCACAGAGTGGGGGTGGGTTAAGTGACAAGAGTGGGGACACAGGGGGAGTGGGACGGGGGACAGGAATGGATGGAGGGATTGTTGGAGGGATGGATGGAGGGAGCGGAGTGGATGGAGGGAAGGAGGGAGTGGATGGAGGGGGAGGATGAAGGGGGAGGATGGAGGGAATGGATGGAGGGAATGGATGGAGGGAATGGACGGAGGGAATGGACGGAGAGAGATGAGAAGGGAGAGGAATGGATGGGGATGGATGAAAATTATCGCCGCGAAGATGGGAATGGACGGGAATGGACGGGAATGGAGAGGGAAGGATGGGGATGAGGCTGGAGATGGATGGGAACAGAGAGATGGATGGGATGAGGTTGAAGGTGGTGCTGGATGGCGCTGAAGACGGATGGTTGGGGAGGTTTTTACAAAGATGATGAAGAAAGGGATTGATGGGGATGAGGATGAAGGAGGAGATGGATCAGGATGAAGAGGGGGATGAAGACGGGAATGGATGGGGATAGAGAGGGATGGAGAGGGATGGAGATGAAGACTGGGATGAACAGTGATGAGGATGAAGACCAGTATGGATGAGGATGAGAACGGATATGGGAATGGAAATGGGAATAAGCAGGAAGATGGAGATAGGGATGGGAATGAGAATGAGAATAAAGATGAAGATGAGGAGGAAAAGGGATGCATGGGGATAAGCATGAAGACAAGGCTGAATGGAAAAGAAGATGAGGATGGACAGGGGTAGGTATCAACGAGGATGAAGATGAGCATGGATGGGGATGAGGCTGGTCAGGATGACCCACTCACCCTCCAGTGCCTCCTTGGCCTGGACCAGGGTCCGACCCTCAGCCTCCAGCTGCTGGTTGCGGGTGTCAAGCTGGGCCAGCTGCTGCTGTAGCTGGAAGATGCTGCTCTCCAGCCCCTCC
>NW_009952967.1:601506-602704 GCF_000747805.2 Chaetura pelagica | reverse complement strand
ACCCACCTTTGTGGGGGGGTGCAGGGTGGTCTTGAGGGGACCCACTTTGGGGGGGTGGTGCAGCACCCAACTCTGGGGTTAGAGCCCAAAGTGTGGGGCTGCAGAACCCAAAGTGTGGGGGCAAAGTGGCAGCACCCAGTCTGGGGGGGGTGTTCGGGGGACCCATTTAGGGAGGGGTTCAGGAGGGACCCTCTGCAGCTTCATAGCACCCAGGGAGGGTCGGGGGACACCGCAGCCCCCCGAGGGGTGTCACCCCCCAGTGTCCCCACCTGTGCTCCAGCTGCTGGCGGGTGTCCTGCGCCTGCTGGGCGGCACGAGCAGGAGCCTCCTCCAGCCCCTCCAGGCGGCCCTGGAGCTGCACCCGCTCCTGCTGCAGCGTGTCCAGCTGCTGCTGCACCCTGACAGACAGACAGACACTGCTGGGGTGGGGGGTGGATGGACAGACAGACACTGTGGGGATGGCAGACAGACAGATAGCCAGACCAACACCGATGGTACAGCGGGTGGGTGGACAGACAGACAGACACCAGTGGGATGGCAGACATACAGATGGATCAACAGCACTGGGAGGGTGGACAGATGGACAGACAGACAGTTCCCTCTGTGATGGTGGTTGGACAGATGGGACACACGGACACGGGTGGGATGGCAGGTGGACAGACAGATGGACAGACTGACACCAGTGGGATGGCAGACATGTGGATGGACGGACAGACAGCAGTGGGACAGCAGGATGGACAGACTGATGGACTGATAGCACTGGACTGGCAGGTGGGCAGACGGATAGACGGACAGCAGAGACAGCAGGCAGACAGACTGAGGTGAGTGGGACAGAGGGTAAACAGATGGACAGACTGACACCAGTGGGATGGTGGAAGGACAGACGGATGGATACTGGTGGGAAGGAGGACAGACAGACATTTGGGACGGACATACGGAGCACTCCAGACAGACAGACAGAGCACTGAGGACAGAGAGACAGAGCACTCGGGACAGACAGACAGACAGGGCACTCAGGACAGACGGAGCACTGAGGACAGGAAGATGCAGCAGAGGACGGACAGATGGAGGAGCAGTCAGGACAGACAGACGGGGGAGCCCTGAGGACAGAGAGATGGGGCACTGGGGACAGACAGGAAGAGAAGAGCACAGAGGACAGACAGACAGAGCCCCAGCCACGGGTACCTCTGCAGCTCCT
>NW_009952967.1:600294-600903 GCF_000747805.2 Chaetura pelagica | reverse complement strand
GGTGGGGGGCACGGGGGCTGCTCGGGGTCCTACGACAGCACAGCCTGCCAGAGCAGGGGGACATCCATGTCAGCGGGAGGGGAAACTGAGGCACGGGGGGGAAACTGAGGCACAGGGGGGAAACTGAGGCAAGGGGGAAACTGAGGTAAAGGAGGGGAAACTGAGGCACGGGAGGGAAACAGGCATGGGAGGGAAACTGAGGTGGGAAGAAAAAACTGGGGTAAAGGAGGGGAAACTGAGGCAGGAGGAGGAAAACTGAGGCAGGACACTGAGGTGGGGAGAAAAAGAGAGGTAGAGGGGGGAAACAGGCACTGGGTGGGAAGAACTGAGGTGAGGATGGGGGACATCGGGGAGGGGAAAGACTCTGGGATGGGAGGCACTGGGGGAAGGAGTGGGAAACTGAGGCGCAGGGGAGAAACTGAGGCACGGGGGGAAACCGAGGCACGGGGGGGGAACTAAGGTAAAGGAGGGGAAACGGAGGCACGTGGAGGACCTTCCCCGGCTGCAGGGGAAGGAAGAGGGAGGCAGGGAGCCCCATCACCTGCGTGACCTCCTGCAGCGCCTCCCGGAGCAGCTCCAGCTCGGAGCGCAAGGCCTCCACCTCAGCTG
>NW_009952967.1:597342-599461 GCF_000747805.2 Chaetura pelagica | reverse complement strand
ACCCCCCCCAGCCTGCAAGGACACCGGGCAGCTCCTCAGCCCCCTCACCCACTCCCTAGAGACACAAACCAGCACCCAAACCCCCCCCATACTTGGCACCCAAGTCCGTCCTCTCCCGCTCCCGTGTCTCCAGCTGCTGTTCCAGCTGTTCCCGCCGCAGCTCCAGCCGTTCCCGCTCCAGCCCCGCCTGGTTCTCCCGCAGCCGCAGGTTGGAGGCCAAGTGCAGGCAGGCAGCGTGGGCAGCACGGCCTGTCCGGGAGGCCTCCTGGACCAGCTCCAACAGCTCCCTGTGGAATGAGGGGTGGGATGGAAGACAATCACCCCCGGGAACAGGGTGGAGCCTTGGGAAGCTCCAGGAGCTGCTCAGAGACTTCCCAAGACCTCCAGAAACACCTCAGAAACATCCTGGGATTCTTCAGAGACCTCCTAGTAGCTCCCAGAATCCCTCAAAGACCTCCCAGTAGCTCCAGAAACCCCTCAGAGACCTCCCAGTGGCTCCAGGAACCACTCAAGAGACCTCCAGGAACCCCCCAGAAACATCCAGAGACCTCTCAGAGACCTCCCAGGATCCCCCAGAGACCTCTCAGAGACACCCCAGGACCCTGCTGACCACCAGGAACCCCTCAGAGACCTCCTAAGAACTCTCAGAAACTTCCTGGGACTCCTTACAGACCTTCTGAGACCCCTTCCCCCAGGACCCTCCTAACCTCTCAGTAGTGGCTTTCATCTCCCCAAAGTGCCTCCTGAAGGCCACCACCTGTCTCCAGAGGGTCAGGAGCCGGCTGTGCTCGTTGCTGAAGTAGGTGTTGAAGGACTGCAGGTGGAATGGAGCAACATCAGCCCAGACAGGTCCCCCCCTGGGCCACCACCTCTGCCTGGTATCCCCTTGGAGCCCCCCACCATCCCCACCTCATGTAGGACAGGAGACATGTCCCCTCTGCCCCATGTCACCCTCTCATTGTGTCCCACGATCCCAGCACCCCCAAATGCTTCTCTGTGCAACATCTCCCTACGGTTTCACTTCCCTCCTGCTGGTCCCACCTCCCTTTCCCTGCCACGTCTCCACATCCCCCTGCTTTGCACCCTCTCCCCATCATCTTCCGAATCCCTGGCACCCCCAAATTCTTATCCATGCAACATCCCCATGATCCCACTTCCCTCCCAGTCACCCTGCATCCCTCCCCACATCCCTCCCAGTGATCCTGCATCTCTCCCAGTGATCCCACATCCCTTCCCACATCCCTCCCAGTGATCCCGCATCCCTCCCTGCATCCCTCCCCGCATCTCTCCCAGTGATCCTGCATCTCTCCCAGTGATCCTGCATCCCTTCCCGCATCCCTTCCCATGCCACACTCCTGCATCCCAGTACCTCTCTCCCTGCCTCCCCTTGTTCCTTGCTGCCCCCCAGGGGACCCCCAATCTCACGGGACCCCCCACCTCCTCCTCATGTCTCCACTCTGCCTCCCGCTGCTCCAGCTCATCCCGGGCCCGGGCCCAATCCGCCGTCAGCTTCCGGATGTCCTCGCTCAGCGCCGCGTTGGCCACGTTGGCTTGTTCCAGCTGCTCCCGCAGCAGGGAATTCACCTGGACCAGGCTGCTGCTCCTGGGGGGTGGGAAATAGAGGATAGGGGGAGTGGGAAATAGGGGATGGGGATGGAAACGGGGATGGGGATGGAAACGGGGAGAGAAAGGGGGAAGGGAGAGGGGGAAGGGAGAGGGGGAAGGGAAAGGGGGAAGGGAAAGGGGGAAGGGAAAGGGGGAAGGGAAAGGGGGAAGGGAAAGGGGGAAGGGAAAGGGGGAAGGGAAAGGGGGAAGGGAAAAGGGGAAGGGAAAGGGGGAAGGGAAAAGGGAAGGGAAAGGGGATGGAAAAGGGGATGGGAAAGGGGATGGGAAAGAGGGAAGGAAAGGGGATGGGAAAGGGGATGGGGATCAAAACAGGGATGGGGATAGAATGGGGACAGGGTGAGGTAGAGATGGAATGGGGTGGGATGGGGGGTCCCACACAGCCCGAGCATCCCCCCAGGGGGTCCCACAGCTCCCCAGCCCCACCTCCCCTCTGCTGCTCCTCTTCCAGCCGGATCAGGGCGTTCTCCAGCTCGTTGCTGCTCTCCTCCTCCGG
>NW_009952967.1:587828-596475 GCF_000747805.2 Chaetura pelagica | reverse complement strand
CTCAAATCCTGCATCCCCCCCAAATCCTCCATCCCCTCCCCCCCCCATCCTCCATCTCCCCCAAATCCTGCATCCCCAACTTTGATGGGACAAAACTGGGTTACCTCAGACTTCCTGCTTGGCCTTTTTCAACATAAACCCAAAAAACTTCAAACTAAACCCAGGTATTTCAAGATAAACAAAAAATATTCCAAGATAAACCAAAAATATTCCAAAGGAAACCAAAAATATTTCAAGGGAAACCCCCAAAAATTCGAAGTAACCCAAAATCTTTCAAAAGAAACCCAAAATCTTTCAAAATAAACCCAAAATATTTTGAAATAAACAAAAAATATTTTTAAATAATCCAAAAATATTTTGAAATAATTAAAAAAATAGCTCAAAACCAACAAAATTATTTCAAAACAAATTTAAAAATTCATAACCCCAAAATATTTCAAAATAACCCACAAATATTTCAAAATAAACCAAAATACTCTGAAATAAACAAAAATTATTTCAAAATAATCCAAAATATCTCAAAACAAATGAGACAATAGTTTTTAAAATTAAAAAAAAGTCAAAATAACCCAAAAAATTTTGAAATTAACCCAAAATATTTCAAAATAACCCAAAATAAACCCCGTTGCCCCAGCAAAGGGATGCAAAGCCCAGGAATGTTGCTGAGGGGGGATCCCACTTTCCAAAAAACAATGAGATAAATAAAATCAGGATGGGGGGGTTTGAAGGTTCTTTGTACATCCCATGGGACAAGCCCCAACAAGCCAGGACTGGTCTGGACACAGCCTTGAATTTTCCACCACTGGGATGTTGCTGCTGTGGAAGGGAGGGTGGGAATGGAAATGCTACTCCCAGAATCCCAGGGGTTGGAAGGGACCTGGAAAGCTCCCCCAGCCCAGCCCCCCTGCCAGAGCAGGGGCACCCAGAGCACATCACACAGGAACGTGGCCAGGGGGGTTGGAATGTCTCCAGAGAAGGAGACTCCACAGCCTCTCTGGGCAGCCTGGCCCAGGGCTCTGTCACTCTCACAGCAAAGAAGTTCTTCCTGAGATTCACAGGGAACCTCCTGGGCTCCAGTTTGCACCCACTACTGCCCCTTGTCCTGTCACTGGACATCACTGCACAAAGCCTGGCTCTGTCCTCCTGACACTGCCCTGAACAGATTTGTGCCCATGGATGAGGTGGCCCCTCAGTCTCCTCTTCTCCAAGCCCAACAGACCCAGCTCCCTCAGCCTTTCCTCAGCAGGGAGATGTTCCCCTCCCTCCAGCATCTCTGTGCCTCTGCCCTGGGCTCTTCCCAGCAGTTCCCTGTCCTTCTGGAACTGAGGGGCCCAGAACTGGGCACAACATTCCAGATGTGGCCTCACCAGGGCAGAACAGAGGGGCAGGAGAACCTCCCTTGCCCTACTAAAATGGTGAATGGTTGGAAGCACCCTGATTTTGGGGTGAGAAAGGGCATTTTTGGGCTGACCCACCCGCTGGCTGATGGTGTTGTACTTGATGGCCAACTCATCGCGCTCGGCCCGGCTCTGGGCCAGCAGATCCTCCACCCGGGACAGCTCCTGCTGCAGGACACGGTTCTCCTCCTGCAGGGACAGCAGCGAGGACATGGCCCCCCCCACCCGTCCTGCGGGATGGGGACCAGGATCAGGGAACAGCCGGAGAGAGAAGGGGGGAGGATGGTGGGAGGGAGGGGGATATGGGGATCCAGCCCCAGGGTGGGGATATGGTCTTGGGATGGGATCTGGTACCAGGATGGGGGATCCAGCCCTGGGATGGGGATATGCCCCTGGGATGGGGAATCAAGCCCCAGGACAGGGATACAGCCTCAGAATGGGGGATCCAGTCCCAGGATGAGGATACAATCTCAGGATAGGATCTGGCACAGGAATGAAGGGTATGACCCTGGGATTGGAACTGGCCCTGGGACTGGATCTGGTCCTGGGATGGGGATATGGCCTCAGGATGGGGAATCTGGCCCCAGGCTGAGATCTGGTACCAGGATGGGGTATCCAGCCCTGGGGATATGGCCCTGGGATGGGGAATCTGGCCCTGGGACCCAGCACAGTGACAGGGGATCCAGCCCCTGGACCTGGGATCTGGCTCTGGGATGGTGATATGGCCTTGGGATGGGGGACTTGTTCCCAGCATCCAGCCCCAGGATGGGATCTGGCACCAAGGATGGGGGACCCAACACCAGGACAGGCCCTGGGGTGGGATCTGGGCCCTGGAATGGGGAATCTGGGCCCGTGTGGAGCCCAGCTGCCCTTGCAGGCAGGAGCTGCTCTGCCTCCCAGCTGGACTGAGCCCCTCACTCTCCCCCAGGCCATGGGAACCATCTTCCCCCCAAGCTCCAAATCCCTCATCCCACTCCACTCTGATGGGAAAACCGTGGCTGTGACTGCAAGAGCTTTGCAGCTCCTGCCATCCCAGAACTGCTGCAGGTTTATTGTCACCAGCACAAAACCCCTGCAAGACCTGCAGCTGCAACCACCAAATCTCTGCAGATTTGGTTGCAATCACCAAAACTCTGCAGATTTGCAGCTGCCATCCCAAAAATGTGCTGCAGATTTACAGTTGCAATCCCAAAACCTCTGCAAATTGGTCTTTGCAACCAACAGATCTGCAGCTCAACTCACAGAACTGCCCCAGGTTTGTGCTGCTGATCTCAAAAACCTCTGCACGTTTAGGTTTGCAATCAGAAAACTGCTGCAGATTTGCAGCTGCAACTGCAAAACAACTCCAGGTTGGATCCTAAACCCCCTCAAGATTTGCAGCTGCCGTCACAAAAGTGCTGCAGATTCTTGTTTCCAACCCCAAAACTGCTCCAAATTCAAATTTCCAAGCCCCAAACTGCTCCAGATTCACGTTTCCGACCCCAAAATTGCTCCAGATTCGTTTCCAACCCCTAAACTGCCCCAGATTCACGTTTCCGACCCAAACCCGCCCCAGCTCCCTCTCCAGCCCCCGCACATCCCCGTGTCCCCCCCTCCCGTCTGGAAATGGGTCCCCAGGAGCAAAAAGCGGCCGCGCGCGCCGGATTATCCCGAAATCCTCGTTTTCCCGAGACCCTCCCCTTCCTGCCCATCCTGGGGGGGGGTCCCCAACCCCCTCCCGCCCCGAGGTGGCACCACCCACCGACCCACCAGCCCCCAAACCCCCCAGCCGGGCTTTGCAGATCAAACCGACCAGCCCGGCTCCGCTCCCATTCTCTTAAAGAAAAATGAAACTATTTCTTAAAAATATCCATTCCCGGCGTTTCCCTGAGCCCCAAAAACGGGGGGAAAGGCGCTTACTTGGCTGTGCTGGGACCCCCCCCGGGCAGGATAGAGCTCCCAGGAGAGAGTGAAGGGCCCTTTCGTTAATTCCCGGCCTTCATTAAGCTCATTAAAGCCCAGCGGTTTGTCCTGGCAGGAAAAGCCTTCGGGGTGGAGCGTGTTCCGGGGGCAACGCGGCGCTAAACCCCCCCGGGCTGCGGCCACATCCCCGCCCCCCAAGGGCAGAACCTCCCGGGGCAAGAGAAATGAGTCCTTGGGTAATGAAGGACTTTTTTGCCCCCACCCCAGGGGGGATAAAAATCCCAACGCGAGCTCAAACCCCTCCATGGCAGCAGGTTGGAGGAATCCCGGCTCCCAAAACAAATCCAGGCTCCCAAAACAAATCCTGGATGCGATGCCGAGATCACCCTTTGGAGAGGGTGTTGGGGTTTTCCCAGTTCCTCCCTTCCCAACTTCCCAGGAAAGTTCCCTTTCTCCTCCCCAGGAGCTGGGGATTCAGAGAAAGGGGGGCGAGGGGATGGGATCAAGGATTGATGGCCCTTTGGGTGCCAGCAGGAAAGTGGGACCTGCCTCCAGGATCTTCTAGGAGCTTTGGGAAAACTCATTTATTCCCCTTATTTCTCTCCTTACCTTCCTCTCTCAGAGTCCTTCCCAAGTCAAAGCTTTGGGAATGCAAGAAAACTAATTAATTCCCTCCTCTCCCCCCCAGTGTCCTTCCTGACTCAAACCATTGGAAACACAATAAATCTACTTTTCACACCCCATTTCTCCTTCCCCTCCCAGAGTCCTTCCCAACTCAAAGCTTTGGAAACACAATAAACCTCCTTTTTCCCCCTCAATTCTCTCCTTCCCTTCCATTCCCTTCCCAGAGCCCTTCCCAAGTCAAAGCTTTGGGAACATAAAACCCCTTTTCTCTCCCCCCATTTCTCTCTTTACCCTCCCCTCCCACAGTCCTTCCTGATTCAAAGCTCTGGAAACATCATAAAACTCCCTTTTTTACCCCTCATTTCTCTCCTCACCTTCCCCTCCCGGAGTCTTTCCCAACCATCAAACCATTGCTAAGCAACCAGCTTCTGTTGTGCTTTGCCATCCTGAGTCTCCTCGACAGCAGCAAGGAGGAGAAAAACCACAAAAGCTCATCCCAGCCTTTCCAAGGGGTCAAAAAAAAATTTGATATTTGACATCAAAACCGTTTTATGATTCACTTTGATGCATTAAATCTCTCCCCTGGGTTTGCATTCTGGGTGCCAGGAGGAGTTAAAAGCTCTGGAAGCAAATTGTTGGTCATCCCATTGGAAAGGGAAATGATGGGAAAGAAATAAAAATCTGAGGAGCTGATAAGACTGTGATATAAATAGGTAAGAAAATATTTTATTTGCTTCAAGAGGAATCTCAACCCCAGCTCTGCCAAAGAGCCTGACTCCTTTTTTGTCCTTCATTCCAGGTATCGCCCCGTAAAACGTCCACAGAAAGGAGTAAAAATGGGTCTTCAAAATAGAGAAGGAAAAGAATAAAACTTCCCAGAGCAAGAAATGAGGAATTTTGGCATAAAAATGAGGAATTTCTGCATGGAAACACAGCAGGTTTGGCTCCCAACTTCCTGGATTTAAGTGCTCCAAAGCTGAGGTGACGTTTGGCATCTTGGCAGGGTGCTGGTCTGGATTTAGCAGGGGTGGTGTCTCCAGGTGGATCCTGAGGGATTTATCCAGCCCAAATATTCCAGGAGAAAGCAGAGAAGTCTCCCAGGAACCTTTCTCAAAAAACCTTTAGTGAAAATGACCTTGAACTGGGGGCAACATTGGGAGGGAGAATCCTGCTGGGAGCACCAGTTCCCCCCCTGGTTATTAAGGAAAGGGGAGGAAGTTGAGGGTTTTGTTGGGGTTTATTTTGCAGGAAGGAGAAGCCTCCAAGGTTTCCTGTGATCCAGGTGGAAAATAACACACCCCTGAGGTGGAAGGTGCTGGTGTGGAGTGTTTTAAGGCATGTGTTTGTTGCTTTCTGATACTTATTGAAGCATTTTGATGCTGGGAAGGGGGGATTTAAGGGCAGGAACAGGGTGTCCTGAAGCTCCTGCTTTGGTCCTGAAGAAATTGTGATGATCCCAACATGGGCTCAGAACTGAACCCAGCCTGAGTTTGTCTGAGGCTGGTTAGAAGCTG
Source organism: Chaetura pelagica (assembly GCF_000747805.2). Lineage (NCBI taxonomy): Eukaryota > Metazoa > Chordata > Aves > Apodiformes > Apodidae > Chaetura > Chaetura pelagica. Next base: position 591,038 of record NW_009952967.1, on the reverse strand, counting down.
ACCTGGAGAGAGAAAAAAAAAGGGAAATCAAAAGCTTTTAGACCCTGAAAGGGCTGTGGGCAGGCAGGGCAGCCTAAGAGGGGTCCCTCTGGGGTCCCCCCAAAAGCTCCTCCCCCTGCCGCGAGCAGCGGGGGCAGCACCCACGCTGAACTCCGGGATCTGCCAACACGTGGCTTACAAATCCCAGAGGGATTTGTCCCTCCCACGCTGCCCACACTGCCTCACCCTGGAGCTTGGGCAAAATCTCCCCAGAGGTCGGTGGAGGGAGGAGCAGCAGGAGGCTGGGGCCAGGCCAGGAGGGAGTCTGTCAGCACCCAGGAAAGCCGGGAAGAGAGAAAACAAACATCAGGAGTTATTTCCAGGCCTTAATTCCCAATATTTTCCCAACTTGGAGGGACAAAAGGAACTCTAAAGAGCTTTGCAGTGGTGGCTGTGTGAGCACTGACCTGTGATGGGGGTGCCTGGCAGCCGCGTGGGCGCCGGGAGCGAAGCCGGTCGCTCTCCTGGGGGACAACCTGGAGTGGAAGATTTTCCTCCAGGAGGTGGTGGGAGCAAAGTCAGGCCCCCAAGGCTGGTGGGACGTGGCCTGGTGTTCCCTGTTGCTCCTTCCTTCTTCTTCATATTCTGAAAGAAGAGAGGGGAAATTTGGGTGGGTATCGGGTTTAAATCCAGAGCCAGAGAGTGATTCCCCTCAGCTGCGGGGGAGGAGGCAGCAGCACAGGGACCTTCTGTGGCTGGAGGTGCAAGAAGGGTCAAACCACCCCCAAAAAAGGGTATTTTTCTCCCTGAAAATCCCACAGACTTGGATCTGTAACCTGGAACCCACACAACCCCTCTGCAACTCATCACATGTGGTTTTATCATGAAGGTCTCTCCCTGCTCCAGGCACAGGGATTTCAGGGAAGAAGCTGCTGTTCCCTTCCCAAGGACAAGGCTGGGAGTGGATTTAGCTGGAAAAGCTCCTTACTGCAATGTTGAGTTTGATGGTTTGTCCCTCCTTGAAGCCCAGATCCAGTTTGAGTCCTTGCTCAGGGTTCTCAGCCTGCCTGGCCAGCTCACCCTGCTGCCTCACCCACCTGCAGGGGTGACAGGAGCAGAACAGGAGAGACATCAACCCCCATTCCCAGGCTCTCCCAGAGGAATCCTGCCCAAGATCATCCCCTCAGCCTGGCAGCTGATCTTTAAAAGCCCTGGATGTTATCCAAGATCTCACCTGCACAGATCCTCCATCCCACCCCAAAGATACCCAACAGAAGCTGCAGCAGCATCCCAGCCCCCCTCCAGGTGCAACCCTTACCAGTGACACGGGAAAGATGAAAAGGAATTTGGAATTTTGCCCAATTTTGGACTGGGAAGGGCAGTTGGGGGCCTTACTGGGAAATGCCTGAGAGAGGGAGAGCTGCCTGCAGGAGGGTCCTGCAGAGGAACAGGTGGTTCCTCCTCTTCACATCCTGCTCAAGCAGGATGGGGGCTCAGGGCTTCCTACCCTTTTCTGGAAAAAACCCACCCTTTTCTGGAAAAACAAGTCAAGCCAAGAAGCACAAACTCACTTAAAATGGTCTTGAAGAGCCACGTTGAAGTCAAACGCGTCCCCTCGGTCCACGAAACCAACGCCAATGAAAGCCCGACGGCCTGGGAGGGAGGAGGGGAGGGAGGGGTTATCCTGCCCCCTCACCTGCCACCTCCTCCAGCAGGAGCTGGGACTCCCAGGAATAAGATGTGGGGCTGGAGATCTGGAGCTTGTTGGGTGACTTAGGGAAACCAGGCTTTACATTCCTGGGAGTCAGAGCAGGGGATGGGAGCACAGCAACCACCCTGCACTGAGCAGCTCCATCACAGGTCATGGGAGGGTTTGGGTTGGGAGGGAACTTAAAGACCATCCAGTCCCAACCCCCTGCATGGGCAGAGACACCTCCCACCAGCCCAGGTTGCTCCAAGCCCCATCCAACCTGCCCTTCAACACTGCCAGGGATGGGGCAGCCACAGCTTCCCTGGGCAGCCTGGGCCAGGCTCTCACCACCCTCACACCAAAGACTTCCCTCCTCATGTCTCACCTCAATCTCCCCTCTTCCAGTTGTCATCCATTCCCCCTTGTCCTCTCATTCCCTGCCCTTGTCCCAAGTCCCTCCCCAGCTTTCCTGGAGCCCCTTCAGGCACTGGAAGCTGCTCTAAGGTCTCCCTGGAGCCTTCTCTTCTCCAGGCTGAACACCCCAACTCTCCCAGCCTGGCTCCAGGTGCTTCAGGGAGATAAACCCTTTGAATGAAACTTTTTATTCCTGGTGAAGGACAGAGAATGAATGAGCAAGGTAACTTGTCCCTTTACCACCCTAGACTGGGAATATTTAACCCCTGGGAGAGGAATCCTTCCCAAATAAGAGGAGGGAGGGCTCTGAGCCTTCCTGAAGAGGTACCATTCCCATCTTCAATCCGGATGACAAAGTATCTGCTGGAATCTGTCACACTCTCCACAGCAATCCCAGGGAACTGCTCCACTGGTGCCTGGGCAAAAAGTTCTCCTGAAAAAAGGAGGAATGGGAGTGGGTCAACAGCAGGATGTGGTGTCTGTGCCATCTTTCTCTCCAGGAAAGGACAGGGAGCTGTTGCCTTCCTTCCTCCTCACCCGAGGTCTTGTCCTCCAGCTTAATGAAGGCCACCTTGCCCTTGGCCGTGATCCGCAGCCTCCCGCTCGGGCCCCCCTGCCACTCTGCAGCTCTGGAGAGAGAGGAGATGGTGACTGACACCTGAGGGGCCTCTCACGTCCCAGGCAACACCAGTGACCTATTTTAATGCCTCCATAATGAGCTGCAGAGCTTATCTGCTCTGCTCTCTTCATTAATGCTACTGAGCAGGAGACCCTGCTCACCCCTGCACTGGCTGGGGAAGGAAGGGGATTCATCACGAGGCTGCTTGTTTCACCCCAAACCAGCTGCCCCCCCCGCAAAAACAGCAGTCAGGTCCCAGCAGGGATTGGGCAAGACTCGCACAAGAGGTTTCATTTCCCTTTCTGCAGGATCTCCAGCTCAAAAGCAGCTTCTGGAGGGCGCTGAGCTGTGTCAGCCCAGCCTGGCCCTGCCGGGCTGAGGAGCGACAGGAAGGGAGGCCCGAGACACACGGGGGCTGGAGAAGCCCCACTGGGGGGCAGAAATATCTCCTGAGGGGCAGGTCTTGATGCCCCACAGCGAGGGGCAGGTCCCATCCACCTGTCGGGGG
>NW_009952967.1:581402-587435 GCF_000747805.2 Chaetura pelagica | reverse complement strand
GGGGGAACTGGGAACCAGTGATTGGAGGTAACTGGGAACCAGTGAACGGGGGAACTGGGAACCAGTGATTGGAGGTAACTGGGAACCAGTGAACGGGGGAACTGGGAACCAGTGATTGGAGGTAACTGGGAACCAGTGAACGGGGGAACTGGGAACCAGTGATTGGAGGTAACTGGGAACCAGTGAACGGGGGAACTGGGAACCAGTGATTGGAGGTAACTGGGAACCAGTGAACGGGGGAACTGGGAACCAGTGATTGGAGGTAACTGGGAACCAGTGAGCGGGGGAACTGGGAACCAGTGATTGGAGGTAACTGGGAACCAGTGAGCGGGGGAACTGGGAACCAGTGATTGGAGGTAACTGGGAACCAGTGAGCGGAGGTAACTGGGAACCAGTGATTGGATGTAACTGGGAACCAGTGAGCAGGGGGAACTGGGAACCAGTGAGCAGGGGAACTGGGAACCAGCGAGCGGGGCAACTGGGAACCAGTGAGCGGGGTAACTGGTCCCAGTGAGCAGGGTAACTGGGAACCAGTTGGTGGAGCAGGGAGCAGGTTCCCAGCCCCGGCCCTGTCAGGACCCGCTGCAGCCCCTTCCCTCCCTGCTCAGCACCTCCCACTCACTAAAGTTCCATTTTTTCCAGCTTTCACATTAAAAAAACCGATTCAAAACCAGCCCTGGAAGGGCAGCAGGGCCTGGGCAGCTCCCGGCGCAGCCCCAGCCCCGCACCCAGCCAGACCCCCCAGCACCCTCCCCCCTGCCCTGGAGCACCCGGGGCCAGCAGGAGATCAGCACTGGGCAACAGAATCACCAAAATCAGTAATTCAATAAAACCAGTCTCTTCACACAGAGGCAGCAGGGAGGGAGCCCCCCCAGCCCGGGAACATCTCCCAGCTCCGCCACTTCCCACCCTCCTTGGACTCTCTTAGACTCCTCAGACTCCCTAAAACCAGGCCAAAATTCCCCCTTTTTGGGGTCAATCCCGGCACAGTCGCGGCCCAAACGCTCCCAGGTTTTACCTTCTTGAGGGATTTTGAAGGAGCTGAAGCTGCCACCCACGTGTCCCTCCTGCAGCCGCCCCCGCGAGGGATGAAGGAGAAAGAAAATGAAGCTTTTAAAGTTTAAAGACATTTATTTAAAATACAATTTATAAAACATTTTCTTTTCGGCGCACGGGGTTGTGGGGTTTTTTGGGGGGGGTGGGTTTGAGGAGGGGGGTGTGAAACACGTGGTACCGTGTTTTATCCTCCAACCTTCCCGGGAAGAAGGGGCTTCCCACAGGAACGCTGCCCAGCCCTGCCCGCGGGTGGGACGTATCCTGGGCACCATGAGGGGACAGAGGAGCTGGGAGATTTTGGTGCCAGAAACAGAGATTTTGGTGTCGGAGAAGATTTCAGTGCCGGAGACAGGACATTTTGGTGCTGAAGATGGAGATTTTTTTATTGTTGGAGATGGAGATTCCAGTGGTGGAGACAAAGATTCCAGTGAAGGAGGAGGTGGCAACTTTAACACTGACCAGCTACACCAGGGATTGGGTGGATTTGGGTTTTTTTTGGCCATTAAAAGCTATTTTTAGTAACCATGAAGGAAAGGCGTGTTGAGTGGTTATTGCTGACATCCTCCACCCTTCCATCCACCCCCCTCCCAAGGACTCATCCCCACCACCACTCTGGGAGGGGGGTAAATATAAAACACCACCACCCCCAGAAAAAAAAAGCACCAGCCTTGGGGAAGCCCATGCTCCACCTCGCCACCATCCTCGGTGCTTTAATCAGCTTTAATTAGCTAATTAATGCTCTAGCAGATTCGTTTTATACACAGGTAGTTTTATTTCACCGGTATTTCCATACACGTCTCTTTGTACGGGCGCTTTTCCCTCCGGGTAGAAGACTGAGCTCGTTTACCCTTGAACCTACTGAGCACAAAGCGGCAGGGGAGGCTGCATCCGTACAGAATAATCCACTGGAACTGGTTTTTTAGGTCCTGTCCCCTCCAAGGAGGGCATTTAGTGTTCATCTGTCCCTCAAGATTAAGCAGTATTAAGGTAGGTCAGCTTCGTTGGGGGGGGAACATCCGTGTTCCAGCCTCCCTGTCCTCTTCCCAGGAGACGGAGGAGGAAAAATCCCATCCCTGAAGCCTCGCGGGGAGCCAGCTGCTGCCAGGAAGACGGGAGGGAATCATCCAGGCTTTATTGTAGTTCCCAATGTCTGGGATTTCCGGAGGCAGCTCGTACCGTGACCATGAGATCGTAGGGAGCCGTCGCTCCATCCTTAAGCCACTGGGGTTTGGATCTTGGGATCATCCCAAGCTCCGGCCGTAGGGAGAGGGGCTCCTGGCCACTTATTTATTTCATGGACCAGAGTGGTGCCAGCTGTTCTCCTCACCTAATTCTCCACTGACCAGCTCTCTCTGCCACTCAGCTGGCATTGCCACAGGATCCGGCCACGTTCCCTTCTCCCCAGATATGAAAAAAAACAAACCAAAACCAAACAGAAAAATAAAAAGATGGATTTTAAGCTTTTTCCCTCAAAGCCAGCAGAAAATCCAAGCCAAGCTTTAACAGACGTAAACGAGGCGGTTGGACTCCACCAGCTCCCAAGGGGTTGGGAAAGGCCTGGATATCCCAGGAACCCACTTCCAGGTGCTCAGCAGCAGGAAAACTAGAGGAGAAGCAAGAACGTGCCAAAGCTGAGCTGTGAAAAGTTAGAGAATTCCTAAAAAGCCTTTTCCAACACTGAACCAACTCTCTGCAGGAACACCAACAGTTCAAACCCCTCCCATGAGCTCCCTTGAGCTGATGAGACAGGAAAAAAAAACAGCAAAAAAATTAAAATAAAATAATAATAAAAAGAGCTCCTTGGAAAAAAAGAACTCGCTCTGGAAGCCATGAGGGTGTCTGGGGAGGGTTTCCCATTTGGTGGGATTTGTTGGGTTTGTTTGCCTAAAATCCCCAGTTCCCAGTACAACTGAGGTTATTGCTGGCGCCCCAGTGGCACACACAGGATTCCCAGCACCCCCCCCGAGTCCTCTACACCCCCCTTTGCCATCGTGTCCCCCTCCCACTTCCCTCTTTTTTTTGTGTGTGTTTTTTTCCTCCCCTCTTTGTCCTCCTCGGGGACAGCCCTGAGCGGTCACAGTGGGTGGCGCGGGGAGGTCACAGTGCGCGGGGGCTGAAGGTCACAGTGGGCAGAGCAAAGGGGGTCACAGTGCAACATCAACCAGGAGCTGCCTCTGCTCCAGTCTGTCCCGTGGGCAGCAGCACTTCCACCTCTATCTGCGGTGCCTGAAGCCTTGGGAACCATCAGGACCCAGGGGCTGCCTGATCACATTGTTGGGCTGTCGCGTGTCTTCCGGCTGGGAGATCCTCGGTGGCCTGCAGGGAGGAGATGGGGAAGGACTTCTTGTAAGGGCTTGGAGTGAGAGGGCAAGGGGGGATGGATTAGAACTGGAAGAGGGAAGATTTAGGTTGGACATGAGGAAGAAATTCTTCCCTGTGAGGGTAGTGAGAGCCTGGCCCAGGTTGCCCAGGGGAGCTGTGGCTGCCCCATCCCTGGCAGTGTTGAAGGGCAGGTTGGATGGGGCTTGGAGCAACCTGGGCTGGTGGGAGGTGTCCCTGCCCATGCAGGGGGTTGTATCTAGATGGTCTTTAAGGTCTCTTCCAACCCAAACCATTCCAGGATTCTATGAGAGGAGGAGGCAAGATGGATGCCTCCCACCAACACTCTTGCGCTGCCTCGGTAGGAAGTCAGTGCCACAGGACAATTGTCACACGCTGCTCCCTGGGATGGGAAATGCCACCAAAACAAGAATTTCCAAAGATTTAAAAGTCTTGCTCCCAGAGAGCTGAGACCCACCTTGCAAGTACGGAGAAAGCCTTCAGATCACCTGCATTGACTCAGGGGTGCTCCTGTCTACACATGGCAGGTCCCTGAAGTCAAAAACCTCAGGGAAGAGGAGGGTACATCCCACCAGGACAATGCTGGTTGTCCCCACTCCTCTCTATACCCCCAGCATGTTCTCCCAAGGGTCTAAGACAACCTTTATGGCCTTATCAGACACTTGTGCTTCCCTTGACTCCAAGGTTTATGATGCCCAGCTTGCTAACAGAGCACTCCATTCTCCTTCCCAGCCTCACTTCACCTCCAAGGAGCTCCTCCTCCTTCTGACAAGAAGATGTTTGTGAGGCACATTCAGAGAGATGATGCAGCATGAAAGGTTGCTCTCTCCAACATTAAATGGGCCCCTCACCTGCCCAAGGACGGGCCCCTCACCTGTCCAGGATGGGTTTCTCCTGCTCCTCCTCGGGGCTGGCGCTGCCCAGGATCCGTTTCCGCGCCTCCGCGTACTCCGCCTCCCTCTGCGCCAGGGACTTGACGGGGAGGGCCGGCCTGCTGGCCGAGTTGGGGTTGCTGAGGACGCCGTTGGTGGTCGGTCTCTTCAGGATGCGGATCTGGGGGGGAGGACCCGCAGGGAGGCTGTCGTCCTGAATCACGATGGGCACTTTAGGAGGAGATTTGGACTTTCTGCTGTTGAAGAGATAAAAAAGATAAAACCACGTGTGTTGGTGCCGGTTCCCTGAGGCGCATTTTCCGCTCCGTGGGTGAATTCCTCCCAGGCAGGTGTCATTGCTGTGATTAAGAGGCAGCCTGTAATTATTAAAGACCTCGTTATATTTGCAACCCTAAACTAGAGCAGCAGGCAGGTTCGCTCAGGAAGGGCCCGAAAACCAGTCCCTGCTGCATTTGACATCTTCATAATGGACCAAAGGAACAGGAAGCAGACACTGGACAGAGGTTTTCCCACTTCTCTTGGAGGTGTAAGCACCTTGATTCCACCCCCTGCAAGGACTTTCAGGGCTCCTCTCACCAGGACACCCAGTCTTCCTCTCCAACCCTGCCACAATTCATTCCACAGAACCAGCCTCAGCTGATTCTCACCCATCTCCCACTTTTTTTTATGGTCCCTTTCCTGTGTGGAAGTCCCAAAGAAGTTCCCCCATGACTCCTGAAGTGGCCTACTAAGAATCAAAGGGGAAATGAAACAACAACAGGCTCATCAGAAACGTTTCTGCCAGAAGACAACACCACACAGCCCCCACCCCAACCCAGAGTAAGCAGGAAAAGAAAAGCCTGACTGACGCAAGACATGGCAAACCAATTTAAGGCCAGGAGTTGGGATTACCTGACTCACCCATTTCTTCCTTTGAGTGTCTTTTTCTTAAATGGCTTCCCCAAAGCTGTAGCTACATCCCGTCTGGAAGCCCCAGCTCTGAAATAAAATCACTCTCAAGAAGCTTTTCTGCTGCCCTGCTGTGGAGCCCAAGGGCCACCTAGTGGCACCGTTACAGATTCCCTAGTTCTGAGCTCAGACCCAGCATACTCTGCTCCTAGTGAAGCTGTTTTCCCACTGTTCCCACTCCCCAGGCCTTCGGATGTCCAACAGCACCTCAGGAATAGAAGTTTCATTCCCAAACCACACAGCATTGTTACCTTTCCTTCTGTGTGATCTTCAGCTTCTTTTCCAACCGTCGGTCTATTTCCTAGAAAGGAAGGAGATAAACATGAAAACCTGAAGGCTCAACCAGGGAGGTTGGGGTTGGAGCCTGAAGGCACACATTGAATGTCACTCTTCCCTACAGTGACACTATAAAGGGGGCAGAGAGAGTGTGTGTCCCCATCTGGTGATGGCTTTGCACATGGAGAGGCAGAGGGAAGAGAAGCCACCAGGTCTGTTCTACCAGAGCCATCCATAGACCTACAGCAGGCTGGGGATCCCGCGTCTCCTGGCGAGAGGGCAGCTGCAAGGTGGTCATCTCTCATTGTAAGGGCTTTGTCTAGCAAGAAGGTGCTATTGAGGGTGAAGAGCCATGGGAATATGCAGCAAGATATTCCCAGATCCAAGCAGGAACCAGTGCCAAACCTCTCAGGCAGAGTAGCAGCAGCCAGCCAGGGCGATCCACATCAGTCCACAGGCTGGATTTCAGCCCCAGAGCCTGCAGCTAAGCAGAGGACTGGCCGGCAGGGCTGCATTCCTG
>NW_009952967.1:572463-581113 GCF_000747805.2 Chaetura pelagica | reverse complement strand
CCTGCTCTGCAAGCTCCCTGCCCTGCCCAACACGCACCCAAAGAGCCATCAGGGCAGAGCCAAACCTCACTGCACCAACCCTTCTCTCTGCCGAGTCACCCCGCGGCGGAAAGGAGGATTCATCAGCCCGGAACAGCAGCAGAGCTTCTAGTGTGCCAACCTCTGCCCAGGGCTTGTACCTGCCCCACAGAGGTGTTCAGGTTCTGCAATCAGAGTAATTACCCAGAGAAATGTTGCTAAATAGCAAAATAAGGGCAGGTTTCAGGCCTAGTCTCTCTTCAGGAAACCCTCCTGACCTCGCTGGTACCTTTAGAGACTCTCCCCTTTGATGCTATTAAAAGAGCCTCTGAAATAGGGTTTTGTTTAACCATTAGTGAAGAGGAAAATAATTAAAAGAATAATAATAAAAAACTATCTGGGATTGTACTGGTTTCACCTGGCAACACTGAAGTAAATTCCAAGCTTCTGGCATGAAGCTGCTCTACTTTCAGGGCTGTTTGCTTAATTCTGCTCAAAGCTCACTGCCAGCAGAGCTGGCAAAAGCCCCAGCACAACCAGGTGAGGAAACTGGTTTTCATGGCAATTCCCTGGTGCCCCAGGAAGGTGGGAAAAAGCACAAGGCACTACAAGATGCTCGACCACGGTGTTTGTTCTTGGTCACACAGCTATACAGGCCACCAGCCCAGTCACCTCCATCTAAAGGGAATGGTTCTAAATTCTTTTGGGAAGATAAATGGTGGGTGGGAGGTTGAATTTTCTACCAACAGTGGGAGGTGACAGATGATTTTTAAAGACAAAACCACCAGAGGCTTCATGTGGCATCAAGATGAAGGCGAGATCATAGCTTGAGCCTCCCGTTGAGGGCCAACACACCTGCAGTTTCCTTCCTCTTTTAGAGGACCGAGAGGAAAATCTCATCCCAATGCTCAGGAAGCCAGGGGAAAATGTCCATCAGCTGCCTCCTGTCCAGAGACAGAGGAACAGCTGGGAACAGGCAGCTGGGAAACGGAAATCCCGGCGCGGAGCAGCCGGTGGCAAACAAAGAAAGTCAAATTAAGGGGAAAGGGTTGGCCTGCCCCACACCAGGAGAGGTTCTAATCTGCTACAGGTGAGTCTTGAAAACACACTTTTCAAACTCAAATAGTTAACCACGGCTTCCTGGGACCTCTTGGAAGCGACAGACTGGAAAGAAGATTCCTTAAATATCCCTTATTAAACAGTGCAGCATGTGGGGCAGACAGGGTGCAGAAGGGAAGGAAGGGCATCTCAACTCATTTCACTTCGTGATTGCCACCAGAAGCACAGCCTTGAGTCCCTCAGCAGGGGCAGTAGGGTCATGAGGCACAGCAGGGTGACAAGGTGGGGCACAAAGGTGTGACAAGCCACACGGTAGCCAGGAGGAAGGCTCAGTTCTGCTCTCACCTTCCTCCTCCCTGGCAGAGGGGAGATGGCTCTGACAAAAGCCACATTTCTACATTCCAGGTGGCTTTGCTGGTCAGTCCTGGGGCTAAAGTCCCAGTTCCTACATTGGACTGTGAGATCCGGTCATTGCACAGTGTCAGCTCAACCTGAAAAACACCCTGAGGAATGTCACTGTCACCAGCACAGCTGGATGGCTCTGCACACCCTCACACGTGCCACCTTCCTCCCACTGCAGCCTCTGACGCCAGAACCTGCAAGTTCCCCCACCAGAAAAACAAACAAGCTCCTTCCTTTACTCAACACATGCAAACTCTTTCCAAGGAATCCTTCAAATCCTCCCCAGACGAGCCCCTGACAGTCAGTTTCACTCCTTCCTACTCCTGTGCAGGCTACTTCTTGCAAATCAATCAGTATTTTTGCCTCTCATCCCTCTGCAAGTACCAGTCCTGGCTGAGGAGCCCAATTATAACCCCTGCTGGAACGAACCACTGTGTACTCTGCAAACCAAGAGGTTCCTTCCACACGTAGAAATCCTGGCAGAATAATCTGAACCAATCAACCCCACCACAAACACACGGATCCCTCTCAGCCCATCCAAACCCTCAGTCTTGCACAATCCTCTGAATTCCTGTTGCTGCTGAGGGGATTCCAGCTGCCTCCAGTCAGGAAGAAAAAGTCTTTGTGTTTCAAGTGGATGCAAGTGAGCCTCAAAAGGCAGCTCACACACACCTCCTGATGTGGTAGTGTTGGAAAATAACTCAGAAATGTAGAATGATGTGATTGTTTTGTGTCAGGTGTACTTTCTATATATATATATATACAATCTAAAATTGCAGTCAGGCACACAGTTGGTACCACAGCCCTGAGCAAGGACACCCTGGAATAACCAGGCATTGAAGAAGGCTTTTTTGAATCAAGAGCTTTTAAGGGTGTCTCATGTAAATCACCAACTTGGCAGAGAATACTTCAGGTCTTTAGGGATAATCAGACTTAAGGAATGCAGGTGATAAAGAAGAACCAAACTGATTGCTGAACAAGTATTGGGCAATTGGAGCAACAGAACTTGGGGTACTGTGTCCTTTGGTGAACTTAGCTCATTATAATGTCATTATAATAATAAAAATCACACCCCCAGGTCAGGAAGACCCCTGCCCAGGTGAAGACCCTTCCCTTGAGTGTGCCTGATAGTATGAATACTGATGTAACCATATTATAACACTGTGTAAGTCACTAACCAATCACTAGAAGGAGGATGGACTCAAAAGCTTCCTAACTTCATAGTTTTGTGTATAAACATGTCATGGGAAATCTCCTTTGAGGGGCTGGATTTGTGGGAAGGCACTGGGAACCCAGCTTTGTGCAAACCTGCAATCAATTACCATGGCTCCTTCCTAGAACTGCAGCCTCTGGGTGTTTAATACCACTGTGGTTGGAATTGGAGGTATGGAGGTGTTGGAACACAGAGAGCATCACCAGTTCCAATGGGAAGCTCTAAATAACTTGCAAAACCCACCCAGGACATGAGCAGTCTCACCCAGCTCATGAGAGTGATGCACAAATTGACAAGCCTGGCATGGAAACACCTCAGTGGGGCTTATTCTTAATTTAAAAAAAAGTCCCTGCCACTGCTGTGGATGGATTTGTGGGCCTGATGTCATTCCCTTCCCAGGGCTGTGTCACATTGTCAGCGAGCTGTGTGGGTAAGGAGATAAAATTAGGAGCTGACTTACAGGGCAAGTGCCAGAAGAGCTACAAGAAGCCAAAGGCACGAGCTCAGAGGAGGCAGTGAGAGCTGGAGGCCGAGGACATCTCGCTGCTCGTACCCAGGAGCTGGGCAGGTCACATCCTACAAAAACCAGTTATTAATCTTCTTGGGAGGCTCTCCTAGCTTTGATTTCCCAGACATATTCATATAACAAAAAACTAAGCTTCATTTATACCCCCCTCCCCTTCAAAACACGTCCCCAAAGATTAGCAAAGAATCTCAACAAACTATTTTTAGTGCTATTATGTCTAGATACTAAAAAGGACCCAAACAAACAGCCTGAAGAAGACACTGTGCTTTGACATTTAAGCTGCATTTGTAGATGAGGATGTAATGGAAACTGAACTCCAGCTCCATCCCAGCCATCCTTCCCACCCTTTAACCCTGAAGAAAACAGCAGCACATAAAAGGATGGATAAAATCCCTTCTGGAGAGCAATCAGACACAGGCACTAAGACACAAACTTGCTGCTTCCATCCCACACTCCCAAGGTCCTAAATAACCAACAGTTGGAGAGAGGTGCTCCCCCCAACACCCTAGAAAGGTGCCCTTCAGGAGGAGTGTCCCTATAGATCACCATTTCCAGGCACATTCCCAAGCAAACCCAGTTGTTTTGCAAAGCAAGAGACCCAAAGTTGGAGCTGTTGTCTGAAGAACTGGGAATAACTGCAGCACGATGGACACGTGTGAAGAACGATCCCTCCCCTCACTGCCAGCACAGACTCTGGCAACTGACTAAGTAAGAGCAGCACCCAGCTCTGCTGCTCCAGGGAAAGGGATAACAAGACAACTAATGGCTCTTTTTTATTTTAAGTTCAGTGAGTAACCCCAACTGAAGGTTGGAAGGAAGGCAGAGACTTGGGCTCCCTACAGATCCCCACGGCTATGGGCGTATTTCCCCCTCTGCCTCCAAGATGAGGTGGCTCTGCAGCAATGGGGGGCAGAACAGTCACCAGCAGGGGAAGCTGTGCTGGATATTTGATAACCTTTCAAATATGCAGCTCTAGAAAACCATTAACCACGTTTGTTGATGTATTTACTGGAGATTACTCCTCAACACAACCTTCTGCCCTTGCTCGCTCCAAGAATGTGAGAGATCAAACCCAGAAAGAGGGAATGAAGGCTGGAGCTGCATCCTCCCACACCAACACCAAAAAAGAAGCCTTGTCTGCTTATTAAAAGCCCCATCAGACACCCTGGCATTTTCTAAAGGGCAGGAGATAAACTTCAAGGCCTGGCTGATGTTCTACAGGAAAAAAAAAAAAGAGGTTTAACCTCTGAGGTTCCCCAAGCAGTTCCTGGGTCCCCAGAACTCACAGCTCCAGGTACCTGACCCACAGCTTCACCAAAACCATCATCAATGAGGAGCAGAAGCAGACAGTCCTAAAATACCTCCAAGCTGACTCCTCATTAACTACCTATTTCTTTCCCCTGGAGATTAATTCATCTTCTATTAATTACTGGAACATCCCCAATTCCTGAGGCTATTGGGAATCAGGCTGCTCCATTAATTAATTCTGTGTGTTGCTGGGCTGCTGCTCAGCCCTGGCAGTGGGTTGTACCCCAGGAAGCCACGACGGCTTCTTCAAGCTGTGCTGGTGTTTACATCCTCCAGAGGCAGGTAACGCCCCTTGCAGCTTGGGCATTGAGAAACCAGACACCAGAGTATTTTTGGGAACAAGCCTGGCAGGCACCACATGGTATTCCCAGCACAGGCATGTTCTGGAGGGCTGGAAAGCTTGGGGGCAGCTCCTTCTTTCTCCCCACCCTTCACACCTCCTGCAGGGAGCAGGTCACACAGACACTGCTCAGAGATCCAGGTTGGGAATTTATCAATCCAGAAAAAAACCCAAGAGGTTAAACCCCAGCAAAATCCCTGTCATTTCCATGTTATTCCACAAAGGCATCAGTACATCCTGTAATCCAGAGGATCACCTCTGCATTCTGCCTCCACAGCCCTGCCCGGGGGTCACTCAGAACATCAAGGTCTGTGGAGCAGGAACCAAACAGAGCCTGGTTCCAGGGTGACCCAGGCTGGGCCACCAATAACTTGCTGCAATTCCCCCAAAATTACACTCTCTTCACCCTGCTTAGGTGCCTGTTCATTCCCAACCTCCAAACATTACTTTTTCCCATCAAATAATCCACCTCTGCCTAAGCAACACTGAGCACCATCAAGAGAAACTTCCATTTCCCAGTTTCAAGACCTTTTCCAACCACTCACTAACACCTAAAGCAAATATTCAGTCCAAGTTTTACCACAATCATTTTGATCCATGAAGTCAAAACCCACCCTGGCAGCCCTGACATCCCAAATCAGCTGTTACCCTCCCAGTTTTCCAGCAGGACACAGTTCCTGCACACCCAAACTCCTCTGGAAGCAGTGAGCAAACTGGAGGTCACAGTGTTACACTCTGAAATGTTTCCCTCCTGGTTCCTCTGTACTTTGATCATATTTAGCAACTCAAATACCAGCCAAATGCCTCCATTCAGCCTTTTATCACCACAGAATCGTTCTGGCTGGAAAAGACCTTTCAGATCATTGAGTCCCACCAGAAAATGTGCTGCTTTTGCTGGGGGGTGACACCCAAGGGGGCTGAAGCCCAAGGGGGGCAGCCCTCTCTGCCACTCACACACTGACCAATTTGACAATTATTTTTAAAAAGGGGTGTTTTTTCGCAAACCTGAAGTGTCCTCACCAAGCACCACGACACAGGCAGGTGACAACCTCCCAACCCCACAGGCAGGGGACAAAGCTCAGTCACTCATGCTGGGCTGCTCACATCCTCCCCAAGGAGCCAGTAATCAAATGATGGGGTTTATTTTTCTCCTCCTGCTGGTGCTGGGTGACACAAGGTGATCTCACCAAGGGACTCAGACCAAGAAGTTTGAGGTACCAGCAGGGAGGTGGTAGGTGACAGCTGGGAACCAACAGCCCAACTGTCCATCAGCAAATTCAAGTGGAAAGAAAAAAGATACATGAGGAGACAACTGACTTTTCACAAAACTTGTGGGTTGCCAGATTATTACTTTGATCTACACAGATTCTGACTTGAATAAGTTACTAATTAAAACACTCAAATTCAAGTTAGTGAAGGGATCACCAGCTGAAGGTGCCAATTCCAGGCTGCCAATTACCTGTGACCCTGGATAGAGGGCTTGGATTTGGAGCCCAGCTTCCCACCTCATGCTTAATTATTAGTTGAAGCAGGTCAATAGACTCAGGTGTCACAAATACCCCTCTCATTTGTGATCTTCCCCAACCAGGCCACAGGACAGACAAACCAGTCATGAGTTAAGTCTTACTAGCCCTCACTGACCCAGATTGGGTCTGTGAAACAACCTGGACCACTCACTCATTACTCACATGCTGGTTTTCCATCCATAACTCACAGACAATCAAAATCTCCTCATTTCACAGGCATTTTTAAGATTTAATTAGGAGACACAGATCTAGAGGTGCTGTGGCAGCAGCATTAAGCCCACTGTGCCTGCAGGACTCCTGGGGTGGGTGAAGCTGCTGGAGCAGAGGGTATCTGCTTGGCACATGGCCCCAGACCCAAGGACCTGCTCTTTCTTCTGGCAAACACTGAGTAATTCTGGTGACAAAGACTAAAAGACAAAGAGAAGACCAAAAAACCCCACTGGAGGATGTTTCACAGCTATTTCACACCGACCAACCAAAGCAGGTCTAGGAGGGAGTTTTTGGGGGGTTTCCCTCAATCAAATGAGATCTTGGTTTAGAGACAGATCTGCAAGGGAACAATAAAGTGATATTACTAAGTAGGAAACCACAGTTCTGGCCAGCCCAGAACTGGCTCTTGCTGAGAACCACCTTCTTGAAGGTCTAGAATACAGAATTTTGCAGCCTAACACCAGAAACCACAGGCAGAGAAACAGATCAGCACTGAGGATTTGATGTCCTTTCTGGTCCAGCACTGAAAAGGTGACACCTTTCAGCTCCTAAGGAACTCCCTCTGGGTGGAATATTAAAAAAACTCCACGATGAGAAGCAGGCAAGATATCCCAGGAACCCACCACGGATCTCCTGCTAATATTCCCTCTGAGATGCTTTTACAAGCACCCAAAGCCCCGACAACTGCAAAGCAGTTGTCGGGGCTTTGGGTGCCTGTAAAAGCAGTTTAAAACCTTCCAAGGGCTTTAAAGAAACACTTAAAAGGTACAAGCTGAAAGGACAAAGAGGAAGGACAACAACTGGCTGGGCTTGGAGCAGCCCAACAATTTTAAACCATTACTCAAGGCCCCAACCATCATCAGCTCCTGAGAGACAAGTTCTGGCCCTTCATGGAATGACAGAATTAACTGCAGTGCCCAGCAAGAGACTTCCCATGATTCCTGCTTCCTGGCATGGGGAATGGGAGAGGGGGAGAGTTTGGTTTGTGCTGCCAGTTCATCTCTGGCACCCTCAGGCTGCTCGGGGAGGGCATTGAGTTACAGGCTCTGTTTTGCTCCCTTCTCCCTGACCAGTTGTAACCCAATCTCCTGAGCAGAATCACATTTGCTCTTCTCACCAAGTTATGGTTACAAAGCCCTTCTGCCCTCTGATCCTTAACGAGGGCAATGAATTAATTAGAAAAAGGAGTTCACCTGACAGAGAGAGTTCCCTTTCTCTCGTCATGCTGGTGTGAACACCCCACAGATCACCCACCCTCCTGCTAAAATCATCCTGTTGTTTTGCAAGGGCAACAGGCAGCAGATATGGGATGGAAACTCCAGCTGCTGAGCTGGCTATTAAAAGCAGGCAAGAATCATGGAATCCCAGACTGCTTAAGGGACCTTAAGATCATCCAGATCCACCCCCCTGCATGGGCAGGGACACCTCCCACCAGCCCAGGTTGCTCCAAGCCCCATCCAACCTGCCCTTCAACACTGCCAGGGATGGGGCAGCCACAGCTTCCCTGGGCAACCTGGGCCAGGCTCTCACCATCCTCAAAGAGTTTCCCCCTCATGTCCAACCTAAATCTCCCTTCTTCCAGTTTTCATCCATTCCCCCTTGTCATCTCACTCCCTGCCCTTGTCCCAAGTCCCTCCCCAGCTTTCCTGGAGCCCCTTCAGGCACTGGAAGCTGCTCTAAGGTCTCCCTGGAGCCTTCTCTTCTCCAGGCTGAACACCCCAACTCTCTCAGCCTGTCTCCAGAGCAGAGCTGCTCCAGCCCTTGGATCATCTCCGTGGCCTCCTCTGGCCTCTCTCCAGGAGCTCCACGTCCACCCTCCCTGCCAGATCTCCAGCTGCTGCACTAGGCCACGCTGACTCCCCACGTTTTGCCCTAATGAGGCAGCACATCCATCTCGAGCAAGGAGGAGAAAAGGCCTTTTGCTATGAACCCCCAATGAACCCCGTTTCCCTGCTACAGCCCATAAAGCGCAACCCACCCGCCCCTCCCCAGGGGCCCTGCGAGCTACCCCGTGACCCCAGGGAGGCAGGTTCCATCCCGCCCCTCAG
>NW_009952967.1:570570-571627 GCF_000747805.2 Chaetura pelagica | reverse complement strand
CCCCCCCCCCCGCGGGGCTGCTCTGGGGACAGGTCTCGCTGGAGAGGGTGGCAGGGAATTCTGCTCGTGGCCAAATGAAATTCCCCTTCCCCCCTCCCCAAAACACCGAACGTTCGCACCGGGGGGCACCGAAACTGCCCCTAAATCCTCCCACCTGCCCCCAAAACGCGGCCCGAGAGGCGCCAGCAGGTGGCGACCGGTTCCTGGGAAAGAAATGAAACCAGAACCTTCCCAGCTCCAAAAGAATCCTGAGGTGACCCCCGGGTTTGTCCCGGCCCTGCCCCCAGCGCTGCCGAGCCGGGACCAGCAGGGACCCCGGGCGGTGCTGGTGGGATCCATGGGGCGCTCAGGGATCCGCAGGGATTTAGAGCCTTGGATTTCAACTCTTCTGGCAGCCAGAGGGGTGGGGGGTGGAGTGTGTCCTCCTGGGGGGCAGGAGGAAAAGCAGCAGCAGCCTCGGGCTGTTCATACCCATCCTCTGGGGTTTTTCCAGAAGGAAACAGGAAACATGTTTTCAAGCAGCCAGTGCCTGGCATTGTGGGCTGGATCCAGCATGTGCAGCATCCCATGGGTGTTATTCCTGGATGTTCCCCTCCATCCAGGCTGTAACAAAACCACCAGACCCAGCCACCCCTGTTCCAGGCATCCCACGGGAACTTCTGGAAACGTGGCAGATCTTTTGGGAATGTGATCTTAATCATAGAATCATGGAATGGTTTGAGTTGGAAAGGACCTTCAAGATCATCCAGTCCCAACCCCCTTGCATGGGCAGGGACACCTCCCACCAGCCCAGGCTGCTCCAAGCCCCATCCAACCTGCCCTTCAACACTGCCAGGGATGGGGCAGCCACAGCTTCCCTGGGCAACCTGGGCCAGGCTCTCACCACCCTCACAGCAAAGAACTTCCTCCTAATGTCCAACCTAAATCTTCCCTCTTCCAGTTTTAATCCCAGAATCCCAGGCACTGGAAGGGTCCTGGAAAGCTCCCCCAGCCCAACCCCCCTGCCAGAGCAGGGGCACCCAGAGCACATCACACAGGAACGTGGCCAGGGGGGTTG
>NW_009952967.1:570254-570469 GCF_000747805.2 Chaetura pelagica | reverse complement strand
GGAACCTCCTGGGCTCCAGTTTGCACCCACTGCCCCTTGCCCTGTCACTGGACATCACTGCACAAAGCCTGGCTCTGTCCTCCTGACACTGCCCTGAACAGATTTGTGCCCATGGATGAGGTGGCCCCTCAGTCTCCTCTTCTCCAAGCCCAACAGCCCCAGCTCCCTCAGCCTTTCCTCAGCAGGGAGATGTTCCCCTCCCTCCAGCATCTCTG
>NW_009952967.1:565038-569025 GCF_000747805.2 Chaetura pelagica | reverse complement strand
GGGCTTGAGCCTCTTCTCACCTCCCCTCAGCCCTTTCTGGGAGGTCTCCGGTGCGGGCAGAGCCCCCCGGTGCTGCAGGGCCCCTCCCTAAAGGGCTCGTCCCGGGGAGCGGGACCCCCTGCCCTGCCCGCCCCGCTGGGAGCAGCAAACCCCACCTTCCTTCCCCCAAACCTCACGTTTCACCCCCAAAAAATCAGTCCTGGCGTCGGGCTGGCAGGAGGAGGGGGGGAGAGGGGGGGTGCTTCCTCCGGGGTGTAAAAACAAAAGAGGATGCTCAGCCTCCCAAGAGCTCCCTGAGAATCCCCCTTTCCGCTCTGCCCGCCTTCCAGCCTCGCGTTCTGCTCCCTGCACTGACATCGATGCGTGTATAGATGTATTCTGAGGTCCTGAAAGCTTTGTATTCGGTTGGCAGTGCTGGGCAGGTTGCTGTTTATTAGCCCGCCAGGGTTTGGGGATGTTACTCTCCCATTGTCTTCGCTGATAATCTCTGGTTGGTGGTTTGATCGTGGCTTTATTTGTGATTCTTTTTTTTGGTCACAACGGGGCTGGGCTGAGCAGCCACTGCAGGGGCTGCTCGGGAGGATTAGCTCATGCTGCCCAAACCTCTCCGGGGGGATGTGTCTCGTTTCAAGCCTGTTTGGGTTTTCAGATCAGACAGAGCATTTCTTAGGAACAACAAGAACAGAGGAGGAGATTTGGTGTCTTGTTGTTCATAACCTAAACTCTCAGTAGTGGTTGGGGGAAAAACAAAAGAGAAGTCGTGCAAACTGAAATGCTTGTCTGCAGTGCATGGTGACAGGGGGACTGTTCTGCTTGGGAGAGAACTCAGCCAGGGTTGTCATTTGTCTTCAAAATGGCTTTAATTATCCCTGAGGAGACTGGCTCCTGCTGCAGGTCACCAGCTGGGAGTGTCCCCCTCTATTAAATGGGACATGAATGAAAATAAATTCCATTGGAGATGCTGCTGGCCTGAATTTGTCACCTGGGTGGAAGGGTGGCTTTACCCACCCTGCAGAGGAGCCTGAGGGCTGCATCCACCCACTGCCTCACAGGGGCCTCCTGAAGCCCTAGATTGGTGACAATGCTGCAGTGTCTTAACAAACAGCTTAAGGGAAGCTGGGGAGGGGCTTTCAACAAGGTCTTGTAGCAAAAGGATAAGGGTGATGGATGAAAACTGGAAGAGGGAGATTAGGTTGGACATGAGGAAGAAATTTTTTGCTGTGAGGGTGGTGAGAGCCTGGCCCAGGTTGCCCAGGGAAGCTGTGGCTGCCCCATCCCTGGCAGTGTTGAAGGGCAGGTTGGATGGGGCTTGGAGCAACCTGGGCTGGTGGGAGGTGTCCCTGCCCATGCAGAGGGTTGGATCTGGATGATCTTTAAGGTCCCTTCCAACCCAAACCCTTCCATGATCTG
The DNA here is from genome assembly GCF_000747805.2 of Chaetura pelagica. NCBI lineage: Eukaryota > Metazoa > Chordata > Aves > Apodiformes > Apodidae > Chaetura > Chaetura pelagica. Next base: position 567,615 of record NW_009952967.1, on the reverse strand, counting down.
ATGTCACAATGCAGCAGTCGCAGTCTGGGCTTGGCCCTTCTAGAGAGCCAAACCTCTGAGCTGGACCTTAAGTGAAGAGTTGAGAGACTCACTGGTATTTCTTCATGTCCATAGCCCTATGTGTTCCCACCACCTTCTCTTCCCTTTTCTTTATGCTCATGCTGGAGAAAATAATCACAGAACCATGGAATGGTTTGGGCTGGGAGGGACCTGAAAGACCATCCAGTTCCAACCCCCTGCATGGGCAGGGACACCTCCCACCAGCCCAGGTTGCTCCAAGCCCCATCCAACCTGCCCTTCAACACTGCCAGGGATGGGGCAGCCACAGCTTCCCTGGGCAACCTGGGCCAGGGTCTTATCACCCTCAAAAAGCAGGGGATCCCAGTGGCTTTCCCTGAGGTTGTGTCCCTCGGGTTTCCTCAGGGTTGGTCTTTCCCTGCTGTTCAGAATTGGGAGAATAAAAGCAACAGGCTATTCCCAAGGCCTCTTTTTTTTGCAGAGGGGGAAATTCCAGCATCAGATTCAATCTTGGTCACCAGAGCTCTTGTATCCACAGGCTTCCAGCAGAAGTGGGATCGTGTCCCGTGGTTGTTTTCACACAGTGAAGACACTTTTCCTGCTGTGTTACCTGATGTTGTATCTGACTGGGGACTCCACCCAAGCAGCATTTTTTCCATGCTGCTAAGGGAAGCACTTGGGTTTGAAAGGCTTTATTACTGCTTGGGTGGACTTTTAAAGCAGAATGTGTGATTTTAATTGGAGTTTATTCCAGCCTTTAGTCTCTGGGACTCAAATTTTCCCACCCTTTGTCTGTTGGAGAAATCCTGGAAGAAATTTCACCTGCAGAACAAATGTTGTCGTGCCTGTGGTTGGTATAAAGATCAGGATGTTTTTTTGCTGGTATTGAATGTGTGTCACCCTTGAGTTGGGGATTCCAAGGCACTGGTGTTGCTCCCTGCTGCTTTGGGCACCTTCTGGAGAGGGTGGTTTGTTCCCAAAGGATACAGGGATGTGCTGGACAGTCCTGTCCTTAATCACAGAAAGTTTCCGGTGTCTAATCTTGGTGTTTAAGAAGAGTGACACCAGTTAGAGCTTTGGAGCAGGAGGACAGGGATGGTCTGTTCTCCATGCATTCCCAGCACACGGGAATTCCCACACACATTCCTAGTCTGTTTCCAGGGCTTGGAGGAGGTGTCAGGAGTTCCAGCTTCACCCGCTTTCCCGATCCAGCCACTTCCACAGGATGTGAGCGAGTGCTGCTGGAAAAGGTTTCCCACTTTCTGTGTAAACAGAGCTGTGCCTCCGAGGGAAGTTGTTTTCCCTGTTTATTCATGGCAGGATTTGTTGGAAAACATTGATTCAGGCTTTGCCCTGACAAGTTCTCTTAACGTTGAACTTAAAGAAGCTTCAAGGCTTGGGGACTGCAGCATCATCTGGGCTTGTCTGTGTGGGGTCAGGTAGGGTGTGAGTGGCAGAGCCAGGCTCAGATTGAGCCCAAATCCAAATAAAAACCTGTGAAAAGGTTTCTTTTTCTTTCATCTGGCATCTGCCTGTGAGGAAAGGCTGGGAGAGCTGGGGCTGTTCAGCTGGAGAGGAGGAGCCTGAGGGGGGATCTGATCAGTGCTGATCAATATCTACAGGGGGTGTCAGGAGGATGGACCAGACTCTTTTCAGGGGTGCCCAGTGACAGGACAAGGGGCAATGGGCACAAACTGGAGCACAGGAGGGTCAAGTTAAACATAAAGAAAAACTTCTTTACTATGAGGGTGGCAGAGCCCTGGGACAGGCTGCCCCGGGAGGGTGTGGAGTCTCCTTCTCTGGTGACATTCCAGACCCACCAGGAGATCCCATCCCTGTGGGATCTGCTCTAGGGGATCCTGCTCTAAGCAGGGGGCTTGGACTGGATGATCTTCAGAGGTCCCTTCCAACCCCTATCACTTTGGGATTCAGTGAAAGGGACACTGGTGGTCCTGGTAATGTGCTGGGTGGGAGTTTCTCCAGCTATGAGCTCCTTTTGAAGTGTATTTTCTGACCTGAGCCAGTCAGTCTGCAGTTGGTGACATCCTAATGAGATACTTCAGGGTGTCCAGGCTGTGCTGCCCTGAGCAGCTAATGCAGTTTTGTGATATGGGTTAGAAATTCAGGTCAAAATCCCTGTTGAACCCTCTTGTGTCTTAGATTAAAGGAGAACAGGGTGACACATGCACATGGAAAACTGTGGCTTGTGCTGGGCAACCTGCAGGAAACCTGGATCTTGCTATTTCAGGAGCTGCTGTTGTTCTCCTGGAGCTTTGGTTCATTCACGTTGGACCATGCTGTGGATTGTACTCACTTCCTTATTTTGGAGGGAATATTTCCTGGTTTCTCCCCCCATTTATTTCCTGGTTTCTTCCCCACCCTCCGCATTTCGGTGCATCTCTGCTTTTCCTTGTCCCTGGCATCAGCTGCACATCAGATCCTTTTGTCACCACACAAAGTCACCTGCCCACAACACCTTAAAAAGGAAGACCAAACAGCAGCTGCTTGTGTGCCTTTGTTGTCACATCCACTCTGGGAGCAGCCACCTTTCCTCTGTCC
>NW_009952967.1:540436-565017 GCF_000747805.2 Chaetura pelagica | reverse complement strand
TTCTAGCCCAGCTGTGTTTTTTCCCCATGGCAGCTGCTCCTGGGGACTCCTGCAAATTTTCTGGACACCTTTTGTGGACAAAGGCATAAGTTGCAGCTTGAGAGGAGACACATGGGACACTTTAGCCCACTCTGAATGTGACCCTTGGATGCTGGGAAATCCCAGGGTTCCAGAATCATAGAATCATGGAATGGTTTGGGTTGGAAGGGATCTTAAAGATCATCTAGTTCCAACCCTCCCACATGGGGGTTAAATGAAACCTTGGCCACCAGGTCTACATCAATACCTGGCTTTTTCCAGTGCATCCTTTTTTTGGCCTGCAAGTCAGTGTCCTGGAGCCTGTCTCTACTTCCAGATGAAATGTCTCAGGGCTGCTCATGACAAATGTTGATGAGGAATGTTGTGGTTTGTGGATTTAGACTATAGAATCATAGAACCATTAAAGTTGGAAGAAACCTTTAGGATCAAGTCCAACCATCAACCCAATACACTTGGCCACTAAGCCATGTCCCTCAGCACCACATCTACGTGGCTTTTGAATGAGCAGCTCCAGGGATGGGGACTCCCCCCCTGCCCTGGGCAGCCTGGGCCAGGGCCTGACAACCCTTGCCAGGAAGAAATTGTTCCCAAGATCCAACCTAAACCTCCTCTGATACAATATGAGGCCATTTCCTCTTGTCCTGTCCTTTGTTCCTGGGAAAAGAGACCAACTCCCTTGGCTCCAACCTCCTCTCAGGCAGCTGCAGAGCCAGCAGGTCTCCCCTCACCTCCTTGTCTCCAGGCTGGACACCCCCAGCTCCCTCAGCTGCTCCTGCTCACACTTGTGCTCCAGCCCCTTCCCCAGCTCCCTTGCCCTTCCCTGGACACGCTCCAGCCCCTCCATGTCCTTCTTGTCCTGAGGGGCCCAGAACTGACCCCAGGATTTGAGGTGCAGCCTCCAACCCTCCTTCACATCTCTGTGCTGAGCCAAAGCCCATGTCGTGGTGGTTGGAGAAACCAGAGGCTGGAATGTGAGAAGTTGCCCAGCTGCTAAACCCTGACCTTCACCCAACGTTTGCTTAACTCAATTTTCCTGAGCTTTGGAACTTCCTTCTTCATTCCCACAGTGAAACAAGACCAAGTGCTGAGTCCTGCACTTTGGCCACAACAACCCCCTGCAGTGCTACAGGCTGGGGAAGAGTGACTGGATGTCCTGGGAGCACTGGTTGACAACTGGTTGAGCATGAGCCAGCAGTGTGCCCAGGTGGCCTGGAAGGCCAGTGCATCCTGGCTCGTATCGGGAATGGAGTGGCCAGCAGGAGCAGGGATGTGTTTCTCCCCCCGTGCTCAGCACTGGTGAGGCTTCACCTGCAGTCCTGTGTCCAGTTCTGGGCTCCTCACTTCAAGGAAGATCTTGAGGTGCTGGAGCAGGTCCAGAGGAGACAACAAGGCTGGTGAAGGGACCAGAGGGAAAGTTTTGTAGGTATAGGCTGAGGGAGCTGGGGTTATTTAGCCTGGAGGAGACTCAGGGGGGACCTTCTCTCTCTCTACAACTCCCTGAAGGGAGGTTGTGCTCAGGTGGGGTCTGGGCTCTTCTCCCAGGCATCCAGTGACAGGACAAGAGAGCCTGGCCTGAAGCTGCTCCAGGGGAGGCTTAGGTTGGATATTAGGAACCACATTCTCTTGGAAAGGATGATCAGACATTGGAATGGGCTGCCCAGGGAAGTGGTGGAGGCACCATCCCTGGAGGTGTAGAAGGAGAGGCTGGAGGTGGCACTTAGTGCTGTGGTCTGGGGATGAGGTGGTGTTGGTCATAGGTTGGACTTGATCTCAGGAGTCTTTTCCAGCCTCAGTAATTCTGTGACTGGCATTCTAAAGCAGGGGCTCCTGCTGCTGGATCATTGCAGGCAGGTTTGGATCAAAACTGAAAATCCCATGGAATTATCCACACAGTCACTGCAAACTTTATCCTCGGGCAGCAACAGAAACATCTACACGTTTTCTTGAAAACCCCTCTATTTTCTAGTCTCAAAACCTGTTATTTGCTTGGTTTCTGACAGGCATGGGGGGGTTTTGCCTTCATTTTGAAATGAATCATGGTTATTTGTTTTGCTAGAAAGAGTTCAGGCAGGAATAATTGGAATTAAGAGCTTGGAGGAAGCCAGTAGAGGGAGCGTGTGAGCCCCAAATCCTGCTGATTTCCATCCCTCCCAACTTTAGGGTGATTTCAGGGGCGGGGGATGAATCCCAAGAGCAAACCTAAATACAAACCCAGCTTGATTAATGCACCCGAGGAGACCAGTTTTCAAAACAGATCAAATTTGGGTCTAATTGATGACCCTTTCTCTGTCTGCAAAACCCCGGCTAGGCTTGATAGCCAGACTTCCAGATTTTTCAGCCTAATTGGAGGGATGTAACCTTGAGTGATTCCTGAGATTTCAGAGTTGGAGGCTTGAATTTTTATCAGGGAAACCCAAAGAAAGTGATTCCCTGTGCAAAAAAAAAAGGGAAAAATAAAAGGTATTTAATGCCCAGTGGGATCAAACTGTGGGCTTGTTGGTCACCAGCACGTGTGTGAACTGCACAGGTGCCTAAATAAGTAACATAACAGCCTCTTTGGGGCTTATCAAGGCAGATTTCAACAGGTTTTAAATAACTTAAGCTGGTTTAAGGGTAGTAAGACTGTTTAAAGAAGATGGAAAGTCTCCAAATCCCATTTTTTTTATGGATGCCTTTGAGGGGGGTTGGACATCGGAGATCTTGACTTGCTTAGCAGAGTTCTGCTGGGATGGCAGGAGATGGTGCCTTCTCCTTGTGGTCTGGTTCTTGGTTTGTTTATATTTTACAAAGCTTTTAAGCCAGTTCTGAGGTTTTGTGCTGTGCTTGGGGCCATGAAGAACAGTGTGGCCAGCAGGTCCAGGGAGGTTCTCCTGCCCCTCTGGTCTGCCCTAATGAGACCACATCTGGAGTGTTGTGTCCAGTTCTGGGCTCCCCAGTTCCAGAGGGACAGGGAGATGCAGGAAAGAGTCCAATGGGGGCTACAAGGATGATGAAGGGACTGGAACATCTGTCTGATAAAGGCTGAGAGACCTGAGGCTGTTTACTCTGAAGAAGAGAAGACTGAGAGAGGATATGATTAATGTCTATAAATACATGAGGGCTGGGTGTCCATAAGGCAGGGACAAGCTCTTGTCACTTGTGCCCTGTGATAGGACAAGGGGCAATGGACTCAAGCTAGAGCATGGGAAGTTCCACCTCAACGTGAGGGAGAACTGTACTGTGAGGGTGACAGAGCCCTGGGACAGGCTGCCCAGAGAGTCTGGGGAGTCTCCTTCTCTGGAGATGAATTTCAGGACCCACCTGAATGCATTTCTGAGTGACCTGCTCTAGATTTGGTCCTGCTCTGGCAGGGGATTGAGTTCAATGATCTCCAGAGGCCCCTTCCAACCCCCAACACTCTATGATTATTCCATTAGCAAATTCCAATGATGGATTTTGCTGTGGGCACCTGAAGTGAGATGTTATTACACTGTGATGTGTCCTCTTGTTTTCCTGAACCACACACAGGTGGAACTAGATGATCTTTAAGGTCCCTTCCAACCCAAACCATCCTATGATTCTATGACATAAAATCTGTGCTGCTATTTCTGGAATAAATCTTGAACAAACCACAAATGTTCTTACTTTCAGTGCTTTAATTTGGTAGAAAGGATAGATCAGGGAGATTTTATTTCCAGGTTGCTGGTTGTGCAGTAAATCCTGCTGTGTAATGTTACATTCCTACTTTGTGGGGTTTTCTTTCTGAAAGCTTTGCCTAAAAATGAGGAGGAATCAGGCAGAGCTGAGGGTCGGTTCATCATCAGGGTAGGAAGGGTTTCTGGTAACTCTCCAGACAATAACACCAATTAAAATGTGGTCATAATCATGCTGTTTCATTTCTGTGAGGTTAGATGACACTGTAAAACAAAGTCCCAGAGTTTTGGATTTGTCTCTGGAGTCTCCCTAAAAATACTGGATTAACAGGCAACACGCAGAGCAGGGAGGCAGCGCTGGAAGCTTTTTATACATTTGAATTTTCAGGCTTGCAGCTGGGATGGAGGGAAACCTTTCATTTTCATGGGTGAAGCTGGGGCTTAAATGAAAGAAACAAAACAATTTCCTGTGGAAAGGCAGCGAAAGGGGAAAACCTGTGCTTCAAAGAACTGGGAATTGCCTGTTTTGCAGGGATAAGAAGGAAAGCTGGTGCAGGTGTCCCGGCGTCTCGCTCGTTCCTCAGGGCTGGATGGCAGAACTGGCAGGATATTGCTCATCCTTCAGCTTCCCAGAGACTTATCTTTTTTCTTTTTTTTTTTTTTTTTAACTAAAATATGCTTCTTTCTTTTTTTTCCCCCATTGTTGAGCTTGTCTAGCAGTTGATTTTAACTGGTATGAGTTTTGGAGGACTGGAAATGTTGTCTTATTTAATGGTGTTTATCCCTACCCTGAGTCCTGCAGCTCCCACAGACCTTTCCTTCTCTGTGCTGTTGCTTCTATAAAATAATGTGCTTCTATCTAGGGAATAGTGCTTCAGTTTTCCTCTTTTACTCCTAAAAAAGAGCTCAGGGGCTTTTTCTAGAGCAAGTGGTAGTAGCAAAAACCAAACTGGAGCAGGGGAAGCTGCATTGAAGTCCTTGATGGCTCAGCTGCAGGAGACAAGCAAATATCATACCAAAATATCCCTTCTCAATCCAGAAAGGATTGTTTTTTTTCAAGGAAAGCAGCCTAAAACTTATTATTAAATGTGTCCATCTGATGGAGCAGGCTGGTTTTTTGGACCTGGGCAAGAGAATAGGTCTAAGAGTTCTAAATGTCTCCCTAAATGCTCCCTTGCTGCTGACAAGCAGAATGAGCAGTTGTGAAGTCTGAGGAAGAGTCTGGGGTGGGTTAGAGGCAGTTGCTGTCTGTCTTCCACCCCTAAATTAACTCCCCAGCTCCTGATTGCCAGGTGCAATTAACCATTCTGTTCTGCAGAGTCCCTTTCTCCTTCCAGCCAAGCACTCAGCCAGGGCTGGCTCCTTTCATACACCTTTATTATTTTTTTTTTTCCTGGGCTGAGAACATCCCTGCTACGATTCTGTTTGGAGGGAAAACGTGGGGTGGTGTTTTTTTTCCCTTCTGTGGCATGTGAAAATGAGCATTCCCTCATGACTAACGTGCTCTGACTCAGGACTATTGCACAGCCTCGTATTTTCATTCAAGAACTTTCCCTTGGAGGCTTTTTTTTGTTCTTCTAAAACCCGTTGACTTGTTTTTTTAAAATTGAAAAAAGCCAAGTTGAGCACTTAAACCAGCAGAGAGCTGAGGATCAGAGGAGGTAGCTCAGGATGGGAACCACTGATGCCACCCACACCTGTGAATTGGGGTCCATGGGACCAGGAGAGATGCCTACAGGTAGGAAAACCTTCTTGGATCAAGAGGGGGTTTGCAGGAGCAGGCTGCTGGCTGCCTCTTGTCACTTTGAGAAGCTTTTAAACCCTGTAGGTTTGTTTGGTGTTGTGTTGGGGTTTTTTTTGCCTGCATTTAATATTCTGCATCTGCTTGTTCTGCTGCAGTAGGTAATAATTACTTGAGCAGAATAAATAGCAGGTTCTGAAATAATTTCAGGAGGGGAAAGAGGGAAAATTGAAATGCTCTGAAAGGAGGAGGGAGTTAGAAAATGTTTTGCCAGCTGGCAGAGATGTGGCTTTTAGGGAGGACCAGGCAAATTTGATCAGTGCTGGCAGAGCTCGGGTTCAATTGCCCTTCTAGCGTTTCTGGACGTGTTATTTTAAGCAGCTGCAATTCCTCCTTGGTGGGGCTTTAGGCTCATTTCTGAACACTGTAAAATGTTTCTAATGCCAGAATATAAAAGCAGTTCTCTGGGACAGGGGTGTCTGTAGGGTGTAAAATGCAATGTGATGCTTCAAGGGGCTCCTGTTGGCTTTCACAGTGATGGGTCCTGGATCCGTCCCGGGAAGTTAATTGAATTGCATGTACTTTAGGATGAGACACGACTGCTGAATTCCCTTGACTGCAGCTTTTTGAGGGCACAGAGTTGAATTTTAGCCTGTAAACAAACTGAAGCCCAGCTCAGGACAAGCAGAGAGCACCTGGAGATCCAGGATGGCAACCTGCTCTAGTGGGAGGTGTCCCTGCCCCCGCAGGAGGGTTGAATCTAGATGATCTTTAATGTCCCTTCCAACCCAAACCGTTCCATGGTTCTATGATTTCAACTTTTCTGGCACTCTGGAGGGGTGGTGGGTTGAGTACTGCATCCCCACTCAATGCAGACAGGACAGAAACACTCTGCTTTGCTCATAAGTAATAAAAACACTGCCATGGGATTTTTCTCCTGTGGATCTGCTGAATAATTGGAAACAGGAGCTGGCTGGGGTGCTTTAGCTCCCTATTCCCAACTGCTTTGAGTTTCTTGAGCCTTTTTCTTTTTCAGAATTTGGAGCAGTGCTCTAGAAAGTCCTTTTTCCACTTTGCAATCCAGGGGAGGTTAGTCCCAGTCTGCTGTTCCTGTGCCTTAACCTGGATCAGTGGCAGGTCAGGCTCGAAGGGTTGTTTTGATGGTGACTTGTCTGGTGGGAGTTGAGTCTTGTTTTTCTTAAGAAAAATAACACAGCGTGGGTGTGAAAACTCAGAGGATGTTTTTTTTCTTACCCTCAAATGTTTAGAAAATGAGGCTCTAGCAAAGTCAGTGCCTCTGAATATTTAGAATATTATCAAGTGGTCTGATAAGACCAGAAAAATCTCAGTGCAGCTTCTGCCTCCCCAGATCTGTGAAAGGACCTGGGATTTTAAGCACTTGAGGGGTTTCCCTGCTCCTCCTGCCTTTTTAAAATTGGCCTTACAGGTGCTTTTCTAACCCCTGAGCTGTTTTGTGCCTGTAATTAATTTGCTGTGTTGCTCCCAAGCCTGTTCTAGAGGATTGAAATTAGGATTTACTAGCAGGGGAAAAACAACAAAACCCTGCCAGCTGGGTGTGCTTCCTTGCCCTTCTCAGCTGGCTTTCTCCAGCAGGTTTTGGACGTTATTTAAAGGGTAAATAAAAGCTGTTGGGAAACACATAATCTTTGCTTCTAACCCTATCTAACACAACAGATGTCTTGTGTGAACCTGTTGAGCTGAGGCTTATGCTTGGTGTTGTCACCCACAGGTGTCCCATTGCACCTGATCTGGATGCAAATGCACTTGGGGTTGGTTCCCCTGCAGGTTTTCAGGGTGTGAAATGCCTGCTGCTCCAGCTGGGTAGATGTGCTGCTCTCTGCTTTCCTAAGCTCTTGAGACAGGGACCAACCCTCATTCCTCCCACCTTCAACTGCACCCAGAGGCAGCCTTGGGCTTCTTGCCACCTCTGGCAAGATGGAAATCAGCACGTACCCTTCTTGATGACAGGAACAAACCCAACCCTCTGGTTTAATTATTTTTATTTTTTTTTTAGTGCAGCTCTGCTCTTTTTTTTTTTTTTTTTTTATTTTTCCTTGTTTTAAACCTTGTTTTTTTTTAGGGGCTGACCATGATGCAGCATTGTGCCCTTGCAGCCAAGAGGGCCAGTGGCATTAAGAGTGTGGCCAGCAGGTCAAGGGAGGTTCTCCTCCCTCTCTCTGCTTTGCTCTGGTGAGGCCACATCTGGAAAACTGGGTCCAGCTCTGGGCTCCCCAGTTCATGAAGGACCAGGAGCTATTGGAGAGAGCCCAGCACAGGGCACTGAGATGCTGAGGAGACTGGAGCGTCTGCCTGTGAGGAAAGGCTGGGAGAGCTGGGGCTGTTCAGCTGGAGAGGAGGAGCCTGAGGGGGGATCTGATCAGTGCTGATCAATATCTACAGGGGGTGTCAGGAGGGGGGGACCAGACTCTCCCAGTGACAGGACAAGGGGCAATGGGCAGAAACTGGAGCACAGGAGGGTCAAGTTAAACATAAGGAAAAACAGAACCCTGGGACAAGCTGCTGAGGGAATTGTGAAGTCTCCATCCCTGGTGACATTCCAAACCCACCTGGACCTGTTCCTGTGGGATCTGCTCTAGGGGATCCTGCTCTAGCAGGGGGTTGGACTGGATGATCTCCAGAGGTCCCTTTCAGCCCCTCCCTCCCCCGCTCTGGGATTCTGTCTGTACTTTCTCTGCTGTGTCATGCAGTTTGTTGGCAGCCGCAGCGCTTGTGTCAAAGCATTTGGGTTTCAGCCTTTCTCTGTCACAACACTGAGAAGGATTCCTGCCGTGGGGAAACGTGCTGAGCATCTGCTGGGATGATAAGTGTGGGTTTCGTTTTGACGTGGTTTCCACCAAAGATGTGACAGCCCCCTTGGATTTTCCAAAGCTGCTTCATCAGGAAACCTGACAAAAGTGGAGAGTAGGGCTGTCAAACGTTGTTTTTCTGAGCATGAATTAGTTGTCATGACAAGCTTTCCTGCTCCACGTCTCTGCTGGCTGCTGTTCCCAAAGCTCTGCCTTTGGGTGTGCTGGAGTGGGAAAACCCTGGATTCATCTGGGGAAGATGGTGGAGTTTGCATTGCTGGGAGCTTGTAACAGCTTCATTTCTTCCTGGTAGCCAAGTGACTTCAGTGCCTTCCAGCCAGGTTTTCTGTGATACTGAGGGTTTGGGAAAAATAAAATACTATAGTTTATGTAGATGGAACTTTAAACACTTGGACAACCATGCAACTACAGAGTACTTGGATTTAAGTGTTTTGGGCAAAAAGCTGGGTCTTGTGTTCCATCTGGGCTTCCCACCCAGGCTCACTGCAGGCAGGATTTGTCCCAGGGACTGTGTTGGTCTGTGTCACAATCCCAGACTGGTTTGGGTTGGAAGAGACCTTAAAAATCATCCAGTCCCAACCCCCTTCATGGGCAGGGACACCTCCCACCAGCCCAGGCTGCTCCAAGCCCCATCCAACCTGCCCTTCAACACTGCCAGGGATGGAGCATCGTCCTGGTCGATCTGGGACCTGGGGGTGACTGGGCAGCCTGCACCTCATGGCATTGGGAAGAAACTCACTCTGAGTCCCATGGGAGTGCCCTGGTTTGAGTCCTCCATTACAGCCCGCTGTGCTAGGCAAAGATAAGAAAGGGAATTTGTGAGTGTAACTTCTGGAAAAGACTGTTCCTGTGTCACCCTCAGGAGCTGCTGCTGTGGTGTGAATGGAGCAGCTGCATCCGGTGGTATTTGGGAGGGTAAACTGTCCCTGCTCTCCCCAAAACAGGTTGGCTACTTCCTAGGAAATAGGGTCCAGGGTTTTGTTTTGTTTCCCAGGAAATATGGTCCCAGGGCTTTGTTCTGCAGCCATGGGCAGGGTTTGTGCAGCTACAGCCCGTGCCAACCGGCCGGGTTGGCCGCAGCCGCTCGTTGGGGTGGATTTATCTCATGTTTGACATGTTACCTCATGCTTAAGATGTTCTGAATAGCTGGGGGTACAATGATTGATATTCCAGCCTTTCATCAGCAGTAAATCCTGTGAGGGGTTTTCTTTCCTCACCTAATGTCAGTCAGGAGCTGTGTGCAAGGGCTAATGGAAAAAAAGGAAAAAGGAGGGGTGTTAAGGGCACGAATGGGAGAGGGGATTTTTTTCCCCTCTGTGTGTTGCTGAAAAGTTGCTTGGGGTAGAGCAGGCTCACTGGCAAAACTGGTTTCACAGGGGAGGAGGGGCTGCAAAGCTGTCACCTCCATCCTGTCTCACCTTGGGTTGCTCTGGATTCAGTGGGAATCCCTTTCCCCATCCATGCCCAGGCCGCCTGTGGCAGCAGGATGCTTCCTAGTGCAGGCACAGGGTTTTGAGAGGCTGCTCCTCCAGTGGGGTTTTCTTGGCTCTCTTTGGTACCACCTGTAGGTCATGGTTGAGCTGAGGGAGGTGAGAGATGAAGAGGTGTCCTGCCAAAGGCTGCTCTGATGGAGAACAGCATGTTCCTAAACCATCAAACCACTAAAGCTTCACCAAAAAACACCTTGGCTTGGAGCTTGCAGGGTGGAGCTCGATGACCTTGGGTGCAACCTTTGGCTGGCAGGTGTGTTTCTGGTGCTGTGAATTTTCTTTCTGACCTCACTGTTGTCTCCCCAACCCGTGCAGCTCTGACGTGGAATGCCATGGCCAGTTCCTCAGACAGTGAAGATGATGGTTTCATGGCTGTGGATCCAGAAGATGCTGTGGTGGAAGGGACAATGGAGCAAGATGATGAGCCACATCCTGAGCTGGAGGTGGAGGAGACCAGGCATAACAGATCAATGCTGGAACTCCCAGAAGAGGTTTTGGAATACATCCTCTCCTTCCTTTCACCCTACCAGGAGCACAAAACTGCTGCCCTTGTCTGCAAACAGTGGTATCGACTGATCAAAGGTACAACCAGCTGCAGTGACACTGCAGTATTTTAGTTGTAGGGCCACAGATTCATATCCCAGCTGCTCTTTGCTTTAGCCTCACCTCTTGGGGTTTTTTCCCCCCTTTACCTCAAAATGTCACTTCTGCAAAATGCCAGAAAAAGGCCTCCAGCCATCAGGTCACTTGCTTTGCTGAAGGTGTTGCTAAGAACAGCACAGGATTGGAGCTGTTGGAGCAGGTCCAGAGGAGGCCAGAGAGATGATCCAAGAGAGATGATCCTGGAGACAGGCTGGGAGAGTTGGGGTGTTCAGCCTGGAGAAGAGAAGGCTCCAGGGAGACCTTAGAGCACCTTCCAGTGCCTGAAGGGGCTCCAGGAAAGCTGGGGAAGGACTTGGGACAAGGGCAGGGAGCGATAGGACAAGGGGGAATGGATGAAAACTGGAAGAGGGGAGATTTAGGTTGGACATGAGGGGGAAACTCTTTGAGGATGGTGAGAGCCTGGCCCAGGTTACCCAGAGAAGCTGTGGCTGCCCCATCCCTGGCAGTGTTGAAGGGCAGGTTGGATGGGGCTTGAAGCAACCTAGGCTGGTGGGAGGTGTCCCTGCCCATGCAGAGGGGTTGGATCTAGACGATCTTTAAGGTCCCTTCCAACTTTAACCATTCTATGATTCTATGGTTGATTCCATGCTTCCATGATTCAGCCCCTCAGCCTCATTTGAAAGATGAAATAGTGAAACCCCAAAGGCTCCACAGCAGAGCTGCTTGGTTATGTTTCTTCTGAATGCTCCCCTTGTGTCCAGGCTTCCCCTCCAGCACCCCCCAGTGCTGATGTCCCATCTCTTAAGTGCCTGTAATTGTGCTTTTAGTCTTGCTCAGTAATTAAGGTTCCAGAAGGTGACTGGAAACAAAACAGTGTCTGGCTCTGACAGTTCCACTGCAGATAAGTGGTGTAGAACATCTACATGTGTATAGATCTACATATTCAGACTTCCTGAAACAGTAGCCCTGAGACACAGATATTTCCCTTTACCTCAGCATTAACTCCCAAGCCTTACAGGGATATTTTAATGCTAGATACACATGATATGACAAACAGGCAGGGAAAGTTTGGACAAGGATACAAGCAAAGCCACCTTCTATGGTGTTTTTTTCAATTGGTGGGGTGAATTCTGTTCCATTTCTGTTGAGGATGTACATTTTGATGGGAGGTTTCATTAAAAACCCAGTAGTTTTAAGAGGAAACCCCTCTTAAACCCCCAGGTAAATTTACCCCCAGGTAAATCTGCATTAAATTAAGCACAAGGGTAACTTGTTTCTCCTGGAGGAAGCAGAGCAGGGGTCAGGTGAGGAAAGCCTTCAGCAGGCCTGTGGGGTGAAGGCTCATTTGTGGGCTTCTCTGCACACCTGAAAGGTTTGCTCAGACTCCAGGTGTTTTCTGCCTTGCCCAGAGGTGAACAGGCAAGAGGTTAAAAAAACTCCAGCTTCTCCAGAAATGAGCATTGCACAGAATTAATCTATTTGCCTTATTTTGGGGCATCAGCAGCAGCCTGCACCCCTTCTGAAAGGCTTTTCAAGTGTTCATGGCCCTTGAATTGGTGCTTGGGTGAAATTTCTCACACGTGCTTGTTCCTGGAGCAGCCTTAAGAGATGTCAAGGATGCAGCTGGAATGAAAAAGTACCTGGTGATTCATCCCAAAAGAGGCTGTGGGAAACATCCCTGGAGTGGAGGGATGAGCACCCACGTGGCACTGGAGTGAGTTGTCCCAGTCTCGGGGTGGGTGGTGCTGGGCAGCCCTGCTGCTTTTGTGGCAATTCTAGCAAAAATTGAAAAAAGGGACTGCAATTGCCAACCTGCTGACTGAGAGGCAGAGAGGTCACTTGAGGTAAAGGCTGGATTTTCTTCTGGTGAATTTTTCCTGTTTGTCAGGATGCATCTGCTGTCAAATCCTACAGCTCAGATTGCATTTCCCATGTGACTCTCGGGGACCAGCTGCCTGAGGACCTCGGGCTTCTTGGTGTTTGGGTTTGTTTCTTTGTTTTTGATTTGTTTTTTTTTGGTTTTTTTAAATTTTATTTAAATAAACTTCCTGCTTTATATCCCAGAGTGGGGGTGTTCCTGGCATGGGGCTTTCAGTAAGGAAGTTCTTGTGGGGGTGGATGAAAACTGTTGGCAGGTTGTGGCATCCTCAGTGCAAGTGCTGCTGCAGCAGAGTGGGGACATTGGGCATCTGTGACCTGCTGGGGATGTAAATCTTCACCAGACCCTTTTCCTGCCCCAAGGAACAGCCTCTGGCCCCTCTTAGCACAGACACGTGTGCTTCACACACAGTTAATTGCAGCTCTGGGGCTTGTTTGCTCCTTGCAGGAGCTGTCAGCCAGATCCTCCCCTCGTGTGGCTAAGGAAGAATGTTTTCCTAGAAGCATGGAATGGTTTGGGTTGGAAGGGGCCTTCAGGATCATCCAGTGCCAACCCCCTGCCATACCTCCCACCAGCCCAGGTTGCTCCAAGCCCCATCCAACCTGCCCTTCAACACTGCCAGGGATGGGGCAGTCACAGCTTCTCTGGGCAACCTGTTCCAGGGTCTCACCATCCTCAAACAAAGAGTTTCCCCCTCATGTCCAACCTAAATCTCCCCTCTTCCAGTTTTCATCCATTCCCCCTTGTCCTCTCCTGCCCTGCCCTTGTCCCAAGCCCCTCCCCAGCTTTCCTGGAGCCCCTTCAGGCACTGGAAGCTGCTCTAAGGTCTCCCTGGAGCCTTCTCTTCTCCAGGCCGAACACCCCAACTCTCCCAGCCTGTCTCCAGAGCAGAGCTGCTCCAGCCCTTGGATCATCTCTCTGGCCTCCTCTGGACTCTCTCCCACAGCTCCTTGTCCTTCTTGTGTTGGGGACCCCAGAACTAGCCCCAGCCCTGCAGGGGGGTCTCACCAGAGCAGAGGGGACAATCCCCTCCCTGCTCCTGCTGGTGACACAACCCAGGACACGGGTGGGTTCTGGGCTCCGGCGCGCGGTGCCACCTCCTGTTCAGCTTCTCATGCACCATCACCCCCAAGTCCTTCTCAGGGCTGTTCTCCATCTCTTCTTCCCCCAGCCTGTATTTGTGTTGTCACACTGCTTATGCAGGCAAGGTTTGTTCCTAAAGAACCCCAGATGTTGCTGACACCTCGTTTGTTCCCCAGGTGTGGCCCATCAGTGTTACCACGGCTTCATCAAAGCGGTGCAAGAAGGAAACATCCAGTGGGAGAGTCGCACTTACCCCTACCCTGGCACCCCCATCACCCAGCGCTTCTCACACAGTAAGTACCTGCTGGGAAAAGCTGAGGTTTGGGACAGGGAGCTGCAGCCAGGGGTCTGCTCCATGTCCCCTGGGAGCTGGCAGTGCCACACGCCACGTTGCACCCGGCCGGGCTGACACGCAGCTCTGCCAACACCAGCACTTTGCACAGAGAGGGAATTCAGGAGCTACTTGGCCTGGGTATTGGCTCCTTGCTTGCAGGAAGAAGTGCCGCTGGAGCTCGGCAGGGAGTTTTGCTTGCTGGTTTTGTGGATTTTAAAAGCTTGTTTCCACAGTTCCCCTTCAAGTCTGGGCTTTGTTTTCCCTCAACAGAAACCTTGCACTGTCGTGACCAAATTGGGTAGGAGTCTTGACCTGCCTGAGGATAGGAAGGCTCTGCAGAGGGACCTGGCCAGGCTGGATCCAGGGGTTGAGGCCAATGAAGTTAAAAAAGGCCCAGGGCCAGGTCCTGCACTTGGGTCACACCAAGCCCCGGCAATGCTCCAAGCTTGGGGAAGAGTGGCTGGAAAGTGCCTGGTGGGAAAGGACCTGGAGGTGTTGGTTGAAAGTCTGAACGTGAGCCAGCATGTGCTCAGGTGGCCAAGAGGCCACCAGCATCCTGGCTGGTGTCAGCACTGGTGTGGCCAGCAGGAGCAGGGCAGGGATCATCCCCCTGTGCTGGGCACTGGGGAGGGGACACCTGGAATCCTGGGGTCAGTTCTGGGCCCCTCAGCACAAGAAGGACATGGAGAGGCTGGAGCGTGTCCAGGGAAGGGCAAGGGAGCTGGGGAAGGGGCTGGAGCACAAGTGTGAGCAGGAGCAGCTGAGGGAGCTGGGGGTGTCCAGCCTGGAGACAAGGAGGTGAGGGGAGACCTGCTGGCTCTGCAGCTGCCTGAGAGGAGGTTGGAGCCAGGGGGGTCGGGCTCTGCTCCCCAGGAACAAGGGATGGGACAAGAGGAAATGGCTTCAAGTTGTGCCACGGGAGGCTGAGGTTGGATCTTTGGAACAATTCCTTTCTGGCAAGGGTTGTCAGGCCCTGGCCCAGGCTGCCCAGGGCAGGGATGGAGGTGCTCATTCAAAAGCCACGTAGATGTGGCACTTCAGGACATGGTTAGTGGGCACAGTGAGTTTTTCTGGGCTGACGGCTGGACTCTGTTGTCTTAGAGGTCTTTCCAAGCATGAGTGTTCTCTGACTGTGCCTGGAGTCTGGTGGTTCTCAAAGTTGATGAGTTTGCATCCCTGCAGCACTTGGGGAGCATATCGTGGCTGCTTGTACAGCAGATCAGCTCCTACATCTGTGAGCAGGTGGGGAGGGGCTTTGGGCAAGGACAGGAAGTGATGGGATGAGGCGGATGGATTAAAACTTGAAGAGGGGAGATTGAGGTTGGACATTTGGAGGAAGTGCTTCCTTGTGAGGGTGGTGAGAGCCTGGCCCAGGTTGCCCAGGGAAGCTGTGGCTGCCCCATCCCTGGCAGTGTTGAAGGGCAGGTTGGATGGGGCTTGGAGCAACCTGGTCTGGTGGGAGGTGTCCCTGCCCATGCAGGGGATTGAACCTATATGATCTTTAAGGTCCCTTGCAACACAAACCAGTCTGGCATTGTGTGATCCCATGATTTTAACTGGTGAGCTTTAAGACCAGATAGAAATCACCTGAAAAAGACCCAAGTGTTGCAGCAATGACCCTTCTCTGCTCTTTCCTTCATTCTGCTGCCCAGCAGGGGCTTCCTCTGAGCTTGCTGCTGTTAAACTTGGTCCAAAATGAGGTTTTTCATACTAAACCCACTGCCCTGGAAGCTTGTAACCTGTGTTATTCTCTGTTTGTCAGTGCCCTGGCCCTGCTCAGCCCTCACTCACTTCAGAATTGTTTATTAATGCACTTTGTGCACAGAAAGCTCATCTGGATTAACTTGTTTGCTGACTTCAACTGATTTTCCTTTCAAGCAGCTCCACATCTGTGGTATCTGCTCTCCCTGCAACCAAGCCCTGCAGGTCTCTGGGTGGATTCCAATATTAAACTGAAGCTACGAATGATTAATTGCAGAAATTCAGACTGAATCTCTAAATATCTCTCAAATACAAAGGTGCTGTGAACCAAGCTGGAGGCAGACCAGGGGGAAGGGAATGAGGGAGGATTCACATCCCCCTTTTTCAGGGATGAGTGATTTGCCAGGTTTGGTAGGAAGACGTCACCGAGCAGGCATGAGTCATTTGAAGTCAACAGGCTGGCAAAGGAGGGGCCAGGGTTGTCTCTCTTCCAGGATTTATTAGAAATATCCCAGAAATGTTCACAGCAAGCATAAAAAGACAAACAAGAGAATTTTAAATAGTTGGAGGTCACAATGTCTTCTGTCAGTTCCGAAGGGAGTCACAGAAAAACTCTTTGATAAGGAATAATTAATGGAAGTCACTGTCATCTCGTGGGGGAGGGAGCTTTTGGCAGGGTCTTTGATCATCCAACAACTGATAACAGACTTTATGGATGAGCTGTGGGTTTTCTGAAGGCTCTGAAGCTGTAGAACATCAGACAATACCACTGATGCTGGTTTTTTTAGCTCCAAACTTCCAGGAAGAAATACTTGAGGCACGTTGGGTTGATTTTTTTTGAGCTGAACCCCAGGTATCATGTTCACAGCAGTCACCTCATTCTTTTCTAGCCCTAACGTGTGACCCTGCAAACATCATAGCAGGACAGTGACTCATGGGGTGAAATAACTGGATGGCAGGAGACACAGGAATGCAGGAATGGAAAAGCAGCAACCATTGGGTCAGAGATATTGATCCTTTGATGGCAAAGTGACTCATCTGAAACACTGGATCTTTCTTTCTCTTTTCCCAGGATGATGAGTAATTAAAACAATTCCCTGGGTTTGCCCTCAGAGGCAAGGGAGAGGTGGAAGCTGGAATGTTGTTTGTTTTACAGGGGTGGGCTGTTTCTCTGCTCTTGGATGGCCCAGCTTTGCTCAACTGATCGTTACCTTTCGGCTGCCTTGAGTCCCTGCTCTGCAAGGAGCAGGAAAGGGTGGTGTAGAGAATAAGGAGGTAGAGCATAGAATCATCGAGTCATGGACTGGTTTGGGTTGGAAGGGACCCTAAAGATCATCCAGTCCCATCCCCCTACATGGGCAGGGACACCTCCCACCAGCCCAGGCTGCTCCAAGCCCCATCCAACCTGCCCTTCAACACTGCCAGGGATGGGGCAGCCACAGCTTCCCTGGGCAACCTGGGCCAGGCTCTCACCACCCTCACAAGGAAGCACTTCCTCCTAATGTCCAACCTAAATCTTCCCTCTTCCAGCTTAAAAACATACTCCCTCGTCCTCTCACTACAGACCCTTGTAAAAAGTCCCTCCCTGGCTTTCCTGTAGGGATGTGGGATGTTACTGTTTCTTTTCCTCCCCCTGGAGACCCGAGTTTGCTGAGGGCTGGTGCATTTTTATCGTGCTGCAACTTGCAGTATAGGTTGGTGTACCCATGGGTGCCAGCAGCAGGTCTGGGTGCTTTCATCTGCAGCCCAATCTCACACACAGAGTGGTCAGGGTTGGAAGGGACCTCTGGAGATCATCCAGTCCAACCCCCTACTAGAGCAGAATCCCCTAGAGCAGATGTCACAGGAACACATCCAGGTGGGGTTGGAATGTCTCCAGTGAAGGAGACTCCACAACCTCCCTGGGCAGCCTGTCCCAGGGCTCTGGCACTCTCACAGGAAAGAAGTTTTTGCTTATGTTTAACTTGAACCTCCTGTGCCCATCCTGGCTCTTGTGGCAAGAGCTGTTACCAGCCCCAGCTCTGCCTTAAGGGAGCAGTGCCAGGGTGGCAGGGTCCTGCTTGGAACACCAATGCCCAGGGTTCTCAGCCTCTCACCACAAGCCTCCCATGCTCTTTGCAGCCCAGGGCTGTGTTGCAATGAGATTTCAAGAGCCAAGCTGAATCTCACCCCTCTCCCTGATGGGGAAAATACAACCTTTGGACTTGGATGGGTTACTTTATTTGATGTACTGTGAGTTTTAAAAGTCAATGCCCTTTAATCAGTGCCAGGGGTTTGTGTTCAGTATTCCCTTCTCAGTTGATCTTTATTTCAATTATCTCACACTCTGGGTGAAAGTTCCTGATGCTTTGCTGTGCAGCACAGGGGGGAAGGCAGGAACACGTTGAGAACAAGCTGCTTTGTGTTGTCTTTGGGTATCAGCATCTTGAAACTTCAGAAACATTCTCTTCAATTCCACTTCCGAAGATACACCAGCTCTTCAGAACCAAAACTCTGGGACACACTGAATTTTACTGGGACCTTAGTGGGTTTTCTTTTTAAAAAGCCACTTAAAAAGCCACCCAGTGATCTCCAGCTAATAGTTTTCCACCCAAAAAAAGGAGCAGAAGGCACCAGGGACTCACACCCTCCTGCCCTAATTTACTCCACACCTTTGCAAGGCTGCTATAAACTGAAATTTGTCCTTGTGCATTTTTCCCCAAATTCTTTTGTCCCCCCAAATTAATCTGTTGTGTATGTCAGGACATACTTAATGGTCATCGAATGGTGACTCCTGCTCTCTCTGAGCTCCAGCTGGTTCTGTTCAGCCTTCCCAGAGGATTGAATCATGAAATGGCTTAGGTTGGAAGGGACCTTCAAGATCATCTAGATCTAATCCCCCTGCATGGGCAGGGACACCTCCCACTAGACCAGGTTTCTCAGATCTTCTTGGGGGAAAAAGAAGAAGAATTTTCCAGAAAACCCAAGAACTGAGATATTCAGGCTGCACTGGGTCAAGGGAGGATTTAATTTCAAGCACGGACTTAATTTCAAGCACGTTGTCATCAGAGAGTCAGATGGTCACCTGGCCCATTGGAGAGTGCAAAGGCAGAAGAACTTGCTGTAGATTCCCCAGACCAGCAGCTGGAGTCACCTTTGCTCCTCAGTCCCTGTGAACTTGAGACCCAATGCCAAAATGTCCATGAAAGCTGTCCCCAGAGGATGAGCTTGCTCCTCCAGTGTCACGAAAGGGCACTCATCCTGCTTCCAGAGATGGACAAGGTGTGGTGGGGATCTCAAGAACACAAGAGGCTGGGGCTCATCATACCAAGTCTTGTTGCATTTGAGAAAGGAAATGCAGAAACTGGGAAACCTCCTGAAACTGCAGGGGTTGAACTTTGTGACCATGTTTGAGGTTTGCTTCTCCTCAGCGGATCAGCTGAGCAAACCTCTCTGCTCTGTCTGATTTCCCATTTACATCTTATCAGAGCTGCCCGGGTTCCACAGGACCCACAGGCAGAAACTTACATGCTATTTTGGATTTGCTGCAGAATTTGGTTTGAGGCCCAAAGCTCTTTATTTCCCCGAGTATCTCTCAGGGGTTGTCAAGTGTCACGTTCCCTCCCTGTTCCCCTTTTTGCTGCCCAATCCTAGGGAGTTAGGGGAATCCCAAGGGGATGTTCCTGTAAGATCCCTGTGTTTCAGTGGTGCTTTTTTGTGATGGGTTAAGGTGAAACAAATGAATGCCAATATCTAGAGGAGGATGACACCACTCTTCTTAGTGGTGTCCAGTGACAGGACAAGGGGCAATGGGCACAAACTGGAGCACAGGAGGTTTAACCTGAATATAAGAAAATAATTCTTTACTCTGAGGGTACCAGAGCCCTGGGACAGGCTGCCCAGGGAAGTTGTGGAGTCTCCATCCCTGAGGACATTCCAAACTCACCTGAATGTTCCTGTGGGATCTACTCTAGGGGATCCTTCACTAGCAGGGGGTTGGACTAGATGATCTCCAGAGGTCCCTTCCAACCCCCACCACTCTGGGATCCTGAGAAATGCTGTCAGCTTTGGGAACAGGGCATAGCAGCCAGGTCGAGGAACACAGGCCACTTTCTTAGTCTAATTTGGTGACCTTATCACCCGCATAAAGCAGCTCAGAGAAGTGTGCTGAGCATGTTCATCCTGCCTAATCTAATTAACTACAAGCTCCTAAGGCAGCTTTTGTTTGCACTTTCAGGAGCAGCTCTGCTTGAGAGGATAATCTCCTCGGAAGGTTCTTGCTGGAGGTTTAACAGCAGGCAGGGATACCCCTGAGCTGCCCTGTGGTTTTACTGAACTGGAGACAACCTGTCTGCTTTCCTCCTGCCTGAAACCCGGGGGGTGGAGGGGGAAAGATGAATATGGTCTTTTTTTTTTACCCCAAACCACAAAGGTCAGAGAACCTTGGCTGATCTGTGGCGTGTTGTTTTCCCAGGTGCGTGTTACTACGACGCCAACCAGTCCATGTACGTCTTCGGGGGCTGCACCCAGAGCAGCTGCAACGCGGCCTTCAACGACCTCTGGAGGCTCGACCTCAACAGCAAGGAGTGGATCAGGCCCCTGGCTTCAGGTGAGCTTCAAAAAGGCCAAGGTCCTGCACCAAAATAGGAACAGTCCTTGTTGTCCATTCAGGCTGGGGGATGAGGTGATAGAGAGCAGCCCTGTGGAAAGGGGCTTGGGGAACTGGGGGAGGAAACGTTGGACATGAGGAAACAATCTGCACTTGTAGCCCAGAGGGCCAGGGGCATCCTGGGCTGGGCTGCCTCAAAACCAGCATGACCAGCAGTTCAGGAGAGGTGATTCTGCCCCTCTGCTCTGGTGAGACTCCACCTGGAGAGCTGTGTTCAGCTCTGGAGCCCTCAACACCAGAGGAACATGAATCTCTTGTAATGAGTCCAGAGGAGGCCACGGAGGTGATCTGAGGGCTGGAGCAGCTCTGCTGTGGAGCCAGGCTGGGAGAGTTGGGGTGTTCAGCCTGGAGAAGAGAAGGCTCCAGGGAGACCTTAGAGCACCTTCCAGTGCCTGAAGAGGCTACAGGAAAGCTGAGGGAGGGACTTGCGACAAGGGCAGGGAGGGATGGGATGAGGGGCAGTGGCCTTAAACTAGAGCTGAGGAGATATAGATTGTGTATCAGGAAGAAGTTCTTTACAAGGGTGGTGAAGCACTGGAATAGGCTGCCCAGAGGTGGAGGGGTGGAGGCCCCATCCCTGGAGACATTCAAGGTCAGGCTTGGCCAGGCTCTGAGCAACCTGATCTAGTCAAAAAGGTCCCTGTGCACTGCAGGGGCATTGGACTAGAGGACCTCTATAGGTCCCTCCCAATCCTACACATTCTATGATGTGGAGCTGCCCCATTGCTTCATCAAAACTCACCTCCCCTGGGCTGCCTGGTTTGATTATTTATTTCCCTGCATGTTTTCTCATTATCTGACTGGTTTCCAGGTTATATCCTTTTGGGGTTTGGGTTTTTTTGCCACGTATCCTTATGCCTGCAGCACCACACTGGGTTGTGT
The DNA here is from genome assembly GCF_000747805.2 of Chaetura pelagica. Classification (NCBI taxonomy): domain Eukaryota; kingdom Metazoa; phylum Chordata; class Aves; order Apodiformes; family Apodidae; genus Chaetura; species Chaetura pelagica. The sequence continues at coordinate 544,136 of NW_009952967.1, read as the reverse complement.
CTCTCCTTAGGTTGGATGTTAGAAAAACTTCCTTACAGAAGGGGTTATTAAGCACTGGAATGGGCTGCCCAGGGAGGAGGTTGAATCACCATCCCTGAGTGAGTTCATAAATCACATGGGTATAGTGCTTAGGGACATGGTTTAGCAGTGGGCTGGTAGAGCTGGGTTAGTAGACTTAGGTTAAGGGTTGGACAGGATGATTCAGGTTGTAACAGGAGAGGTTTCCACTGGATTTTAGAAGAAAATTCTTCACTGAAGGTGTTAAAGACTGGGACAGGCTGCCCAGGGAGGTGGTTGAATCACCATCCCTGGAGGTGTTGAAAAGCTGTGTAGATGTGGTGCTTAGAAATATGGTTTAGCACTGGACTTGGTAGACTTAGGTTAATGGTTGGTAGAGTTGGATGAACATGTTGGACTGGATGATCTTGGAGGTCTTTTCCAACCAGAACAATTCTGTAGTTCTGTGGCCTTTCAGGTCTTTTCATATAGAATCCCAGAACAGTTTGGGTTGGAATGGACCTTAAAGATCATTAGAATCATAGAATCATCAAGATTGGAAAAGACCTTAAAGATCATCAAGTCCAATCGCCTGCCCTACAACTCCTAAACCATCTAGATCCAACCCCCTGCACGGGCAGGGACACCTCCCACCAGCCCAGGCTGCTCCAAGCCCCATCCAACCTGCCCTTCAACACTGCCAGGGATGGGGAAGCCACAGCTTCTCTAGGCAACCTGGGTGAGGGTCTCACCACCCTCACACCTGAACGATTCCATGATTCTGATCCTTCCTCTGGCACAGCCACTCGGTGCTGGTTCATGCTGAGCAGGATGAGTGACACTTACTGCAGCCACAAGAGCCTGTGTTGATAAGACTTGTTGTCCCAACACTTGAGATTTTATGGCTTTTTTAATAACTTTGGTAGCTGCCACTTCAGGTATTTAGAGGAGTGGAGAAGACATGCCTGTGCGGGCTGCCCACAGCCACCCGGAGAGCGTGGGAAAACAGGTACATTCCTGCAGTCCACGTGCTCCCAGCAGGGCAGGAAAACACCACAAATGATTTCCCACACTGGTTTTGGTACTCCAAGTGTCACACATGGCTGCTTGTTCTCCTTCTATTTCTCAGTTGGACCAAAATCACTTTGAGCAAAGCAGAGGAATCTAGATGATCTAGATGATCTTTAGGGTCCCTTCCAACTCAAACAAGTCTGGAATTCTATGACAGAATTCTGTGAAAACCCAGATGTTCCTGCTGTCACCAGGGAATTGATCAGTTGTCACTTGGAAATGTTAATGTGTAACTCAGTGCTTGATGGCTGCTCTGTGGGTATCAGTCTGTGTAACCCTTAACATTTTGATTTGATTTTTGCATCTACATGTCCACTGGATGATGCCAACAGTTGAGAATTAACAGCCATGAGCTTCAAGCAGGGGAAGAAAACAAACTGCAGCCTCCGTGTGTGGAAACCGCTCTCACTCTTCCTCCCTCCCTGCCACAGCACTTTCATAGAATCCCAGACTGGGTTGGGTTGGAAGGGGCCTTTAAAATCATCTAGTCCCAACCCCCTGCATGGGCAGGGACACCTCCCACCAGCCCAGGTTGCTCCAAGCCCCATCCAACCTGCCCTTCAACACTGCCAGGGATGGAGCAGCCACAGCTTCCCTGGGCAACCTGGGCCAGGGTCTCACCACCCTCACAGTGAAGAATTTCCTCCTCACGTCCAACCTCGGTCTCCCTTCTTCCAGTTTAGTACCCTTTGTCCTCTCCCTCCCTGCCCTTGTCCCAAGTCCCTCCCCAGCTTCCCTGGAGCCCCTTCAGGTACTGGAAAGTGCTCTGAGTTCTCCCCGGACACAGCTGGGACCACCCCCAACTCTCCCAACCTGTTTCTGGAGCAGAGCTGCTCCAGCCTGCAGATCATCCTCATGGCCTCCTCTGGACTCTCTCCAGTAGCTCCACATCCTTCTTATATTTCCCTCTGCTCAGGGGTGGAGGAGAGGCCACGGGCAGCATAAACAGGATACCAGGCTCTGCAGACCTCTGCTCTGACCCAGGACATCTATTCTTGCAGCTTGGCTAAGTTCTTCCGTCGGGTTGAATGCAGGGCACGACTCTCGGCCGCGCCGCGTCCAGCCCCGGCACCCACCTCTGCTCAGTCACCCTCCCAGCATTTCACCCCCGTCCAATTTCTCCCTGCCTTCCTAAACAAAAAGAACACTTTGAAAAAGAACGGGTCCTGTGGGAATATGTGTCAGAGTGAAGTCCCATGGGAAGATCCCCTGAGGAGATATTTCTGCATGTTGTCAGGAGCGAGATGGGATCACAACTGAAACTTCAGGCAGGCTGGGGGAACAGAGAGCGCTCTTGTTCCTCCGAGATGAGTCACCCCCCTCTTGTGCCCCTGGTGGTTTCTTAAATGTAGCTGCTTTTTTTAAAAAAAATTATTTTCTTTATTATTTTTTGATGTGCTCTTAACCCAGAGGGTTGACACCCACTGCCTGGGAAAGAACAGTGACTGGAGGGGGTAAAAGCTTTGAAGCTTGGGAGTCGGACATAAATACGGCATCAGGGATTGATTTATTTTTTTGTTTAATGAAAGAAAAGGTGACATTGATTGATGACCATGGGCTGTGTGTGCAGGGTAATTGCTAGTGGAGGCTGAGGAGGAGTTCCTATCCCTGGCCCTACAGACTTTCTAGGGTAGGTCTTGCTCCTGAAGAAGACAAGCAGCTTTTCCACAAGGCCAGCGTGCTTGGGATTGCCCTGATCTAGGTGCAGGACCTTCCACATGGCCTTAGTGAACTTCATGATGTTAAAATGTCTCTTCTCCCAAGTAACAAGTGATAGAACAAGGGGGAATGGCCTCAAGTGGTGTGAGAGGAGGTTCATATTGGGTATCGGGAGCAATGTCTTTACTGAAAGAGTGGTCAAGCATTGGAACAGGCTGCCCTGTTGGAGTGGAGGCTCCTTGGTAGAGTCCCCATCCCTGGAGGTGTTCAAAAAATGTGTAGATGTGGCACTTTGGGAGGTGGTTTAGTGGTCACGGGGGTGTTGGTTTAATGGTTGGACTTGATCTCAGAGGGCTTTCAAACCTTAATGATTCTGTGGTTCTTGCTCAGAGAGCTTTGATCACTCTCTACTTGTGCCCTCATTAAGCAAGGACATCTTATCTAATGAGACCTGGGTAGGACGACCTAATCAGGAACATGGTGCCAGGGCCACCCTAAGTGCTTTTCAGATGAGCTCAAACAGCCTCATGCCTTTCCCTTCTCTGAAGGGCTTTTCCAGGAGAAAACACCCATTTGTCTTGTTGTTGTTTGTTCATACCTGGTTTTGTTTGGGTTTTCTTACTTGCAGGCATGAGATGACATCAGAGCTGGGTAATTCATCTCCAGCCTGAGCTGCAACACTTCATCTAGGAGTAAATATTTAGCCTTCAAAGAAATAATTGGTCCGTGTTTCTTTTAGTCTCAGTGAGGGAGGAGGGAGATAATTCCTTAAAAAAAAACAACTAATTTTTGAGGTTGCAAAGTATTTTTATGCTTAGATCTTCTTAAACAATGACACTGACTTTCTACTGATGAGGCTGAAGCAGAAGGAGAGGGTCGATGCCCAACTTTTATGTAGCTCTTTTTACTGGTGGGGCTTCAGGCTCTACAGAAGAGGCAGCAGGATCTCTATTTTAGGAATGCGAACAGGAAT
>NW_009952967.1:539460-540118 GCF_000747805.2 Chaetura pelagica | reverse complement strand
GAAACTCTTTCTTCCTCCAGCTCTTCTGGCCCCTTTGGAGCTACTTTCCACCCCCTTCACTCCCACGTCTGGTTGGAGCAGGAGAGTGATAATTAATGGCCTGTGTTGTGTGGGAAGCCTGCGATGTTATCCCAGGGTAGGTGGTCCCTGGGAGGCAGGAGCCTTTCCCCATCTCTTGGGGGTGCTTTCTTTGCCCCCATTTGCATAATTAACCTGGGCACTTCTTTCACTCTCAGCCTGTCTGCACAGAGGAGGAGATGAGGACTGGAGGTGGTTGATGGTCTGTTTATCCAGCTGGAGGCAAGAGTTAGTCTCGCCTCCTCCTTCCCTCTGGGTGCAGGCAGGGGGGCTTTGGTGGCCACAGTCCTCTGGTGCTCCCCAGAAACCTGCTCTCATGTGGCTCAAAGTCCTTCTGTGAGGGTGGTGAGAGCCTGGCCCAGGTTGCCCAGGGAAGCTGTGGCTGCCCCATCCCTGGCAGTGTTGAAGGGCAGGTTGGATGGGGCTTGGAGCAACCTGGGCTGGTGGGAGGTGCCCCTGCCCATGCAGGGGGGGTTGGATCTAGATGATCTTTAAGGTCCCTTCTAACCAGTCTGGGACTCTATGAAAAAGCCACTCCTATGTTGGTTCCTCTCAGCTCTGCTCTTTCCCCGGATTCCTG
>NW_009952967.1:514703-539445 GCF_000747805.2 Chaetura pelagica | reverse complement strand
TGGAGTTTGGGGATCAGGTTTCAAGTTGTGAGCTGAGGGAAAGGTGCCTTTGATGATGTTGTGTCAACAAAAGTAACACTCAAAGGAGGTGGGAGAGACTCTGCTGTCACCTGCCTGAGGTGGTTGTATCAGATGTGGTTCCATGTGGTGGGAGGCTCTTGGGGCAGAGGGAGCTAGAAACCTGCCCGTTAGCCATGGAGTGGTTTGTCCTTGATGGAGCTGGGCAAAAACCTTGCCCTGAGCAAAAAAAATCCCTGTTTCATCATCTCCTCATAGAAAACAGGGGCAAGTTTTCAAAACATTTGGTGGAGTTTCATAATGCTGGTCCCAATCCAGGGTGAGATTCCCTGTTCGGGGTCTCTTGGGAGCTTCATGGAGCTGAGAGGAGACATGAACCACAGTGAAGGACTGGACTTTTGTGTCTGAAGATCTCCTGAAATTGTACAGATTGTTGAGTTGAGTCCTTGGATAGGTTTTGCATCTTTTTTTTTTCTGAAGAGATCAAGTGTTTTTCTGGAGCACAAGTGTGAGCAGGAGCAGCTGAGGGAGCTGGGGGTGTCCAGCCTGGAGACAAGGAGGTGAGGGGAGACCTGCTGGCTCTGCAGCTGCTGAGAGGAGGTTGGAGCCAGGGGGGTCGGGCTCTGCTCCGCAGAAACAAGTGATGGGACAAGAGGAAACGGCCTCAAATTGTGCCAGGGGAGGTTTAGGTTGGATCTTGGGAACAATTTCTTTCTGGAAAGGATTGTCAGGCCCTGGCCCAGGCTGCCCAGGGGAGGGGTGGAGTCTCCATCCCTGAAGGTGTTGAAGAAACGTGTGGATGTGGCACTTCAGGACATGGTTTAGTGGGCACAGTGTGTTGGGTTGATGATTGGACTTGATGATCCTAAAGTTCTTTTCCAACCTTAATGCTTCTATGATTCTGAAAAGCAAAGAACCAGCTGAGACTCAAGACTGGGATTAAAAAACCATCCAAAATCCTGACCTGCCCATGCCAGTGGCCTCTCTGCCTCAGCACCCCTCACCCTGGGGGCTGCTGCATGTCCCTGGGACACCATTTGCAAGACATTGCTTAGCAAAACAAACCCATTCCCATGGATGGAAGGAAGGAAACCAGGAGCAGGAGGTTTGGAAAACCAGACTTTTCAAAAATTTAACCCAACTTGTTTCCACTTGAGGATGGGGGGGGGGGGGGGGGGGCTGCCCAGGTGGCTGCTGCTGTAGCCCATCCCGTACACGGCGCTCTCTGCAGAGTAAGGCACGATGCGATACGAACGCAGCTCTTCATAATAGAGAGACTGGGAACAGCACTCCTGCACCATCAGCTTCAGCCGTTTTCGGGCGTCAGAGTAAGCAGTCCTATAACACGGAGCCTCCTTAAAGTATTCATAGCTCTCCCTCTCTGTCTCTAGGTGAATCTTCCTCAACAGATTGTTAATTAATACAGACCTACGGAGATAGGCTTCGGGGTCGTCCAGGAATTGGAGCTTCTGGAGAGAAAGTTTTAGAATACAAGTCCGGTCCTCGGGTAGTATCAGGTGCTGGGGAGTAAAGAGCAAGTAAACAGGTCTTTAACATCAAGGAATGAAACTGGGGGGGAAGATGGGGTCTTTCAGGAGAGAGCTACTCACTTTTGGACAATACTCATGGTAATCTTGATGTAAATGTTCTTCTTCTGCATATTTTCTCTTAAAGTAGGCTACTTTCGACGTCGTTAATGTCTTTGGTAGGACCCGATCAGATCAGCTCTGCACAAAACAAGAAGAAAAAGAGCGTCAGTAATACTGCCGTGCTGGCTGTAGTGTCATGATCCAGGGCCACTTGAGGATGGGGGGGGGGGGAGGGGGGCTGCAAAATGGCCTCTGTGCACCCAAGTGGCACTGAACTTGGTCTGTGGTGTCAAAGGGCTCTTTGTCATTGAAGGAGACATCACTGGTTATTAAAAAATTTAGGGACACTGAGCCGTGGCACAGCTGGGAATGAAGAGGAATGAAAAGCTCATCCCTGACACACAATGATGCCTCTAATTCCCACCATAGCTGCTGGTGGCTGAGACTTCAAAGGAGAACAGGTTAATGAAATGGGTGGAAATCCCTCCTGATACGTCCATCAAACAAAGCCTGGAAGAGAGGGAAGCTTCTCTCCAGCTCTTTTCCTGATCTGCTTTGTTTCTTCCTTGCTGCCCTTTGAGTTTCAGAGCAATGGGCTGTATTTTCTGCCTCCTCTGAGCTCAAATTTTCCGCATGATCATCGAAAAATCTCTGACTTTCCCACCAGGATCAAAATGCTCCCGGAGCCTTCAAGCCTGGGGTGACTTGACCCCGTTGGGAACTCAGCCCTGATTCTGGTGGGTCTGCTGCCCGACCGGAGCTCCCTTATCACGTAGCTCATTGCTGCCCTTCTGAAACAAAAACACAAGTTTCTGGGCTTTGTTCCTGCTGTCCTTTGAGATGGACACTGTCCCAGCACAGATTGCTTGGAATCGTTTTCTCTAGCTAAATGTATTAAGATTTTTCCCTCCTCATTGGGCTTGGAGGTTTAGAAGGAGATGAGTAACCAGAAGCAAAGTGTTAGCCATGTCATAGAATCCTGGAATGGTTTGGGTTGGAAGGGACCTTAAAGACCATCCAGTCCCAACCCCCTGCATGGGCAGGGACACCTCCCACCAGCCCAGGTCTTCCTTGTTGCCCTTTGAGTTTCAGAGCAATGGGCTGTATTTTCTGCCTCCTCTGAGCTCAAATTTTCCGCATGATCATCGAAAAATCCCTGACTTTCCCACCAGGATCAAAATGCTCCCGGAGCCTTCAAGCCTGGGGTGACTTGACCCCGTTGGGAACTCAGCCCTGATTCTGGTGGGTCTGCTGCCCGACCGGAGCTCCCTTATCACGTAGCTCATTGCTGCCCTTCTGAAACAAAAACACAAGTTTCTGGGCTTTGTTCCTGCTGTCCTTTGAGATGGACACTGTCCCAGCACAGATTGCTTGGAATCGTTTTCTCTAGCTAAATGTATTAAGATTTTTCCCTCCTCATTGGGCTTGGAGGTTTAGAAGGAGATGAGTAACCAGAAGCAAAGTGTTAGCCATGTCATAGAATCCTGGAATGGTTTGGGTTGGAAGGGACCTTAAAGACCATCCAGTCCCAACCCCCTGCATGGGCAGGGACACCTCCCACCAGCCCAGGCTGCTCCAAGCCCCATCCAACCTGCCCTTCCACACTGCCAGGGATGGGGCAGCCACAGCTTCCCTGGGCAACCTGGGCCAGGCTCTCACCACCCTCACAGCAAAGAATTCCCTCCTCATGTCCAACCTCAATCTCCCCTCTTCCATATCCTCCAACCTGGTGGTGTCCCATCAGACTAGGAGTGATGAGGAGCACTGAAGTTTGAAACCATCCTGAAATTTAAGCTGTGGTGCAGAAATAAACAGGCCAAATGCATCTTTTGAAGAAGAATCCTGGTATCTAGAGAAACCCAGCTAGGAGTACCTACAGAAATGCTGCAGAGCACACCAGGGTCATCCCATCCTGCTGCTCTGGGCTGAAAACTGCCTGCCCTGCAAACCTGAAACCCTTTGTGTTGCAAAACCCCTTGCAGGGAGCTGGGTTTGTGGCATGGGGAAGCAGCAAGCTACACCCTGCTCTCCAAAGGGAAGGAACAGCCTTGAACATAAAGAGTTTGAACTTCATTGGTGCCCTTCCAGAGAACAAGCCCAGAGCTTGTTCAGCCAGCTCTGAGCTGCGGCTCCGCCGACCTCGGGGGTTTCTCGGTGCCTTTCGGTCCCTCGGTGCCAGACGAGGATGCTAATTTGTTACTTGCTTAGGTGGTTTTGAGAAACGTCTCTAATGAAATTTGTGTTATTAAATATGAAATATTTCAAGGGCAGGGAGATGAAAAGAGCAGGGGGTGAAGGTTTTCATGGTTGGTGGTTGGTTGTTTTTTTTTCTCCCCAAAAGCTGGGACAGCTCGTTGGGAAATGCTGCTTGTGCGTGGAGAGCTGAGTTCCAGGGGGTGAAGCCATCGCTCTTTGGGTTCTTTAGGGTTGCTCTGTGGTGATGATTAGGTGCCTAATCTCAGTGAATTTATGTTTACAACACACATCTACCCACCCTTTCGTTTGCCAGGCCCTGTCCTTCTCTTCCTATGGCCTCCCTGGCTGTTGGTGTGTAACCTCTGGAAGTTTTTCTTCTGGATCTATCACCTCATAGCACCTTTGAATACCTGAAGGGGCTCCAGGAAAGCTGGGGAGGGACTTGGGACAAGGGCTTGTAGTGAGAGGACAAGGGGGAATAAATTAAAACTGAAAGAGGGGAGATTAAGTTTACATATGAGGAATAAATTCTTAAGTGTAAGGGTGGTGAGAGACTGGAACAGGTTGTCTAGGGAGGTTGTGGAAGCCCCATCCCTGGAAGTGTTCAAGGGCAGGTTGGATGGGGCTTAAGCAACCTGGTCTAAGTGGGAGGTGTCCCTGCCCATGGCAGCAGGTTGAACTTTTACCTCCTGCTACCAGGGCATAGAATATTCCTGTGCCTCCTATATTTGAGCACCACATCTGAAAACCATCTCTCCGAGAGCCTTTTTCCATCCCTCCCTGATCCTGCCTTACTGCTGTCTGCCCCAGCTGACTTCCCATGGCATTTCCAGTTGCTCCCAATATCCACGGAGGTCATTAAGTCACTCCAGAACCTCATTCTTCTCTTACAGCTTGAGAGCAAGTGGCCAAGTTTGTTGGGCAATTAAAATAAGGTGTGACTTGTCCTCACCTTGTCCACAGACACACCAGGATGCTGCTGCCGTCGCCTCTCTGGCGAATGTGGCCCCAGAGGTGGGTGGGAATTGCTTTGAAGAAGCCAACCCAGAGGTGGGAACAAGCCCAGGGCTTGAGGTGCATCTTAATTGAGCTGTCCTGGTGGTGCTGAGCCTTGGCAAAGATGGTTTCACACCAGCAGGCCAAAGCAACTGGTGGTTTCTCTCTCCCATCCCCTGCTCTCCGTGCACCACCGCTGTTAGAAGTTCAGCAATTTTTTATCTGCAGGTGAAACTTGTGGGAAAAACCAATCCCTAGTGGGGGGATAACCAGTCCCTGCTGTGGGAAATTGGCTCCTCAAAGGCAAGGGTTTGTCTGCTCCCCTCAGCAGGTTGGCGAGGCACGTCTCTCCAACCACAGTGCTTCCACAGGGAAAGGTGCCTCATCCCTTGGATGTCCTCCTGTCCCACTCGGGCAGCTTGGTCTGGCATGGTTGGAGTATGTTGGAGGGGAAAATGCAACAAAGGAGTCTGGGAGAGAGGTGGCTCAATGGGAAATGGGTGTTTTAAGCCATGATCTGGTTTTCCTCCTGCCTCAGCACAGCTCCAGGGACTTGAGATTCCCTTTAGGGCGAGGGAAGTGCTGAACATCTGGATGTTGGTACAGAAATGGAGTCAAGAGATCATAAAATCATGGAATGGTTTGGGTTGGAAGGCACCTTAAAGATCATCTAGTTCCAACCCCCCATCTCCCACATGCATCTATTCATCCTTGAGCCCACAGGTTGGTTTAATCCATAGGATGCTGGATCTCTTCCATTGAGATCCCTGACAGGGAGGAGATGGATCTCTGTGGAGGCTAGGATCAAGACAGCCCTGGAAGAGGGAACCTGGTTTTCTTTTCCCTTCCCTGTTGCACTCCACAGCTCACTGGCTGCCACCCCTTCTCACTCATGGTTAAAAGGGAACTCCCAGCTGGGCAGGAGCTGCTGGGGGGTTGTGGGAGCTGGCGACCTGGCCATGGTTAAAACCACTGAACCTGCATGTCTCATAAGGCAAGAACCTTGATCAGGACTTTGGTAACACTCTTGTCTCCTGGATTATGAGGGGGAGAGCAATTTATTCATAGTTTTAAATCAGTTTATCTCCCTAGAAGCTCTTCTGTCTCTGCATGGGGCAGCCCTTCTTCAGATGCCATTGGCCTGGATTGAGTTGAAAGGGGAGATGTAGGGGTTGTTGAGCCTGGAGGAGACTCACGGGGGGACCTTCTCACTCCCTACAACCACCTGAAGGGAGGTTGTAGTCAGGTGGGGTTTGGGCTCTTCTGCCAGGCAACCAGTGACAGGACGAGAGAGCACATTCTGAAGCTGCTCCAGGAGGTTTAGATTGGATATCAGGAAGCACTTCCTCATGGAAACAGTGATCAGACATTGGAATGGGCTGCCCAGGGAGGTGGTGGAGGCACCATCCCTGGAGGTGCTGAAGGCGAGGCTGGGTGTGGTACTTAGTGCCATAGTCTGGAGATGTGGTGGTGTTGGTCATAGGTTGGACTTGATGATCTCAGAGGTCTTTTCCAGCCACAGCAATTCCGTGCTTGTGTGGTGGTGCTGAGCAGAGCTCCTCATGAGGCTGGGAACTTGAATGTCTCATGTGTCTGAGATTCGGGTGAGATTTTGAGCACCTGCTGGTGAAATGAGGAGTAGACATCTCTCCTGCAGCATTCCTTCCTTTCCTGCTTGGAGAACAGTTTCCTTTTCAATAATCTCCAAAGCACAGGCCTGTAATCTTTCAAACCAGTGCTTCCCTGTCCAGAACTCAGGGTTGATTTTCCACGAGCTTTTTTTTTCTTTCCTGCAAGGATTGTTTGGGGGTTTTTTTTTCTCCATTCAGGGCTGTGACTTTTTCCTGACACTTGATTTTGTGGAGAGTTGTCATTTCCTGTGGCTCTGCTGGTGCAGGTCTGGCTGAGTGGAGCTGAGGTATTTGTGAGCTGGCAGGAGGCCCTGAGAGCAGCCAAGACATCTGTGAAACCTTCTCTTTTGATTTCCTTTTCAGGAAAGAAGGCTTTAAAATATGCAAACGGGCTCCCCAAGCCGCCCATCCTGGTTGTTTACATTGGTGTTGTCTCTGACACAACGAATTCGTTGCAACAGAGAGAAGCTGACACCCTGAACTAGCTCCTGCCTGGGGCTGGTGCTGTCATCCCCAGCGCTGCCCTCCAGGAGGCACCAAGGTGTGATGGAGCTTTCTCTGACCACAAGCTCCCCCAGGCATTTTATGTCAAGTTCTTCCTTACTCCTCTGGGGTCCGTGGCAAAGCCTTCCCTCCTCAGGAGATCTGCTCACCTTGGGGGGCAGTGAAATAAAACCCCCAGAGAAGTCTTGTCAGCGGGAAGGAGCTTGGAGGAGCCTTGGGGAAGGTCCTGCTGGGAGGCTTGGGGCAGCCTGTGCTGACATCTATCGGCAAGAGCTCCTTCCAAGGCATTCCCAGCCAGCCAGCACATATCCCAGCTCCAGCTTTTCCTTCTTTAAGCCTTTACCTTTAGGACCCTGCCCACCAGGATTACACTTGTAAGATGGAATCCACAATATTCCCTTCCCACCATGTGCTTTCAAAGACTCTTTAGAAGCTCCCCACCTGATTTTATTCCAGAAAAACAACAGCTGGAAAAACTCCTTAAATCTGGTAGGCACGTGGGATGATGAAGCACTAGCTCAGGCTTGTCCACAGTCCAGGAATATTTATTCCTGACATGAAATATTTAACAAGGTTGGCGTTAAGCGCTGGATTTACCGGAACAATTTTGCGACCGGCTCTTCCCGACGCTGAGCTTTGTGAGTTGACTTTCCTGGCTCTGCCCCTGGGATGGGGACCTTGAAGGGATGGTTGAGGTTTGTTTTCTTTTTTAGCCCTGGTGGTAGCTGTAATCTCACCAAATTACACAGCAGCCCTTTTCCTGACGCACCAGGGATTTTGCATTGGGCTTCTCCGACGTCTGCGGCGCCTCAGCCACCTCCCTCCTGCTGTGGCAAAGGAACTTGAGGGGAAGTTGGTTCATGGAGGGCAGGGAACTGTTGGAGAGGGGACAGCAAAAAGCTATGAAGATGAGGAGGGGACTGGAACATCTCTTAGGAGGACAGACTGCCCAGGGAGGTTGTGGCTGCCCCATCCCTGGCAGTGTTGAAGGGCAGGTTGGATGGGGCTTGGAGCAACCTGGTCTGGTGGGAGGTGTCCCTGCCCATGCAGGGGGGTTGGATCTAGATGATCTTTAACGTCTCTTCCAACCCAAACCGTTCCATGATTCTAAGGCTGAGGACTTGGGTCTTTGTACACTGGAGAAGAGAAGCCTGAGGCTTCTTATCAATGCTGATCCATATTCTAAGGGTGGATGTCAGGAGGGGGGGACCAGACTCTTCTCAGGGGTGTCCAGTGACAGGACAAGGGGCAATGGGCACAAACTGGAGCACAGGAGGTTTAACCTAAGCATAAAAAAATACTTCTTGACTCCGAGGGTGGCAGAGCCCTGGGACAGGCTGCCCAGGGAAGTTGTGGAGTTTCCATCCCTGGAGACATTCCAAACCCACCTGGACACCAGCCTGTGCATCCTGCTCTGGGTGACTCTGCTCTGGCAGGGGGGTTGGATTTTATGATCTCTAGAGGTCCCTTCCAACCCCCATCACTCTGTGATTCCATGAAAATCACCGAGCTCAGCAGAGCTGGGCACTCTCCTCCAGCAACCCACACATCCCTCCCTCCCTCCCCTGCAATTAGCTGCTCATTATGGCGTCGTGTCGCCTGATCCAGCAATTTCCAGCTCCCGTTTGCCTCCTGGAGGGAAGACAAGTTGCAGGAGATGATCAACCCTTCCTCTTCCGAGCCTTGAGCTCTTTAATTAGCACGGGAGGTGTTTTGTGGAGGGTGTCAGACTGTTACTCAAATCGCGGGCAAACCTGCAGGGTTTGGTATTGCTCAAGGGGGGGGGGAACAACCCCAAGTATTGAAGCTGAGGGGAGTGGGTTTCTGCCTGGTGTTTGGATTCCACCCACCGGGAGGGAAAAGCAGCTTCTGCACCAGGGACACCCCTTTTCCTGCAGGGCTAAATTGGTGTTTCCCAAAAAGCAGGTGAGATAACTGCAATGGGGGAAGAGGTGTGAGGAACTCTTGGCACCTCGGAGGGATGGTTGAGGCACCTTAGAGAGACACCTTGGAGCAGTGGTTGAGGCATCTGGGAGGGATGGTCAAGGCTGTCAGAGGGGTGGTTGAGGCCCCTCAGGGGGATGATTGAGGCACCTTGGGAGAGGTACCTCAGAGGGGTGTTGGAGGCACCTTGGAGCAATGGTTGAGGCACCTCGGAGTGGTGGTGGAGGCACCTTGGAGGGATGTTTGGAGCACCTCAGAGTGATGCCCCTGAGAAGCACTCAAGCTCGACCCCATCAAAACCCCCTGCGGCCCCAAGGTGCGTGACTTGCAGCGCTCCTGGTTTGCAGCTCTGAAGAGCTCCAGGGGCAAAGCTGGCGGGTTCTGCTGCTCTTATCTCAGCTCTGTTTGCTCAACTCGCTGGGTAAGGACATTTTTGAGGAGCATTAGCACAAGGTGACTCAGTCATCCTGTTGCACGGGGTTCAGAGGGCAGCGCCGCTCCTTGTATCGGGCTCCGAGTCGGGGCATGTATGAGTTTCCCTACCGAAAAGAAGAAAGAATGACTGTGACATTGCAGAAGCTGGGAGGTGACTTGCCTGCCCGCAGGGACTTCTGCCTCCAGTGCAGGAAGGTTGTGAGAAACCAGAGCTGGGGTGGGACACCACGGGTTTGACTGGGTTTGTACCCCAAGTTGTGTCATCGTAGGGTGGAAATTCAACACCATGAGCGCAGGGGAACCTTGTCTGTATAGAAACATCAGGGGAGCTGCTGTGGTTTGGTTGTGGATCCTCCCACCTTGCCAAGACCCTTTGGCAGTGGTGCATGGGTGTTATTTCCCCACTACATGAGAACTGTTCTGCAGGCAGCAGATGGGTGTTCCTGCAAAGGGTTTGTCTCCCTGGAGAATCTGGAGGCGGGTTGGGAGAGTTGGAGTGTTCAGCCTGGAGAAGAGAAGGCTCCAGGGAGACCTTAGAGCAGCTTCCAGTGCCTGAAGGGGCTCCAGGAAAGCTGGGGAGGGACTTTGAACAAGGACAGGGAGTGAGAGGACAAGGGGGAATGGATTTAAAGTGGAAGAGGGGAGATTGAGGTTGGATATGAAGTGGAAATTCTTTGCTGTGAGGGTGGTGAGACCCTGGCCCAGGTTGCCCAGGGAAGCTGTGGCTGCCCCATCCCTGGCAATGTTGAAGGGCAGGTTGGATGGGGCTTGGAGCAACCTGGGCTGGTGGGAGGTGTCCCTGCCCATGCAGAGGGGTTGGAACTAGATGATCTTAAAGGTCCTTCCAACCCAAACCACTCTGGAATTTGATGATCTTCCTTTTGTGAAACCTCACAAACTGCTGGCAAGGGAAGAGCTTTCAGGCAGATCTGCAGATCACTGCGGAAAATTCCTGGCTGGCCTGGGAAGCAGCAGGAGATGTTGTTTTGTCCTTCTCTGGTTTCCCTTCCCATCCAAGGGGGAAGATCTGGGGATTTCACACAGTCATGCAAGTTTGAGATGGACCTTTTGTGATGAACCAGAGCCTGGACAGCCCCTTGACTGGGATAGATGATGGTGCTGGGATGGCTGAGGGCTCCAGATCAGGACCTTAATCTGGATTGGGATTTGGTGTCTATAAGTCTCTCACAGGCTGAAATCCAGGCTAATAAATCCAGACTGAGAATAGGGCAGTTGGAGGCAGCAGAGACTTCACCCTCTGAGCTAGCAAGGAGAGCACCAGCTCTGTTCTTCACCAGCTGCTCCCCCAGGGAGCTACATGGTTCAAACCAGCAATCAGACATCCAGCTCTTCCCACAGGGAAAGCTCTGGGATGGGGCTTTTGTAAATCAGAGGCAGACTGCAGCAAGTCCAAGCCATCCTTGGACAAGGATGGACAAGCCTCTTCTGCCGGGACATCTGGCAGCTGGGTCCATTTTTCTTTTCTATCTGACAAGAAATTGGCTTTTTACTGCTGCTTTTTGTGTCTCCTTACGTGGCACAAGCTCCTCGGGGTGAAAGCCCCACAAAACCTTTTGTTCTTCTGCAGATGCAAATGCTTTGATTTTGCAGGGATAGAGTAGTCAGGAAACACCAGCACTGGTCACCAGCAAAGGTGATCAGAGGGCTGGAGCAGCTCTGCTCTGGAGACAGGCTGGGAGAGTTGGGGTGTTCAGCCTGGAGAAGAGAAGGCTCCAGGGAGACCTTAGAGCAGCTTCCAGTGCCTGAAGGGGCTCCAGGAAAGCTGGGGAGGGACTTGGGACAAGGGCAGGGAGGGATGGGATGAGGGGGATGGATTAAAACTGGAAGAGGGGAGATTTTGGTTGGACATTGGGAGGGAATTCTTTGCTGTGAGGGTGGTGAGAGCCTGGCCCAGGTTGCCCAGGGAAGCTGTGGCTGCCCCATCCCTGGCAGTGTTGAAGGGCAGGTTGGATGGGGCTTGGAGCAGCCTGGGCTCCTGGGAGGTGTCCCTGCCCATGCAGGGGGTTGAATCTAGATGATCTTTAAGGTCCTTCCCAACCCAAACCATTCCATGATTCTACATGGTGCTTTTCCTACCTAACTCTGCAGGTTCAACATCTCCCTCTGGCTTTTTTTTGGGCTTCCAATACACTCTGCTGATCATGTCCCCACCAAATGAAGACATCCTTCTGATGGGCCATAATTTGCTGAACAAAGGTGATTTGTTGGCAGGGAGAGGCCAGTTTTGGCAGCAGCTTCTGTATTCTCAGCGTGGGTTGAGCCACAGCAGAGCAGGACCATCACCTTGCCCCTTTTTTTGTGGGTGCAGGTAGTGGCTGTTGGTCCCAAGCCCATCCCGAGATGGTTTCCTACACCTTTAGTGTGCAGATTGTGGGTGGCTTTTGAACCTCAGGAGCTTGGCTTCCTTTGTGTGTTGGAATCCACCAGACAAACTCACTTTAATTTCTCAGCTTTGAAATTGGAAATGCTCCTGTGGGCTTGGGTTTGTCCTGGCATTTCATGGGAATTGAATGGTCTGGTGATGATAGTGATCATCTTGCTGGAGTCCTAGGGAATCATGGAATACTGGAATGGTTTGGGTTGGAAAGGACCTTAAAGATCATCTAGATCCAACCCCCCTGCATGGGCAGGGACACCTCCCACCAGCCCAGGCTGCTCCAAGCCCCATCCAACCTGCCCTTCAACACTGCCAGGGATGGGGCAGCCACAGCTTCCCTGGGCAACCTGGGCCAGGCTCTCACCACCCTCACAGCAAAGAATTCCCTCCTCATGTCCAACCTCAATCTCCCCTCTCCCAGTTTTAATCCATCCTCCTCATCCCATCCCTCCCTGCCCTTCTCCCAAGTCCCTCCCCAGCTTTCCTGGAGCTCCTCCAGGCACTGGAAGGTGCTCCAAGGTCTCTTAGAGCCTCATCTTATGTCTCCTCAGAGCACCATGACTGGCTGGAGCTGAGGCAGCTTGAGGAGTCCATCAGATCCAGGAATAATTCCCCCTGGATATTATTAGTAGCTCCCATCTCATTTATCTCCAGAAAAGTTTAGTCTGCCGTAATAAAAGTCCTCAAAAATTATCCCCCTGATAGAACCCCAAAGCTCCTTCCATACCTTAACCTCTCCCTGAGAAGCTGCAAACCCTTGGCTCTCTCCACCTCATCTCCTTTACAATATTGCCCCAAATCACCCCCATCCCATCCCATCCTTTTCTGGCTGATCCTGTCAAATCATGTGAGGTGATTGGTTTTTTACCCTCCCCCTTTGTTTTTACTTCAACCCCCACTTGCTGTTCATTTTTGGAGTTGCTTGGGGCTGTGCCTGGTAAAGGCTGCTCTGGAAATTCATGTTCCACGTGCCCTCACAGCCAGGCTTGTCTTTTGTGGCCACCGGGCTCAGCACGAGCTGCTCGGGTTGCATGAGAGGCCTGAATAAATGGGCTTTAAAAAATGCTTATAAGGACAGATCCTAAATAGATAGTGACCAGAGCTCATGTCAGAAGCAGTCAGAGGCTGGTATTTCTCTTCCAAAGAGCCATGGAAGCTTTGTTTGTTTGTTGTTGGGCTTTTGCAAAGCATGTAACTGCTTTACGAGCCAGGAAAATCCATCAACTGGATTAAAAAGCAACAACCCCTGCCTGGCTTTTAGCTGCTCGTCCCGGGTGAAGAAACAGCGTCAGCTGGGAAGAGATGGTGCCTTTCTATGTTTAGGAGTGGTTAATTGTGTCACACCCTCCGCGGGCTTGAATTTTTATCCCCAAGGAAAGATCATCTGATATCGGGTTGGATGGAGTTATCGGGGAGTGGAGCTTGGAAACCCAGGCAGGAGGATCCCTGCTCTGCTCCTCGTCTTCCCAGGCCCAGGGAACAGTGGAAACCAGTCAGTTAGCTAAGGATGCTCTTCTGCTGGCCCTTCAGACCCTGGTGAGGAGCAGAAGCTGTTTCAGTTGCACAGGAGGAAGCCCCTCCCACTTCCAGTGTGTTCCTGCAGCCTTTGAAATTCTGCTGGACTTTGAGCAAATAGCTGGGCAGGTCTGAAGGGCCCCACGGAAATGAGCCAAGTCCCTTTGATGTCCCTGCTGCCCCTTCCCTGTGCTCCTCCTCCACATACTTGAGACCTGAAGTCACAAAGGCTGCGGGTCCCTGTCCCCTGGGCAGGGCAGGTGTTGCTCTGCCTCCCTGGAGATGCTGCTGTTCTTCCCAGGATGGCGGCAGCAGCAGCTCTCCCTGGGAATTCTGCAGGTTTCAGCTGCTTTTTGCCCAGGTGGTTTCACTCAAACAAGAGATCATGGAATCCCAGACTGGTTTGGCTTGGAAGGGACCCAGGGTCTCACCACCCTCCCAGCAAAGAACTTCCTCCTCATGTCCAACCTCAATCTCCCCTCTTCCAGTTTTAATCCACCCCCGTCATCCCATCCCTCCCTGCCCTCATCCCAACTCCCTCCCCAGCTTTCCTGGAGCCCCTTCAGGCACTGGGATCACCAGAGCTCTCTCTGGTATGACGATGTGTCTCTTTTGCTGAGAGCATCTGTAGATATTCCAACTGTCTGGTTGGAGGAGGCTTTGAGAGCCCAGCCCTTCCTTTTGGCATGTAAAATTCAGATATTTTCCTGCAGAGCAGAATGAAACCCCGCTCGTTTCAACCCGTACAACACCCAGGAACAGGCAAAGCTTCCTGGAGAACCAGGGCAAGCCTCTGCTCTGGGCTCTTGACATGGTGTTGACTCATTTGGGAACCATCCCTGTGTCTGAGGCTGGAGTTGACCTTCAGGTTACAGCCAAAGGAGGGTGGCTTTCCTCATTGCACCATCCCAGACCTTTTGGAGCACAGAGTCAAGCTCTTTCTCCATCTTGGGATGACTCTAATCCTATTTTTGTAGAATCATAGAATGGGTAGGTGTGAAGGGACCTTGAAGACCATCTAGATCCAACCCCCCTGCATGGGCAGGGACACCTCCCACCAGCCCAGGTTGCTCCAAGCCCCATCCAACCTGCCTTTCAAAATTGCCAGGGATGGGGCAGCCACAGCTTCCCTGGGCAACCTGGGCCAGGCTCTCACCACCCTCACAGCAAAGAATTTCCTCCTCATGTCCAACCTCAATCTCCCTCTTCCAGTTTTAATCTATCACCCCTTGTCCTTTCACTACAATCTCTTGTCATAGGTCCCTCCCCAGCTTTCCTGGAGCCCCTTCAGGTATTGGAAGGCTGCTCTTTTGTTTTAAAATAACTTTTTTTGTTGTTTTAAAATAACCCAATATAAAGCCAGCACTTTTGACCCCGTGGTGTCTTGTAGCACCCTCAGTGGAGAAGCCCAGCCTGATGATTCTCTACAAGTCAAAAATTTTTGTAGCAGTTTAGGTTGTCCTGCCAAGCTTGAGAGAGCAAATTTATGCTCTGCCAGGGAAATATTTAAGCTGCAAACCTGCTGCTGTGGATTAATGAATTGCTTACAGCCATGAAACTTGCCAGGAAAACTGGAATTTGGGAACAAAGTGTAACCAAATGTGACCCTCTTCTGGCACCCTGGTCTTTTAAAGAGACCTTGGCCACGTTACACACGTGCCCCAGCACAATAATTGTTTCCTGTGTGACTTTATCCCCTTTTTCCCTACCTGAGAGCAGCATCAAGGTGTGATTTGTCCCTGGAGAAGGCTCAAGGGACATTGTGGCCACCTCCTCTGTGTCTGGCCAGGTTCTGGGCTCTTCCCACCACCTGGAAGTCATGGCAGTGGAATTGCCTTTCTCAGCTGCAGCATCTTAAAATAGCTGCTCTGGTTTCTTTTTAAAAATAGTCACCATCCTGCGTGTCATTACCTGCTAAAAACGTTCCTCAAAGTGTCCTGTGAGGGAGGTGGCTTTGGGGGATCAGCCTTTTTGGAGAGGGTGACAAAGCTTCTGCAGCCACGTGCCCTCCAGCTGCCCCCGTGTCCCACCAACGTGGCTTTGGGGTGATGGATTTGGGATTATTTTGAAAGGGTGACTGCAGAGATGCAGGAATCTGCCTGGTGCTGGTGAGGGCCACAGGCAGGAGGATGCTTGGGTGCATTCTGGAGAGGCTTTGGATTTTCCTGGCTGCCAGAAACAGCAGCAAGGTGCTGACACAGCCTTGATGGGTAGTGTAGGAGCAGCAGGAGGCTGAGAGGTGAGCCCAGAGCTTTGCTGCTGGAAATCATCGGGATGGATGGCAGTCCAGAGCACAGCATAGAAACATGGGATGGTTTGGGTTGGGAAGGACCTTAAAGATCATCTAGATCCAACCCCCTGCATGGGCAGGGACACCTCCCACCTGCCCAGGTTGCTCCAAGCCCCATCCAACCTGCCCTTCAACACTGCCAGGGATGGGGAAGTCATGGCAGTGGAATTGCCTTTCTCAGCTGCAGCATCTTAAAATAGCTGCTCTGGTTTCTTTTTAAAAATAGTCACCATCCTGCGTGTCATTACCTGCTAAAAACGTTCCTCAAAGTGTCCTGTGAGGGAGGTGGCTTTGGGGGATCAGCCTTTTTGGAGAGGGTGACAAAGCTTCTGCAGCCACGTGCCCTCCAGCTGCCCCCGTGTCCCACCAACGTGGCTTTGGGGTGATGGATTTGGGATTATTTTGAAAGGGTGACTGCAGAGGTGCAGGAATCTGCCTGGTGCTGGTGAGGGCCACAGGCAGGAGGATGCTTGGGTGCATTCTGGAGAGGCTTTGGATTTTCCTGGCTGCCAGAAACAGCAGCAAGGTGCTGACACAGCCTTGATGGGTAGTGTAGGAGCAGCAGGAGGCTGAGAGGTGAGCCCAGAGCTTTGCTGCTGGAAATCATCGGGATGGATGGCAGTCCAGAGCACAGCATAGAAACATGGGATGGTTTGGGTTGGGAAGGACCTTAAAGATCATCTAGATCCAACCCCCTGCATGGGCAGGGACACCTCCCACCAGCCCAGGCTGCTCCAAGCCCCATCCAACCTGCCCTTCAACACCCCCAGGGATGGGGCAGCCACAGCTTCCCTGGGCAACCTGGGCCAGGCTCTCACCACCCTCACAGCAAAGAATTTCCTCCCAATGTCCAACCAAAATCTCCCCTCTTCCAGTTTTAATCCACCCCCCTCATCCCATCCCTCCCTGCCCTTGTCCCAAGTCCCTCCCCAGCTTTCCTGGAGCCCCTTCAGGCACTGGAAGGTGCTCTAAGGTCTCCCTGGAGCCTTCTCTTTCTTCAGACTCAAGGAGTGACTGTTAATTCACAGAGCAAAGTACTTAGGGTTTAATCCTGCTGCATGGCAAAGCAATGGGATTTGGTGCATGGCAAAGAAAGGGGATTTGGTGCAGGATTCCCCTCGGGAACACCTCAGCAACCCGCCCCACTCCGGATGCCTTAGCATTGGAATTTGTTCTCCCCCTTTTCCTCGGGGAGAAGTTCCTGGGTACTTGGGGGTAATTACTGCTTTGCTTCAGCACTAAAGCAATAATTTGCAGGGATATGTTGGAAAGGCAGCAATTTCCTGCCAGTGAGTGACAGATGTTTTGCCATCCGCGAGATGTGCTTCCAGGCTGCTGCTCATTCCCACCACACAAACGGGCAGTCGTTTTCTTCCCAGGCTCCAAACTCTTCATTTTGCCTTGTTTTCTGTTTGGTTTGTTCCAAGGTGAGCTCTCTTGTGGTGTAAACCCACCCCCCAGGGGTTTTCTAACCTTCCCCTCCTCTCTCCCTGCCCAGGTTCCTACCCCTCGCCCAAGGCTGGGGCCACACTGGTGGTCTACAAAGACTTGCTGGTGCTGTTTGGTGGGTGGACACGACCAAGCCCTTACCCCCTGCACCAGCCAGAGAGGTTCTTCGATGAGATCCACACCTACTCACCCTCCAAAAACTGGTAAGAGCACATCTGGATTGGAAGCCCAGGCTTTGATCCTGTAAGAACAGGTCTGTAAGGCAGCTGGAGGGCTCCTCTCTGAGCCCACCTGGGACTGGCTCCTAGGGAAGCTTGGGTTCCCCAGTGTGTCTAATCCTCATTTCCTGAGTCTGTCTAATCCTGGTGTGCCTGTGATGAAAAAAAAACCAAAAAAACAACCCAAAAGAGCACAACAAAGATCTGAGCAAGGGGCTGTCTGGTGCCTCTTGGGTGGTGGTAGCTTCCATACAGCTCTCAACTCATACCTAAAATCTTCCAAACCCCTGAGTGTGCCCATCCAGCCAGGGGGAAACCTGGATGTGAATGTTTTAAACACCACATGGATTGGGCTGCAAGGCAGGGAGGTCTTTGAGGAAAGGAGGAGATAAAGCCACAACTCCTGGAGGTAATAAAGCCTTCACTCCAGAAGGTCTTGCTTTTAGCAGTGCTCCAAAGCTTCTCTGGCCCTCAAGGGAGACATGATAAAGCAGGTATCTACACCATGGTAGTGAACTCTCTGCAGCACAGTTACAGAGTGGTCGGGGTTGGAAGGGACCTCTGCAGACCATCTAGTCCAACCCCCTACCCAGAGCAGGATCACCTACAGTAGATCCCACAGGAAGCTCCTGGATTTTTAATAAAGCATCCAGCAGCGATGGCGGAGATGGCAGGAATTTTCCTTTCCCCTTGAAAACACAGTTGAGCTGGTTTCAGCCCAGCCTTTCTCAGCGGTGCTGCTGTGTGAGAAAGGAGCACATGCTGTAATCAAAGTGACCATGG
Organism: Chaetura pelagica; assembly: GCF_000747805.2. Classification (NCBI taxonomy): domain Eukaryota; kingdom Metazoa; phylum Chordata; class Aves; order Apodiformes; family Apodidae; genus Chaetura; species Chaetura pelagica. The sequence continues at coordinate 521,479 of NW_009952967.1, read as the reverse complement.
TTCCTTCTCCTCTTTCATTGAGGACTTTTCATCTTCACAAGGGTCAATTATCCCATGCTCTTCTGGGCAGTGGCGTTCGAACGCTGTAATTAACCCGCGTTGGCAATAATTGGGGATGGCCCTAATTGGAAGGGGCCACCTCTCCAACTTGGCCTTCTGACTTCGTCATGCTTTAAAAATGTTCAGCACTTTGGTGTTTCTAATGAGTTTTCGTTATTCTTTGGATCTTTGGAGGTTTTTCCCCGAGGTTTTCCTCTCTCTCATGTTCTCCATGACTTTGCCAACCCCTGGTTCCCATTTATCCGGCGCTTCCCTTTCCAACCTGATGGTGAATGTCTTCTTTTCTTCTTCCCCCAGGTGGAACTGCATCGTGACCACCCACGGCCCCCCACCCATGGCAGGACACTCCTCCTGTGTCATTGAAGACAAAATGATCGTTTTTGGGGGTTCGCTGGGATCTCGGCAAATGTAAGTTTGGGGTGAGAGTGTTTGACAAGTGCTCCTGCAAGTGAGGAGCATGTTGTGGTGGTCCTGGGGTAGCTCATGAGTGTTTTGGAAGGAGATCTCTGCAGGGTTTGGGGTCTGCAAGCTGCCTTGGTTCATCTTTTGCATCTCACATCAAATCCCCTTGAGGATTTTTGCCCACGGGAAAACCAATTCTGCCATAAAACTCTGCCCTGATCCCGTGTTTCACATGCCCAGAGAACCTGGTTGCATTGTTAGTGCTTCTTGTCTCCTCCTTGCAGGAGTAACGACGTCTGGGTGCTGGATCTGGAGCAGTGGGCATGGTCCAAGCCCAACATCTCAGGGCCCAGCCCTCACCCCCGAGGTGGCCAGTCCCAGGTGAGCTCTCCATCCCCAGCACCAACACCCACGCTGCTGGAGAGAAACCAGACACAGCTTCATCCCCAGCTCCCAGGCAGCTCCCAGCAGGTCACCTGGAAGCTGCTAACTGATTTCCAGGTGATCTTGGCAAGCTCTGCCCAACGGGCCCTTCTTTTCTCTACCCCTCTGTGGGGTGAGGGAGCACTTTTCATCTCCCGAGCGCTCAGGCAGGTGCCGCGTCTTGCGCGTGACTCAGAGCTCTTAACCAGCCCTTCTAGAAAACCAATTGCTCTTCTCACCCAACCACCTTTCCTGGGGCGTTTCAGATCAATCAAGTTGTTATCACAGGGTGGTTTGGCTCCAGGCCCTTTGGATTGCTCTTTTCTCCTGATCCTCAGTGGGAGCCGCTCTGGATTGTACCCACTCCGGATTGTACCCGCTCCAAGCACGGCTCCAGCAGCACCTTTTCTTGCGTGCCTGGGGCAGGAAGCTTGTGAAGGTCATCCAGCTTAGTGCAAGTGTCTCCATCACAGCTGGTCTTCCCTTTGTGGTCCCCAAGAGGATGGTCAGTGGTTCATCACAACCTCACAGGGCACTCAAAAGAGGTTGTGCTTGAATGAGCCTTTCCATCCACTGGGAGAGGAATCACAGTCACAGAGTGGTGGGGGTTGGAAGGGACCTCTGGAGATCATCCAGTCCAACCCCCTGCTAGAGCAGGATCCCCTAGAGCAGATCCAACAGGAACATGTCCAGGTGGGTTTGGAATGTCACCAGGGATGGAGACTCCACAACTTCCCTGGGCAGCCTGTCCCAGGGCTCTGGTACCCTCAGAGTAAAGAAGTATTTTTTTATGCTTAGGTTAAACCTCCTGTGCTCCAGTTTGTGCCCATTGCCCCTTGTCCTGTCACTGGACACCCCTGAGAAGAGTCTGGTCCCCCCCCTCCTGACACCCCCTGTAGATATTGATCAGCACTGATCAGATCCCCCCTCAGGCTCCTCCTCTCCAGCTGAAGAGCCTCAGCTCTCCCAGCCTTTCCTCACAGGCAGGTGCTCCAGTCCCCTCAGCATCTTAGTGCCCTGGGATGGACTCTCTCCAATAGCTCCTTGTCCTTCATGAACTGGGGAGCCCAGATTGGTCACAGTTCTCAGCCCACCCAGCACCTCACAAACCTGCTGCAAACACCTGCCCTCCCAGACAACCCCGCCACCTTCTCCCTTATTTAAAGAGTGTCAAGTCTGTTGTTTGGCTCAGCTTCAGGAAGGGTAATTGCTCTTCTCTGGAGGAGGAATTAGTTGGTGAGGAATGTCTGGGACGAGGTGGGGTGAAGCCTCCATCCTGCTTTGCCTCAGGCCCAGCAAAACCAGCTCTTCATCCCAGCTCCACTCCTCATCTCAGGGAGGTCTGGATTCAGCTGAGAGGCCATAGCCTGGTTCTTGGAGGCCTTGCTAAAAGCATCAGGGTGGCTTTGCCTCCTTCCTGCTCTCAAACCTTCTTCTTTGTCCCCTCCAGATCGTGATAGACAACGAAACCATTTTAATCCTTGGTGGCTGTGGTGGTCCCAACGCAGTGAGTATCCTGAGGGGAAGGTGGGCATGGACTGCACAGGTCACACTGTGACCCAGAGCCATGGGTGCTGGGCTGGGGAGAGGGAGGCACCTTAGTTGGGTGACATTTTACCCTGCAAATCTGGGCACCCACACACTAGATCATCCAGAGAAGCTCTCTAGCTATTGCTGAAGCTGTTTTAATTAAGAAAAAAGCACCCCAGGCACTGCCAGGGCAGCTCACTGAGGTTAATTGAGTCTAGGAAGAATTAGCCCTGATTTTATAGCAGGGTAGAAGGTGGAGATGAAGGGCCACAGGAGGGTGTAGTCACTCCTCGGTGGTCAGATCCAGATCTGGGTCACTATTCCTCTGTCTGCTGCAGCAAAGCACCATTCCTGCCTCTGATGGGATGATCTCAGCTCTGGAATCTCAAATGGGATTCTGGAATCTCAAACTGGGCTCCTAAATCTCAAACGAGGCTCTGGAATCTCAAACTGGGCTCCTAAATGTATCCCATTTTCTTCCTAGCTGTTCAAAGATGCCTGGTTACTTCACATGCACGTGAACCCCTGGACCTGGCAGCCCCTCAAGGTGGAGAACGAAGACCAGGGAGCCCCGGAGCTGTGGTGCCACCCTGCCTGCAGGGTACGGCCCTGCTGGGTCTCACATGCACCCACTACCCCTTATTACCTGCCCAGAATTCTCCAAAACCCCCCAGTTTTCACCCCAATTCTGGGTCACCTTTGCCATCTGTCACCTCTTCCCTTCTCCTCTTGCAGGTGGGACAGTGCGTGGTGGTCTTCAGCCAAGCTCCCAGCGGGAGGGCCCCACTGAGCCCCAGCCTCAACTCCCGCCCATCTCCCATCAGCGCCACCCCCCCCGCCCTGGCTCCCGAGACGCGGGAATTTCGCTCCCAATCTCCCGTCAGGAACACGGATGAAGCTCCTTGTGTCAACGGCCGCTGGGGCACCTTGAGACCCCGAGCACAGAGACAAACCCCTTCGGGATCCCGGGAAGGCAGCCTCTCCCCAGCCAGAGGGGACAGTTCCCCGGTGCTCAATGGTGGGAGTTTGTCCCCCGGGGCCCCGAGTGGGGGCTCCCTGGGCAGCCCCGTGCAGGTGGTCTCACCCTCCGCAGCCGAGGGCTACGACCCCAAAGCGGGGCTGGCCCTGGCACCGCGCCGGGGGTCCCTGCCCGAGCAGAAGGACCTGAGGTTGGGATCCGTCGAGCTGAGCTGGGAACAAAAACCCAGCTCCGTCATCTGCCAGATGGAGGCTGTGGAGGGCAGGACAGTGAGGAACCCACCCGAGCAAACCAACGGCGCCCACACCCCGCCCCACGGCACCAGCTCCCTCCCCGGGGCTGTGTCCCCCGGCGCGCTCCGCAGGAGCCTGGAAGCTGTCAAAGCTCTTTCTTCCAAAGGTTCCTCAGCTTCTGCAGCCTTGAGCCCACCCTTGGCTTCTTCTCCAGGGTCTCCAAGCTCCGAGACAGGCTCATCAGCACGTCCGGGCTCTACCCAAGGTGATGGCCATTCCATACCTCCCATCGCCCGCCGCCTGGGCCACCACCCTCCCCAGTCCCTCAACGTGGGGAAGCCTTTGTACCAGAGCATGAACTGCAAACCCATGCAGATGTACGTCCTGGACATTAAAGACACCAAGGAAAAAGGACGAGTCAAATGGAAAGTGTTCAACAGCAGTTCTGTGGTGGGACCACCCGAAACCAGTTTACACACGGTGGTTCAAGGCCGAGGGGAGTTGATCATATTTGGTGGCCTCATGGACAAGAAACAAAACGTGAAATATTATCCCAAAACAAATGCCTTGTACTTTGTGCGAGCAAAGAGATAATGCGGCCCCAGCCACCGTCACCTTCTCCCCTCCCTCCCTCTGCCTCTTCCCTCTCCTCCCCAAGCCCTTTCCCTGTCACACAGGCGTTCAAACTGTGAATTAGGGAGCAAGAAACCAATAAAAGTCCAAGCAAAACCTCCAGTGCTGCCCCACCAGTTCCCAGTAACAGCCCAGTTCCCTGACTGGTGTTTCCCAGGCAGGGAAGGACCCGCGTCGCTGCCATCCGAGCCGAGGAGTTGGGATGAGCAGGTAGGGAATTCTGCCATCCTGGATCCTCTGGAGGTTGGGGTTGATCTGCCAGGGCTTGGAGAGATTTTGTCTCTCTGGATTTCCTGGTGGGATGGGAGGAAAAGTGATTTTGTAGGAACCAACCAAAGAACCCGCGGGCACTTTTGTTTGAGCACCAGGTATTTCCATGCTTCGTTCCGTAAGGAAAACAAGAGCAATACCCTCCGTGGGATCTTCCAGCACTGCAGACCTTTGCTGGACACAAACACAATGCCTTTTTCCTGCCTCTCATCCCCTTGGCCTGCCACTCTCCTTCCTCTCCTCCAGTCAGGACCCTCAGAAGGAAGAAAACAGAGGGATATTTGGGTCAAAATGCCAAAAACGTGAAGAATTAGCCAGGCTTTAGCAACCTCCTCCCTACCTGTGCTGGATCAGGCTTCATCCTGGCTCAGACCAGGACAGGGATCAACCCTGATCCCTCCTGATCAACCAAAACCACCATTTACACTCCAAATCCCATTATTCTCGCAAAATTCCCCCAAAGCTGAGGAACGTGGTTCCCTTTTAACCTGGAAGGTTTAGTTTCATTCAACAACCTGAACCCGCTGGAGGCTGAACCATCACCTCAGAGCTTGGGAACAGGCTTTTTTCTTTCATATTCCAGCCAAAAAAAGATAAATATTGGTCAATTTGGGGTCATGAGCAGCCCCACCAGCAGTAACCACCCCCTGCATCTTTGCACCTGCCTCCTACAAAGATTCCCAACACAAATCCCAAGGGATTGAACCTGTAGACAACCTCCCTCCATTCTCTTTGATGGGAAGGGACAAAATGGGTGGATTTGGCCAAATTTTAGTCAGCAAACAAAAAGGAAAGACCCCTCCCCAAGCCGGCAGTGCCATGAAGTGGCCCCTTTATCCTCTTTTTTCCTCATTTTTGGGTGGTTTTTCCATCCCCACAGAGCTTTTTTTTTGCCGGTCAGAGCCTTAAATCACATCCCGACCCCCTGGGGGGACAAGGGAGGGTTTTCCTCTTTCTGGGGCCTTTCCACCTCTGTAAATATATCCTCGTGAAATCAAACCTCACCTATCCCCAAAAACGGATTTGATTTTTCCCAAGGGAAGGCAGTTTTTGTTCCACACCTCCCTTCCCCCCCCCCCCCAAACCCCCCAAACCTCAGGAGCACCTATGGAATATTTCCCACTTGAGGCTTCGCCATGGGGAAGGAGGTTGGGGACTTTGGCTTCGGTTCCTTCGTCCCCTTTGCATGTTTCTTGTCGTTTCACACCCAAAAAAATAAGGGATGGATGGTGGGTTGATGTTCCCCTTGAGTGATTCATCCCTCCAGGGGTGTTTTCCCAATGTTTACATGGTCTCCAAACTCCAAAGGTCCCAAAAGAACCATAACCAGTCCCAAAATCCCCACAACTGGCCCCGGAATCCCTGTAACTGGTATGAAGATCTCCCTAACCAGTCCCAAAATCCCTGTATCTGGTCCCAAAACCACCACAACTGGCCCCAAAATCCCAACTGGTCCCCAAATCCCCATAATCAGTGCCAAAATCGAACTGGTCCCAAAGTCCCATCTGGTCCCAAAATCTCTGTAACCAGTCCCAAAATCCTCACAACTGGTGACAAAATCCCCATAACCAGTCCCAAAAATACCTGCAACTGGTCCCAAAATCCCCACAACTGGCCCCAGCATCCCTATAACTGGTCCCAAAATCCCCATAACCAGTCCCCAAATTCCCATAACCAGTCCCAAAATCGAACTGGTCCCAAAATCCCCATAACTGGCCCCAAAATCCCAACTGGTCCCTTAATCCCCATATAACCACTCCCAAAATCCCCATAACTGGCCTCAAAACTGGCCCCAAAATCCCTAGAACTGATCCCAAGATCCCCATTTAACCAGTCCCAAAATCCTAACGGATCCCAAAATCCCTATAACCAACCCCAAAATCCCCACAACTGCCCCCAAAACCCCAACCAGCCCCCCCCCTGGGGGTCCTCCCTCCCTCTTTTTGACCCCACAAAGGCTCATTCTGCACAAAAAAGGGTAAATTCACCCCAAAATCTGCCTCCCCCCCCACACCCCAAGGAGCCAATGGTGCTGTGAGCGAGGTGTGTGTGTCCCCCCGTCACTCAGGTGTGTCCCCCCCTTTGTCACCTCAGGCTCAGCTGAGCCTGGGAATGAAAAAGGGGCTTTTTGGTGATATTTAAAAATCTTGTGTACATGTTTTTTTGGGTTGTTGTTGGTTTTGGGGTGTTGGTTTCTTTTTTTGGGGGGGGGTTAATGGGTGTGTGTTCCCACTCCCCCCTCCCCC
>NW_009952967.1:512198-513705 GCF_000747805.2 Chaetura pelagica | reverse complement strand
GTCTCTCCTGCCCCCCCACCTTTCAGGGGGCCCATGGCAGCCCCGGGGGGCCCGGCACTGGAGCCGGGCTGGCTCCTCTCCCCCGATGGCCGCCCCTACCTGGACTCCATCCTCCGGAAGAACCAGCGCAGAGTTTTTGGTGAGCCCCCCCACACACACACACACGCACGTGCACCCCAAAAATGAGGTACAAACACCCCAAAATTAACAACCCCTCCTCCTTTCTGCCAGCTCTGCTGGAGCACCCAGCCCTGCCCCCCAGCCTGGCTGCCCCCACCATCACCTACAAACTCTTCGTCTCCGGCAAGAGCGGCGTGGGCAAGACCGCCCTGGTGGCCGCGCTGGTGGGGACCCCGGTGCCCCCCGTCCACCACGAGACCCTGGGTATGTCACCTGTTTGGGGGGGCAGAGCACCACTGATGTCCCCTGGGGGTGACAATACGTGTCCCCCCACAGGTATAGAGGTCTCCACTGTGTACTGGCCAACACAAGACCGGGCCACCAACCGCCCCATCATCTTCCAGCTCCATTTCTGGGATTGCGGCGACGGGGCCCTGAGGAAGTTTGAGTATCTCCTGCCTGTGAGTCCACACACATATCTGGGGGAGGGGGAGGCACACACACACCGAGGACCCCCCCGTGATGGTGTTTGTGCCCCCCCAGTCTTGTAAGGAGGAGGCAGACGCCGTCCTCTTCCTCTTCTCCTTCACCGACCGCTCGTCCTTCGAGGAGCTGCCGGCCCAGATGAGCCGGGTGCTGGGCCCTGAGGAGGAAAAGCTCCTTAGGGTGGTCGTTGGCACCAAGTGTCCTTCTCAGGGAGAGGGTCCTGGAGGCGGGGGGGGAGGAGGGGGTCTTCATGCCCCTCATAAGCAGGTTTGCACCTCCATATTTCACCCTACTTGATGTCTGAGAATGTGCACAGCTCGTCACACCGATGGATCGGCAGCTCCTGTTTATTTTTAGGGGGTTTTGCCCCCGAGGGATTTCTTAGGGTGTTGGTGTCTCCCTTGACCGTGTGTGTCCCCCCACAAACAGGTTTACATCCCTGTAGTTCACCCCACTTGGTACCTCGGTATGCTGAGAACACACAAACTTCATCACCCCGATGGTTATGGCAGCTCCTGTTGAATTTTGGCTGGGCCTGGAGGGGGGGGAGAGATTGGGGTGTTGGTGTCCCCCTCGACAATGTGTTTCCCTCACAATCAAGTTTGAGTGTTGGTGTCTCCCTTGACCACGTGTCCCCCCCCAAGCAGGTTTGCACCCCTGTAGTTCACCCCACTTGGTATCTCAGGAGGCTGAGAACACACACACTTCATCACCGCGATGGGTTGGCAGCTCCCGCTGATTCTGGGAGGGGGAGGGGGGATTTTTCAGGATGTTGGTGTCTCCCTTGACCAGGGGTGTCCCCCCCACCAGATTCGACCTCTCCTCGCAGGCAGACGTGTCGGAGGGGGATGTGACAGCCTTCGAGGGGAGGTGGGGGCTGCGGGTGCTGCGGGCGGGCTGG
>NW_009952967.1:509194-510344 GCF_000747805.2 Chaetura pelagica | reverse complement strand
CGGATCCTGCTGGATCCCCCCCCCCCATAACCAGCCGGGAGAGCGGAGGGAATGAAGGGGAAAAGTGATCAAAAAAAGGGAAAATCCCCCCAAAATGGAGCGTTCGGGCCGGGCGGTGAAGGGCCGGGCAGGATCCGGCCGGGAGAGCTGGAAAACAATGTCAGGAAAATCCCAAAAAGTGGGGGGGAAATGAAACAAACGAGCCGAGTTTCGGGCTCTGCTGCTCAGCCCGATTTTGAGTTGAGTTTGGGGGGGTTTGGGGGGTTAAAAAAAGGGGGAAATCGCTTTTTAAAAATATCTAGAACTGTTGATTTTTTTAAAAATGTAGGTTTCTAGGAAGTCCCTCAAAGAGTTGAATTGGTTGTTGCTGGAGGGATCCGGCTCTGAATGGGAATGGATCGGTGGTTGGGATGGGAAATACGCCCTAAAAACAGGGAAATGGGGTAAAAAAAACCCCAAATGTGGCGTTTTTTACCTGCTGGGGGGGGAGGTTTTTTTGGGGGGGACACCCCCAGGGCTGCAGCAGGAGCTGGGGTGTGTTCCCAAAGTGCCAGTTCCTGGGAGGGATCCTTAAGGCCGGAGGGATTTGGGAGCAAAAATGGGGCAGGTGTTGGGAGAGGAGTGGGATTGGGAGGGTACTGGGACTTGGGGGTGATTCCCAACAGTTGGGAAGGGTGAAATCCCATGGGATTGGAGGGGTTGGGGGTGCTGGGGGTCCCAGCTGGATCCTGCAGCACCTGGTTTGAGGGTTGGGGTGTTCCTGAGGGTGGGGAGACTGGGATTGAGTAGGAGGGGATGGGATTTGGATTCAGATTGGCATGGGAATAGGGATTGGGATGGATTTTGGGATTGGGGTTCAGTGTAAATTTCATTTTGGGATTGGGGTTCAGTTGAAGATTGGGATGGGATTGGGTGGGGATGGGAATAGGGACAAGATGGGGATGGGGAGGGGGTTGGTGTGGGATTGGGATTGGGAAGGGAATGGGAATGGAACTGGGATGGGATAGGATTAAGATGAAGATGGGGAGGGGGATTTGGGGTGGCGACAGGACAAGGGGATGGGGACAGGGATGTAGATGTGGAGTGTGGTGGGGACAGCAGGGCCAGTGTGTGGGCAGGGAAGGGGGTGGTGGGGCAGGGGCTGCAGGGG
>NW_009952967.1:506558-508753 GCF_000747805.2 Chaetura pelagica | reverse complement strand
CCCCCCACTAGACGCTCCCCTCTTGGGGCATGTCATGAACTGCCCGTTCTCAGCAGAGGGGGTGGGTGGGATGTTGGGGGGGGTCCATCCCTCCGTGTGTGTGTGTCCCCCCCCCGCTTCATTCAGCAGGGGGAACCCAGGCATCCGGGCACATTCCTGGGGGGTGATTCATCGGGGGGGGCACCCCCCGCACTTCCCGCCCGGCTGCCTCCGGCCCCGCCCGCCTGTCCCGGGGGGCTGGGGACACAGGGACAGCCAGGGGGGACCTGGGGGGGCCTGAGGGTCCTGGGAACATCCATGGGTCACAGGGAAATCCGTGGGTCCTGCGGGACATCCGTGGGGAATGAGGGGCATCCATGGGTCCTAGGGACACAGATGGATCCTGGAGGTATCCATAGGGCACAGGGGTGTCTGTGGGTCCTGGGGGGCATCTGTGAGTCCTGAGGATAATTATGGGTCACTTAGGACATTTATGGGTCCTGGGGGATATCTATGGGTCCCAGGGACATCCATGGGTCTTGGGGGACATCTATGGGTCCCAAGGACATCTATGGGCCTCAGTGAACATCTGTGGATCCTGAGGACATTTATGGGTCTCTTGGGACAATGATGGGTCCTGGGGAACATCTGTGGATCTCAGGGACATCTATAGGTGCTTGGGAATATGCATGGGTCCCAGAGACACCCATGGATCCTGGGTGCATCCATGGGTACTAGGGGACATCCATTGGTTTCAAGGACATCTGTGGACCTTGGGGACATCTGTGGGTCCCAGGGATATCTGTAGGTCCTAGGGACATCCATGGATCCTGAGGGACATTTATGGGTCCCGGGGGTGTCCATGGGTCCTGAGGGACATCCGTAGATCCAAGAGGCATCTGGGTGAATTGGTGGCATCTGCATGTCCCAGGGCCATCCGTGGGTCCTGGTGGCATCTTCCAGGCTTTGTGCCCACCCCACTAACACCTCCTCTCCCCACAGTGGTTCTGCTGGACTTCGCCAAGGCCCAAGGGGAGCTGGGCTGGCTCACCCACCCCTACGGCAAAGGGGTGAGCACCAGGGACCTCCCTGGGGATGGGAACGTGCACGGGGGTGGGGATGGGAATGGGGACATCCATGGAAATGGGAATGAGGCAAAACCTTGGGGATGGGGCAACCGATGGGGGTGGGAACAGGGACCTCCACGGGGATGGGAATGGGGACATCTTTGGGGATGGGGAAACCCATGAGGATGGGGATAGGGGCATCCATGGGGACCTCCATGGGGACAGGGACCTCTGTGGGGATGGGGACCTCCACAGAGACAGGGACTGGGACCTCCATGGGGACATCCACGTGGAGGGGATGCCCGTGAATATGAAGACAGCAACATCCAGGGCGATGAGGACCCATGGGGACCAGGGGCACCACCCACCCTTGCCTCAGTTTCCCCCCCACATAACCCCCGTTTCTCTCTCGTGGGGGGAGCAGTGGGACCTGCTGCAGAACGTGCTGAACGACTCCTTGATCTACATCTACTCGGTGTGCAACGTCCTGGAGGGCGAGCAGGAGAACTGGCTCCGCACCAACTGGATCTACCGCGGGGTGGCCCAGCGCATCTTCATCGAGCTCCAGTTCACCGTGCGCGACTGCAACAGCTTCCCCACGGCGGGGGGGGGCTCCTGCAAGGAGACCTTCAACCTCTACTACGCCGAATCCGACGTGGATTATGGCACCAACTTCCAGAAGAGACAGTTCAAGAAGATCGACACCATCGCTCCGGATGAAATCACCGTCCAGGAGGATTTTGCCTCCCGGAACGTGAAGCTGAACGTGGAGGTGAGGTCGGTGGGACCTCTGCGCAGGAAAGGGTTCTACTTGGCCTTCCAGGATCTGGGAGCTTGCGTGGCCCTGCTCTCCGTGCGGATCTACTACAAGAGGTGTCCGGAGGTGGTGAGGGGCATGGCCAGGTTCCCGGCCACCGTGGCCGGCGTGGACTCGCAGCCCTTGGTGCAGGTGCAGGGCAGCTGCGTGGAGGAGGCCGTGGTGGCCCAGCAGGACCCCGCGCTGCACTGCAGCCCCGAGGGGGAGTGGCTGGTGCCCATCGGGGAGTGTCAGTGCCGGGAGGGGCACCAGAGAGTGGGGGACACCTGCCAAGGTAGGCATGGGGAGGGGGCTGGGGGGGAAGTGGGATTGGGAGAAGACGTGGGATTGGG
>NW_009952967.1:506001-506524 GCF_000747805.2 Chaetura pelagica | reverse complement strand
TCCCGGTTCTCTAGCATGGGGATGTGGGATGGGGAGAAGATGGGGGGTTGGGGGGGAAGAAGTGGGATTGGGGGGATGTAGGATTGGGGGGGAAGATGTGGGATTGGGGGGATGTTGGATTGGGGGGGAAGAAGTGGGATTGGGGGGAAGTGGGACTGGGAGAAGATGTGAGAATTGTGGGGATGGAAATTGGGATTATGGGGAGGGAGGAGGAATTGGGATCACAGGGGTTGGAAGTGGTATTATGGGGGTGTGAATTTAGGTTGTGGGGGTATAATATGGGATTGTGGGGAATTGGGATTGTGGGGGTGGAAATTAGGATTGTGGAGGAAATCAGAATTATGGGGAAATTGGGATTGAGGAGTGGGAATTAGGATTATGGAGGAAATGGAATGATGTGGGAACTGGGATGATGGGGGTGGAAATTGGGCTTTCAGGGTGTCAGTTTGAATTATGGGGAGAATTGGGATAACGGAGGAACTGGGATGGTGGGGGTGTCAGTTTGGATTGGGGGTTGGAAATT
>NW_009952967.1:503480-505577 GCF_000747805.2 Chaetura pelagica | reverse complement strand
CTGCCAGCAGTGCTGGCCGGAGGGGGGGGAGTGCCGGCCCTGCGACGGGGGGGTCCGCTACTCCCTGCCCCCCCAGGGCCTGACGGGGACGGGGGTGACTGTCACCGACCTGGAGCCGCACGTCAACTACACCTTCACGGTGGAGGCCCGGAACGGGGTGTCCCCGCTCAGCGCCCAGCGCAGCCTGGCCAGCGCCACCATCAGCGTCAACCAGACGGGTACGGGGCCACCAGCACCTCCCACGGCTTCTCTCCCCCGCTGGGGGTGCCTCTGTGACATCCCTGTCCCCCCCTTGGGACACCTCCATCACATCCCTGTTCCCCCCCTTGGGACATCTCCATCACATCCCTGTCCCCCACCTGGGGACACCTCCATCACATCCCTGTCCCCCACCTGGGGACACCTCCATCACATCCCTGTTCCCCCCCTTGGGGCATCTCCATCACATCCCTGTCCCCCCTCCTTGGGACATCTCCATCATATCCCTGTCCCCCACCTGGGGACACCTTTGTGATGTCCTTGTCCCCACGTGGCAGAGCCACCCCGGGTGACGTCGGTGAGCCTGGACGGACGCACAGCCCCCAGCCTGCTCCTCTCCTGGACGGTGCCGCTGCGGCAGCAGAGTCGGGTCTGGAAGTACGAGGTCACCTACAGCAAGAAGGTCCATCCCATCTCATGGCTTCAGCCCATCACCCCCATCCCTGTCACCTCCATCCTTGACCCCATCCACATCACCCCCCCGTTGTATTACCTTCACCTGTCACCCCTCCATCTGCATCACCTCTGTTCTTTCCTCCATCCCCGCCACCTCCATCCCCGTCACCTCCATGTCACCTCCCTCCATCCCATCCATCTCTATCACCTCCATCCTCGTCTTCCATCTTTGTCACCTCCATCTGTGTCCCCTCCATCTATTTCACCTCCACCCACAGCCCCATCCATGTCCCCTCCACCCATGTCACCCCCACCCATGTCACCTCTCCTGTGTCCCCAGGTGGACGAGAACAGCTACTCAGTGCTGCGCTGTGAGGACACCTCTGTCACCCTCCCCAAGTTGTCCCCTGCCACCACCTACGTGGTGCGTGTCCAGGCGCTCACCCCGGATGGCCACGGGGCCTTCAGCCCCCAGCACGAGTTCCAGACCCTGCCTGAAGGTGAGGACCAAGGCAGGGGCAGGATTTGGGGGTGGAGGGCTTAGGGGGGGTGCCTGGGTCACCCCAAACTCCCCTGAATTGTCCCCACAGACACCGAGTCCATGGCATCCACCGCGGTCATCGCTGGCTCCATCGCGGGTGTCATCTTTGTGGTCCTCATCTTGGTTGCTCTTCTCTACATCCTCAGGCGGTGAGAAGACCTAAAAAAAAACCCCAAAATCCCCTCCCCAAACCCAAATATGCCTTTTCCACCACCAAAGATGGGCAAGGGGGGATTTTTGGGGTCAAACCACTGGTTTTCCACAGGAAGAGAAGGTCACGGCCACGCCAGTGCACCGAGGACGTGTACTTCTCCAAGTCAGGTGAGCAACAGGATGGTGGGATCAACAGGGACAGGTGGGGGTTGCCATGGGTGCTGACCCACCCCTCCCACCTCCTTCCAGACCAGCTGAAGCCCCTCAAGACCTACGTTGACCCCCACACCTACGAAGACCCCAACCAAGCCATGCTCAAGTTCACCACCGAGATCCATCCATCCTCCATCACCCGCCAGAAGGTCATCGGTGCCAGTAGGTCTTCAGGTGGCTTTGTCACCCTAAAGACACCCCAACATTAGACCAAGGTGGGGGGGGAGGGGGTTAAATGTGTGTGTGACCCCCCCTTGTGGTTCTTCTCTGAGCAGGGGAATTTGGAGAGGTCTACAAGGGGACCCTGAAGCGTGGGAAGAAGGAGGTGCCGGTGGCCATCAAGACCCTGAAGGTGGGGTACACGGAGAAGCAGAGGATGGACTTTTTGGGTGAAGCCACCATCATGGGGCAGTTCTGCCACCACAACATCATCCGTCTGGAAGGGGTCGTCTCCAAGTGTGAGTGGCTGCTCCCCCCACCCCTCCTCCCTCCTTCAAAAAACACCCCAATTTCCCTGGAAAACAACCCCAAAAAAA
>NW_009952967.1:502205-503230 GCF_000747805.2 Chaetura pelagica | reverse complement strand
GGAGAGTTTTGGGGAAAATAGGGGCTGTTAGGGGGGTTGAGGGTGGGTTTTTTGGGGGGGTTGGGCTTTTGGGTGGGGTTGGGGGTTCGGGGGGTTGTTTGTTTTGGGGGAGTATTGAGGTGGGTTTTTGGGGAGAGTTCAGGGTATTTGGGAGTTTTTTGGGGTTGGATTTTGGGGAGCGTTGGGAGGTTTGGAGGAGTTGGAGGTTTTTGGGGGGGGACTTGGGGGCTTTTGGGGTTTTTTGTATTTTGGGGATTTGGGTTTTTTCCTTGGGGGGGTTGATTTTTTGGGAGGGGTTGGGGTTCTTTGAAGGGTTTTGAGGGGTTATTTGGGGGTGGGTGTTGTTTTTTCTTGGGTTTGGGGTGGTGACATTTTGGGGTTGGTATTTTTGGGGGGAAGGGGGTTTGGGGGTTCCGTTTGGGTTTTTTTTACCCATTTGGGGTCTTTTTCTTTCCTCTCCCAGCCAAGCCCTTCATGATCATCACAGAGTACATGGAGAACGGGGCGCTGGATAAGTTCCTGAGGGTGGGTGACACCTGGTGACAACGTGTCCACCAACACCCACCACCAGAGGTGGGACAAAAGATGGGTCCTAGAGCAGATCCAAAGCTGGATTCTCCCCTTTTCCCAGGAAAAAGAAGGGGAATTTGGTGTCATCCAGCTGGTGGGGATGTTGAGGGGCATCGCTGCCGGCATGAAGTACTTGGCCAACATGAATTACGTCCATCGGGATCTGGCCGCCCGGAACATCTTGGTGAACAGCAACTTGGTGTGCAAAGTGTCTGATTTTGGGCTCTCCAGAGTCTTGGAAGATGACCCTGAAGCCACCTACACCACCAGTGTAAGGGCCACCACCATGGTTGGGGGTTTCCCCAAGGTGGGGGTGTTGCTTGTGTTGAGGTGGTTGCCTGGGGAGGGGGGGGTTGCCCATGGTGTTGGGGTTTTCCATGGTGGGGGTGTTGCCCATGGTGTTGGGGTTGCCCATGGTGTTGGGGTTTTCCATGGTGGGGGTGTTGCCCATGGTG
>NW_009952967.1:500742-501847 GCF_000747805.2 Chaetura pelagica | reverse complement strand
TGTCCCTCCGCCATCTACCAGCTGATGCTGCAGTGCTGGCAGCAGGAGCGCGCCCGGCGCCCCCAGTTCCCCGACATCGTCAGCATCCTGGACAAGCTGGTCCGGGCCCCCGAGGCCCTCAAGGCCTTGGCAGACTTTGACCCCCAGTGAGAGACGTAGGGGAGGAGGGGGAGGGGGAGGAAGGTTCACACTCGAGGGCACCTTTGAAATTCCTGCTTGGCTCCCTGTGTCCCCTGCACCCCCCGCATCCCCTGTACCCGGCACCCCCTGCACCCCTCTTTGCACCTCTCCATTCTTGCCCGGCCTGTTTGGGTTTTCCCTCATGTTTGTTCTTTGCCTTTTTTAATCCCACTCTGCACCTTTCCATCCCTGCCCCCCTCTTTCCATCCCTGCCCCCTCTTTTTCCATCCCTGCCCCTTTGCATCCCTGCATCCCTATTTGTATCCCTGCATCCCTATTTGTATCCCTGCATCCCTGCCCCTTTCCATCCCTGCATCCCTGCCCCTTTCCATCCCTGCATCCCTGCCCCTTTGCAGCTTTGCATTTTCCCATCTTTTCCCACTCCTCTGCATCCTCTCACTCTTTTATGCACCTTCACATTTCTGCACCCCCAGATGCCTGCCCCTTTCCATCACTGGATTCCTGTTGCATCCCCAGACTCTTTGCACTTTCCCACCCTTGCCTCACTCGTTGAGTTGTGTTCTCACATCTTCCCCACTCCTGCACTTTTTTTCCCCCTTCCCATTCTTGCATCCCTCCCTGGCATCTCCACATCCTGCTGCTTCCCTTTCTATGGCCCTTTTTTTGCATCTATCCATTTTTCCCTCCTGCCCGCCTTCCCCTCCCAGTTTGGTTGGGGTTTGGTTTTGGGTTGTTTTTTTTTTTGCATTTTGCTGTTCCTGCCTCTTTTTTTGCATGCATCCCTTTCTGCACCAGGGGGACAACAGGAAAGCTGGGGAGGGGCTTGGGACAAGGGCAGGGAGGGATGGGATGAGGGGGATGGATTGAAACTGGAAGAGGGAGATTGAGGCTGGACATGAGGAGGGAATTCTTTGCTGTGAGGGTGGTGAGAGCCTGGCCCAGGTTGCCCAGGGAAGCTGTGGCT
>NW_009952967.1:495783-499869 GCF_000747805.2 Chaetura pelagica | reverse complement strand
ATCCCTGCATCCCTGCCCCTTTCCATCCCTGCATCCCTGCCCCTTTCCATCCCTGCATCCCTGCCCCTTTCCATCCCTGCATCCCTGCCCCTTTCCATCCCTGCATCCCTGCCCCTTTCCATCCCTGCATCCCTGCCCCTTTGCAGCTTTGCATTTTCCCATCTCTTCCCACTCCTCTGCATCCTCTCACTCATTTATGCACCTTCACATTTCTGCACCCCCAGATTCCTGCCCCTTTCCATCACTGGATTCCTGTTGCATCCCCAGACTCTTTGCACTTTCCCACCCTTGCCTCACTCGTTGAGTTGTGTTCTCACATCTTCCCCACTCCTGCACTTTTTTTCCCCCTTCCCATTCTTGCATCCCTCCCTGGCATCTCCACATCCTGCTGCTTCCCTTTCTATGGCCCTTTTTTTGCATCTATCCATTTTTCCCTCCTGCCTTTGCCTCCTGTTACTGCATCATTTCTTTCCCTCCTTCCACTCCCATGTTGGTTTGGGTTTGGTTTTGGGGTTTTTTTTGCATTTTGCTGTTCCTGCCTCTTTTTTTGCATGCATCCCTTTCTGCACCAGGGGGACAACAGGAAAGCTGGGGAGGGGCTTGGGACAAGGGCAGGGAGGGATGGGATGAGGGGGATGGATTGAAACTGGAAGAGGGAGATTGAGGCTGGACATGAGGAGGGAATTCTTTGCTGTGAGGGTGGTGAGAGCCTGGCCCAGGTTGCCCAGGGAAGCTGTGGCTGCCCCATCCCTGGCAGTGTTGAAGGGCAGGTTGGATGGGGCTTGGAGCAGCCTGGGCTGGTGGGAGGTGTCCCTGCCCACGCAGGGGGTTGGGACTGGATGGTCTTTAAGGTCCCTTCCATCCCATTCCATGATTCCGTGATCTTTTGCACCTTCCCAGTCACACCCTGACTCTGCCCTCCTGTCTCCCCAGGGTGTCCATCCGCCTGCCCAGCACCAGCGGGGCAGAGGGGGTTCCCTTCCGCTCGGTCCCCGAGTGGCTGGAGTCCATCCGCATGGCCCAGTACACGGAGACCTTCCTGGCCTCGGGATACAGCAGCATCGAGCAGGTCCTGCAGATGACCAGCGAGTGAGTCTGCTCCCCTGTCCTGTCCCTGTCCTGTCCCCATCCTGTCCCCATGGTGTCCCCATCCTGTTCTCATGGTGTCTCCAGGCACTTTTCTTGGCATTCCCCCTCCATCCCTCATGCTGTCCCTCTGGGGTGTCCCCATCCATCCCCTTTGTGTCCCCATCCTGTCCCCATGCTCTTCCCTTGCTGTCTCCATGCTGTTCCCTCACTATCCCTATCCTGTCCCCACACTGTCCCTATGGTGTGTCCCCATCCTGTCCCTCTGGTGCATCCTCCTGGTATCCCCGTGGTGTGCCCATCTTGTCCCCACACTGTCCCTATGGTGTGTCCCCATCCTGTCCCCACACCCCCCAACATCCCACGGGAACAGGGATGTGCTGGGACAGGAAGCAGTTCCCTGCCCTTGGCCCTGACCCCAAGGATGGGATCAAAATCCAACCACCCCAGGCCGGGATCCAGGGATGAGCCACATCCACCTCCCATCCTTTGGGAATGAATCCCACAAAAACTGCAGAGTGGGGGTGTGTGGTTTTGCTCCCCCCACCTCCACCCCCTCAAGACCCTTTTCAGCCTTTCCCCATCCCCCAAAAACCTGGATCCTTTCTGGTTTCTTGGCTTCATCCTTCCCTTTTTCCCTTGGGATTTCCAGGGATATCCGCAGGATCGGGGTCCGGCTCCCGGGGCACCAGAAACGCATCATCTACAGCCTCCTGGGGCTGCAGGAGCAGCTCAGCTCGGGGGGGGTCCCCATTTAAAATCCATTCCCCCCCCCCCTTTGCACCCCAAAAATACTTGAAAGCAAATGAAGACCCTTCCCCCTCCTGCCCGAGGGGCTTATTTATTGATCCTATTATTATTATTATTAAGGTTTTTTTATTTGTAGTATTATTATTAATATTCTCCCCAAAACAAAACGGGTGTCACTCCCCTAAAGTGTGGGGTCCCCCCCCCTCAAAAAAAAAGGACATTTCAAGCTCAATTTTGGGCTGGGAAAGGGGGGGGATTTATTATTTCCTCATTTTTGTGATTTTTTCCTCTTTTTTTAATGAGTTTTTCCCCCCTTTTTATATTTTTTTCCTCTTTTTTATCATTTTTTTCCACATTTCAAGCTTAAAAAAAATACCCCAAACGGGCCAATTTGGGCTTCATTTCCCCCTCCCCCCTATTTATTCCTTTTATTCCTCTTGGATTTGGGAATTTTAATTATTTGGGATTTCCCCCCCCCATATTTCCACATGAATCTGCCAGAGTTGCCTTTTTTTGTTTTTTAACCTAATTTATTCTATTTTTTTGGTCTATTTATTGTGAGGCAACGAAGGTGGTGGCAGATTTTGGGGGGGGAGGGTTGTTTTTTTACACCCAACCCGGGGGTTTATTTTATTCAAGGGTTTTGAGGGGTGTTTTGATTTGTTGTTGGGTTTTTTTATTTTTGTGAGGTTTTGATTTTAAATAAAAATGTGCTTTTTTTTTTTCTATGATTGAGTCGTTTGAAGAGAGATTGTGGGAATTTGGGGGGGATGGGGAGGTTGTTCCCATGGGATTTGGGGGGGGGTTCAGGGGGTGGAAGGGGTTTTAGGGGGGTTTAAGAGGTTATTTTAAGGGGGGTTTAGTGGATTTTTCAGGTTTCATTGTAAGGGGGGTTAAAGGGGCTTTTTCTAAGGGTAAAGGGGCTTTTTCTAAGGGGTTTTAAGGGTCTTTTAAGGGGGTTTAAGTTTTAAATGTAAGGGGGTTTTTTTTAAGGGTTTTAAGATGTTTTTAAGGGGTGTTAAGGATCTTTTTAAGGGGTTTTAAAGGTTTTAAGGCATTTTAAGGTTTAATTGTAAGTAGGGTTGAAGGGGCTTTTTTTAAGAGGTTTTTAAGGGGTTTTAAAGGGGGTTTGGGTGTGTTTGGGTTTTTTAAAGGGTTTTAAGGTGGGGTTCTAAGGGGTTTTAAAGGTTCATTTAAAGGGGTTTTAAGGATTTTTTTTTAAGGAGGATTAAGGGGTTTTTAAGGGATTTTTTTAAAAAAGGGGTTTAGGAGGTTTTTAAAGGAGTTTAAAGGGTGTTTTTTAAGGGGTTTCAAAGGGGGTATTCTAATGGGTTTTAAGGAGTTTTTTTTTTAAGTAGTTTAAAAGGGGTATCTGAAGGTTTTTAAAAAGGGTTTTTAAGGGGTATCAGAGTTTTTAAGGGGGGTTGATGGGTTTTAAGGGTTTTTTTAAGGGGTATTAGGGGTTTAAGAGTTGCTTTTAAGGGGGGGTTAAGGTGTTTTAAAGATGGGTTTTAAGGGGGGTTAAAAGAGGTTTAAGTGTTGGGTTTTTTTAAAGGAGTTTTAAAGGCTTTTAAGGGTGTTTTTTAAGGGGTATCAGGGGCTATAGGGGTTTTTGGAGGGGTATCAGGATTTTTAAGGGGTTTTAAGAGATTTTGTTAAGGGGTATTGGGAGTTTTAAGGGGTTTTAAGCAATATTTTGAAGGGGTCTCAGGGTTTTAGGTGTTTTTTGATGGGGTGTCAGGATTTTAAGAGGGTTTAAGGGCTTTTAAGGGTTTTTTTTAAGGGGTTTTTGAAGGGGTATCAGGGTTTTAAGGTTTTTTTTGAGGGGTATCAGGGTTTTTAAGTGGGTCTAAGGAGTTTTAAGGGGGATTTTAAGGGGCTTTAAGGTTTTTTTTGAAGGGGTCTAGGGGGTTTTAAGGGGATTTTGGAGGGGTATCAGGATTTTTAAGTGGGTCTAAGGGGTTTTAAGGGGGTTTTTGAAGAGGTTTTAAGGGGATTTTTGAAAGTGTATCAGGGTTCTAAGGGGGTTGAAGGGGTTTTAAGGGTTTGTTTGAGGGGTATGAGGGTTTTTAAGGGGTTTAAGGGGGTTTTTAAGGGGTTTAAAGGGGTTATTTTTAAGGGGTATCAGGGTTTTTAAGGAGCTCTAAGGGGTTTTAAGGGGGTTTTGAAGGGGTATCAGGGTTTTTAAGGGGTTTTTAAGGGGTTTACAGGCAGCTCGGGGAGCGTTCCCCCCCCCCCGGGGGCCTCTTC
>NW_009952967.1:494920-495445 GCF_000747805.2 Chaetura pelagica | reverse complement strand
TGTGGGTCCCTCACCCCACCAAGCATTTCCATGGGTCCCTCTGCTCCTTCCCCCCACGTTCCCCACCCCCAGGCCCCCCACGGGTGCTGTGGCCCATCCCTGCTCCTGGTGCCCATCCCAGAGCCTCTCCCACCTCCCACCCTGTTTTTGGGGTGTCTCCCTGGTGTTGACCCTGTCTCACCCCTCCTCTGGCTGGGCCCGGGCATGCCCACCTCACCCAACCTGCCCTGCCGCCCTTAATTACCCCGGCGGGCTTAATTGCGTCTTCATTAGTGCCACCACACCCTCTGCTCACCCCCAAAAACCCTGCACCCCAGTGTGGGGGGGGGAGGGGGTGATGAGTGACACAAAGAGCTGGGGGGAGGGCTCAGCCCCCCCCCGTTTCCCCCAGGATCTTGGGGTGACCAAGACCCACCCCCTCCTTATTAATTGTGATAATTAAGTGTAATTACAGGGGGAGTCCTTGGGGGAGGGGCTGAGACTGGGTCATGTCCTAGGGCTGATTTGGGGGTGATTTGGGGGGGG
>NW_009952967.1:493380-493897 GCF_000747805.2 Chaetura pelagica | reverse complement strand
GCTTCAGCAGCTCAAAGAGGTGATGGGCCTTGGGGAGGTGACAACAGGGACACGTGGGGACACAGCCAGCCCTGCCGAGTCCCCCCCAGTGACAGGGAACTGGGGGGGATGAGGGTTCCCAGCCCCATCAGGACAAGCTTTCTTCCCCCCCCCACTCCCAAACCTGGTGCAGGGAGGTCCAAGGTGAGAGCTGGAGCATGATGGGCTGGATGGTGCAGTTGTCCCCAAGTGTCCCCGGGGTGGCCAGCTTGAGGAAGGTGACATGTTAATTTTTTTTGGGGGGAAAAGCAGCTTTTTTTTGGGTGCAGGAGAAGGGTGCTCACCCCCTCCCCCTGCATTTACCTTCTCTTCTGGGGGTGCCTGGGGATGCTTGTGGCTCTGGAGGAAGGCGACCAGCTGGGTTCTGCTGATGGTGCCCACCAGAATGGGTGACCCTGGAGGACGGGGGACAAGGCCAGTGATGTCCCCACCCTGGGTGTGGTGACCCCCACCCCCCCCCGACCCCACATCCCACCTC
>NW_009952967.1:492747-493077 GCF_000747805.2 Chaetura pelagica | reverse complement strand
ATGGGGCTTGGAGCAACCTGGGCTGGTGGGAGGTGTCCCTGCCCATGCAGGGGGTTGGATCTGGATGGTCTTTAAGGTCTCTTCCAACCCAAACCACTCTGGGATCCTATGGAAACCCGGGGCTGGGGGGGGGGCTTACGCCATGTGCCGGCTGCGGATGGGGGGCAGGTAGGGCAGCTTCTTGACGATGATGGGGCCATCGTAGAAGGAGGGTTGGTGCTTCTGGGTGATGGCGTTGGCCACCAGCACGGCCAGGACCGTGGGCAGGACGTGGCCCAGGTGACCAGTGGCCTCACACACCAGCAGAGCCGTGGACACAGCGTGGGTCAC
>NW_009952967.1:482560-482879 GCF_000747805.2 Chaetura pelagica | reverse complement strand
GTCACCCTCAAAGCCCCCCCATGTCTGGTTTCCCCCCCCCAAGGTCTGGTTGTCCCCCCACCTCACCGTAGATGAAGATGGGCATGAAGTACCCGGCGGGCAGGGGCAGGGTGGTGGCCAGGATCAGCATCCAGAACTTGGGGGACAGGGTGGCAGAGCCCAGGCTGAGGGGGGGTCACCCCTATGGGGTGGACACAGGGAACTTGGGGGGGGGGTGCTCATGGCTACCTTCATCGCCAGGAAGAAGGCCAAGGTGCCGAAGATGGTGGCCGAGGGGTGGCACCACTCCTGCCACAGCCCCCCCCGGGGGGCCCCCCCC
>NW_009952967.1:478445-481577 GCF_000747805.2 Chaetura pelagica | reverse complement strand
GGGGGGGAGCAGGGTGGTGTGTGTCCCCCCTCTCCCCCAAAATGAGGAAGAAGAAGGTCTCCAGGAGGTCGAAGGGGAAGTCAAGCTTGAAGTCGCTCTTAAAAGCGGCGACGATGGTTTCTGGGGCAGGAAGAGCCAAATGAGCGCAACGTTTGGGGGGAAGGGCACCCCAAAAAATGCTACGTACCTCCCCCACCACCACCCCCGAGGGGGTAAAGGGGGAAAACATCCTGCTCCCCCCCCGGCCTTGCCTTGCTCGCTGCTGAACACGGTGAGGAGGCGAAACATGAAGGCGCCGCAGGTGGCGGCGAAGAAGCCGCGCCAATAATCCCGGACAGCAAAGTGGGAGGACATCACCTCGATGCTGAAAAGAACCCCTGGAAAACACGGATACGAGGCGGGGGGAGAAAGTCTGGAATTAAGGGGGACTTTGGGAAGTCCCCAGGGTGGGAGGAGGAGGGTCCTCACCACTGATGGGTGCCCCAAAAACCGTGGCCACCCCCACAGCTTGTGCTGCCACCAGCATCTCGTGCTGCTTGAACTTGTTCTGTGGGGAGAACAGACACAGCCCCAGGGTTGGGGCTAAAATAAACCCCCCCCCAATTTTTTTTTGGGGGAAGGGAAAACCCCCTTCTTCATTTTTGGGGGGGAGCAGGTGACTTCCCCACCTCATACTCCCCAGTGATCGAGGTTCTCATCTTCCCCAGGTACGCAGCGGCCATGGCAGAGAGGTGGACAAAGGGACCCTGGGTGCCAAGGAGGGGGAGACATGGTGCTGAGGGCCCCCAGCACCAACCAGAACCCCCAGCTGTCAGGAACTGGCATGGGGGTGGGAGGATCCCTCACCACTTTGCCAAGGAAAAGGGTGCTTCCACAAGCCAGGGTGCAGGTCAGCCCCACCACCTTGGCTCCAAAATTGTGGATGGCCAGGTAGTCCTCCAGCACCACCCCTGTCAGGATGGTCTTCAGCTCCCCGATGCCAGAGCCTGCAGTGAGAAGGAGCAGGGGGGGTTGTCCAAGTTTTAGGGGGCTCCCCTGGTAGTGGAGAGGAGTCCTGGGGAGTCAGGGAGGTTGGGGTGCAGCTGCCTCACCTCCTGAGTGTGGGGTGATGCTTTGGGAGAAGCCGGTGGAGAAGGCAGCCAGAGCCATTGGGTACATGGTCCATGAGAGGTACTTGAGCACTAGGATGTCCCCAATCTCCTGGTAAAGCCACCGGTGGGCTGGAGAGGAAGAGCCAGGAGGGGACATGCACCCCACTGCCCCCCAAAGAAAAAGACACCATGCCCACCTGCATTCTTGGAGAACCCCCAGACGTTGGGTGAAGCCCCTCGTTTACCCTCATAGAGCCTGGAGACAAGGAAGTCCATCATGAAGCTGATGTTGGCCATGAGGACCCCCAGGAAGAAGAGGAAATACCAATCCTCCCCGACGCGGAAAAGCTGCTGCTTCACCCACTCCAGGCACCCTGCAGAGGGGGTGGCAACGGGGTGATGACCCCCTCCCCAAAAAAAAAAACCCCACCCTACTCCCCACACCCAAATCCCCCCTCATTCTGAGTTGGGGGGGTCTCACCTCGGAGCCTCCTCCGGGCTTTGGGGCAGGGCCTCCAGCTCTTCTCTGACACCAACACCCTCTCCAGCTCCTGCAGCCCCCCAGGATCAGGACGCTCCATCCCAGGGCTTTTTGGGGGGACAGGACCCCCCTCTTTGTTTCCCAGCACCCCCTCACCACTCCTCCCTCCCCAGCCACCACCGCCAGACTGAGTTTGCAAACGAGCTCATTAAAAACGACCTTGACGAAGCCCAAACAGACCCGCTCGGGCCGGAACGAGCCGGGTTTTTTTCCAACCTCCTCCTCCACCTCCAAGTTCCCAGTCCTGAAATGCACCTGAGTGTTTGGTCCGAATTTTAATTAATTATCATTAATACCAGGCGGGAAGGCCGGCACCGCATTCCATGAGAAGGGGAGAGAAGGGGGGATGGAGAAGGGAAAAATTTCCACCGTCTCCAGCGCTAAATTTAGCCCGTTTTTTTTACGAGGCCTTGGCAGGCGCCCAGGAGCCCTAACGAGGCTTTAAAAAGCTCGTCAGGACTCTTCCCCCCTGCAAAACAGAACTGATCCCGCTTGGTCGTGGCCGGGAGGGAGAGGAGGAGGTAGAGGAAAGGGGGTTCACTCTTCCTCCCCAGCAGGATCTGGGGTGAGAGGTCGGGGTGGGAAGCGGTGGCTGAAGGTGGGAGCCTCGGCTGCATCCTGAGCAGAGAGCAGCTTTCACCTGCACTATGGACCTTTTTGGGAGCTTTGTCCGGCCCCATGGAGAGAGTTTGGGGTTCCCAGGTGAGTTTTTTTTAGGGTGGTGGGGGGATCACCCCGTTTTTAGGGCTGGGGGAAGGAGCAAACCGGGGGTTTGGTGATGCCTCTGCCCCTCGCACCGGTACAGCCGCGTCCTGGGCAGCTGGGGCAGTGGGAGAGGTGGTTGGATCCTCACCAAAATGTGGTCATGGCCTCAGGATACATTATGGGGGGGTCCTCTCAACACCCTCCCCTAAGAAGCATTCACGGGGGATCCCCCAAGAGCTGTGGTGATGACCCCCTTCCTCTTCAGCAGCTCGTCCCAGCAGCACGGGCGCAGTGAAGACCCTGGGCAACACTTACCAGTTCACGGTGGACGTCAGCGACTTCGCCCCCGAGGACATCATTGTCACCACCTCCAACAACCAGATCGAGGTGCATGCCGAGAAGGTGGGTGCTCCCTCCCTTCCCCGCTCACCCCCCAAAGTCAGGGGGACCCCCAGACCCTCAGCCCACCTCCTACCAGTCCCAGCTGTAACCCTGGTGAGCTTCAATTGACAATTCCCTCTTTTTGCCCCATATTTCACCAGAGCAAAGCCCATGAGACCCAACAAGCTCATGCCTTGTAATTGTACTTCTCCCAGGGGGGGTGAGAACTGAAGAAAAACCCCACCTTTTTGTTCCCCCTTGATGCCACCCACCTGTCCCCTCAGGAGATCATCACCACCACACACAAGGTGCCACGGGGAACGAGCCCTCCCCGTTCCCACTTGCTCCCCAAAATTGACCTTTTTCAACCTGATTTCCCCCCTCCCCCCGCTCAGCGGGCTGCGGATGGCACGG
>NW_009952967.1:476049-477954 GCF_000747805.2 Chaetura pelagica | reverse complement strand
TTTTTTTACGAGGCCTTGGCAGGCGCCCAGGAGCCCTAACGAGGCTTTAAAAAGCTCGTCAGGACTCTTCCCCCCTGCAAAACAGAACTGATCCCGCTTGGTCGTGGCCGGGAGGGAGAGGAGGAGGTAGAGGAAAGGGGTTCACTCTTCGTCCCCAGCAGGATCTGGGGTGAGAGGTCGGGGTGGGAAGCGGTGGCTGAAGGTGGGAGCCTCGGCTGCATCCTGAGCAGAGAGCAGCTTTCACCTGCACTATGGACCTTTTTGGGAGCTTTGTCCGGCCCCATGGAGAGAGTTTGGGGTTCCCAGGTGAGTTTTTTTTAGGGTGGTGGGGGGATCACCCCGTTTTTAGGGCTGGGGGAAGGAGCAAACCGGGGGTTTGGTGATGCCTCTGCCCCTCGCACCGGTACAGCCGCGTCCTGGGCAGCTGGGGCAGTGGGAGAGGTGGTTGGATCCTCACCAAAATGTGGTCATGGCCTCAGGATACATTATGGGGGGGTCCTCTCAACACCCTCCCCTAAGAAGCATTCACGGGGGATCCCCCAAGAGCTGTGGTGATGACCCCCTTCCTCTTCAGCAGCTCGTCCCAGCAGCACGGGCGCAGTGAAGACCCTGGGCAACACTTACCAGTTCACGGTGGACGTCAGCGACTTCGCCCCCGAGGACATCATTGTCACCACCTCCAACAACCAGATCGAGGTGCATGCCGAGAAGGTGGGTGCTCCCTCCCTTCCCCACTCACCCCCAAAGTCAGAGGGACCCCCAGACCCTCAGCCCACCTCCTACCAGTCCCAGCTGTAACCCTGGTGAGCTTCAATTGACAATTCCCTCTTTTTGCCCCATATTTCACCAGAGCAAAGCCCATGAGACCCAACAAGCTCATGCCTTGTAATTGTACTTCTCCCAGGGGGGGTGAGAACTGAAGAAAAACCCCACCTTTTTGTTCCCCCTTGATGCCACCCACCTGTCCCCTCAGGAGATCATCACCACCACACACAAGGTGCCACGGGGAACGAGCCCTCCCCGTTCCCACTTGCTCCCCAAAATTGACCTTTTTCAACCTGATTTCCCCCCTCCCCCCGCTCAGCTGGCTGCGGATGGCACGGTCATGAACACCTTCACCCACAAGTGCCAGCTGCCCGACGATGTGGATCCCACCTCGGTGTCCTCCTCGCTGGGGGACGATGGCACGTTGACCATCCGGGCGCAGCGTCGGCCCGCCAAGCACACCGAGCACGTCCAGCAGCTCTTCCGGACTGAGATCAAGATCTGAGGGGGGGGGGGTCCCTGCCCCATCCCCCTCCCTCATTCATTAATGATTTGGGTAACTGGGGAAGGAGGTGGGATGGGTGGGGAGGGGATGGGAAGGCTCCCCATGCCGAGGGCAGGTGAGACGCATCCTGTTGCCCATCGGAGAAATTCCAGAGGGGAGTCCTGGCTCTGGTGGTTTTCAGGGAAGATCCAGCGTGCCAAGAGCTTGGCTGGGAGCGAGGAGCAAGTTTCCCTTCCCTGATCACCTGCTGGAGCTTGTCCCTGTATATACAGCCTGTGATAAATTATTGACAACTCCCGACTGCCGCCGCCTCCCGTTTCTTCGCCTTTTCCCGATGATTTCTCCCTAAAAGGGCTGTGGGTTCAGCCCCGAGGGGTGTCTCGCCGAAGGATACCACAAGTAATTCCTCCTTCCCAACGAACCCGGGGCGAGGAGCCGCCCTGGCTCCCCCCTGGTGCCCACAGCCCCGTTTATTTCCAGCCCGGGGTGACTCATTCCTTCCCCGCTCCATTCCAGAGCCCTTCCCGCGGCCGCTCGGCCCACCTGGAAAGGCACCAACTCCTCCTCCTCCTCCCCTCGCCCACCAACCAGCACCCAAACCCCCCCGGGGGGACCCCCGAAGAGTTCAGACGATG
>NW_009952967.1:475665-475869 GCF_000747805.2 Chaetura pelagica | reverse complement strand
GACTCGTGCCGCGCAGGGACGCGCCCGCAGCGCCGGGAGGGACACGGAGCGTGTCCTTCATCCCCCCCGGGGTGGGACCGGGTGGGACCGGGAGGGACCCCCTGCCAGGAAGATGCTGCGAGGGAGAAGGTCGAGGAGGAGTTTGAAAAGCTTTTTACACGGGTAGGGAAGACGTTTGAAAAGCCCCCGAGCCCCGCGGGGGGG
>NW_009952967.1:456065-457095 GCF_000747805.2 Chaetura pelagica | reverse complement strand
GGTGGCCCTGCCAGCCCAGCCCAGGCAAAAAAAAAAAACCCAACAAACCCCTTTTTCTCCCCAAAGCGCTTCTGCTTTTGCGCGGGGCGGGGGCAGATTCCCAGGGCAGGGAGCGGGTGAAGGGGCAGCACATCCTCCCCGCAGCACGGGGACTCTTGGACACCAAAAAATGACCTTATCTCTAAATATAATTTATCATTAGTCTACGTGATGGGTGAACATGCTCCTCACTTTTAAGGTGGTTGCACTTCTGCTGTTCATGCTCAGCGGGTGGGGGGGCTTTGGTGAGCTGAGGGTCCTTCCAGCTCAAGGGAGGGTCATTTAGCACGTTAACGAGGCAATTTGACAGTAAGTTTAATTAGTAATTGTTTCCTGTTGTCTGTTTTACTCCGTGCTCGAGGCATGAGCATCTTCCATTCAGCCCTTCATCACAGCAAGACGAGCTCAGGGAACACTGCCCTGTCTCTTCGGGCATCACCCCTACAGGCTCATTTTGGACACACAGGACAGGAAATCCTGCCCCAATGGAAAGGGGTTGACAGGAGTGGGAATATTATTTCCTGTGGTGCCCAAACTCGCTGGTTCCTTCCAACACACCCCAGGGAACAGCTCCAAAGGCATGAGGGGCTCCTCACACAGCTGGCCCCGTCTGGGGGGGTTTGCACATGAAAAAGGCCGAATTCCAGCAACATCTACATCTTCTGCTCCTCCAGGACCTGTGGCTGCTCCTCTGGAGATGGGGGCTGCTGGGCTGTGGGAACCTCGGGGGGCAAAGCAAGAGCTCGGGGCTTGCAGGGCGGCAGAACAGGAACCTCGTGGTTCCACTGGGGATGGTCCCAGGGCTGGAGCAGCTGGGACAGGCTGGGAGAGCTGGGGTGTTCAGCCTGGAGAGGAGAAGGCTCCAGGGAGACCTTAGAGCAGCTTCCAGTGCCTGAAGGGGCTCCAGGAAAGCTGGGGAGGGACTTGGGACAAGGGCAGGGAGGGATGGGATGAGGGGGATGGATTGAAACTGGAAGAGGGAGATTGAGGT
>NW_009952967.1:442580-455606 GCF_000747805.2 Chaetura pelagica | reverse complement strand
GGGGCTGCGGCTGCCTCTGGGCTCCCCGCCTTCCCCGGGGCTCCGTGTGACCCCCCAGAGCCCGAGGTGCAGCCGGGGGGGCAGTGACCCCCGCACCCCCCGGGCAGCGCCAGCGGGAGAGCGGAGGGAACTTCCCAGCGGCAACTCGAGGCGAAAACAGGAGTTTTCTCATTTCCTGGGGCCTTTTTTTCTCGCCGCGGTGACATCCCGGGGCGGCTGCCGGTGCTGCCCGGACAGGCCACGTTCCCCTTCATCCCGTCTCTGCACCAGAAGCTTTTGCGGGAATTTCAGAGCTCAGGCCGCGTCCCCAGGAGAGGTTTTTCTTTCAAGGTTTGGCTGCAGAGACGAGTGGTTTTCAGGGCAGAGCCCTGGGGGTGGCTCAGCACCCCCCACCTGCCCAGCCCTGGGCTCTGCCTCCCACTTCACAGGCACAGCCAGGGGCCAAAACCCCCATCACTGGGGGGTCTGCAGAGTTTCTGTTGGCTGAGGGAGAACCCAGAGTGTCTCTGCTTATTCCTTTCCTCATGTCTTTCTCCTTTTAGGTCCTTTTCTCCACCTTTTTTTTCCTGCCATGATTATTTTTCCCCCCTTCCAGCTGAATGCCTGGTCACCTGCTGCTTTCACCACCAACCACCAACTCTAGAGCCCTTCCCTGTTTCATTCAGTTCCCAGGGAGGTTTAATTTGAATCATTTTTCACACAGAAACTCTTGCTAAAAGGCTTTGGATCATCTCAAGGAGCAGCTCAGCTTAAATTCCTCATTAACAAGACTTGACCTTCAGATCTTATGGGCTGGCACTAAAAGCCCTTCAGGACAATCATGAGTGTTGATAACACACCTGTATCTTGATCAGCTCTTAACTCCATGGCTTGTTTGGTTTTTTTTTTTAAACTGAAAATGTTGCAGAATCAGTCCCTGGAAATGAGGACAGACCCTTCATCTCAGGGACGGGAAGGATTGGAGCTGCTTTGTTCCCCGAGCTGACACAGGACAAGGGAGATGCTGGTAGGCAGACAATCAAACCCTTTTCCCTTTTTTCCCTTCCCAGAAATGAATGGGGGCACCTGGATGGTGCCAGTGTCCAAAGGCAACTTTTAAACCCCTATTTTGTTTGGGTTTTTTCCAATTTATCAAAGCTTTGGGGTGGTTGGTTTTTTATTTTAAGCTGGAGTGGCAGGTACAGGGAGAGGTTAATGTCATTAATGAGGGAGAGAGCTTAATGGAGCTGGTGTGGGAAGCTCCCTGGGGCTGTCACTGCTGCATTTATCTCCTGGAGTGTGTGTGGAGGACGTGGGTGTTCCCACAGGGAGGGTTTTCCATGGCTAATTAGGTGAGGAGGGACTCGACAGGGAGAGGTGGGATGGGGAAGGGGTGACATCAGGCAGTGCCCAGGCCTGGGTTGGGAATGTTGGACCTTAACACCTTTGAGACACGAGGTTTGGGTTTAAAAACGGAACTTTTCATCCTGTTTCTCCCAGGATGGCTGCATAGAGACTGACCTGAGCACTGGGAAGGGGAAAGACTCTGGAGTAGAGTCACAACTGTCAGTCCCACCACCTGAGTCCTCTGGGCATCTCCTGTCCTTGCAGCACAGGGGTGAGTGCAGCACCCATCCTGGGGGGTTCATAGAATCATGGAATCCCAGACTGGTTTGGGTTGGAGGGACCTTAAAGATCATCTAGATCTACCCCCCCCTGCATGGGCAGGGACACCTCCCACCAGCCCAGGTTGCTCCAAGCCCCATCCAACCTGCCCTTCAACACTGCCAGGGATGGGGCAGCCACAGCTTCCCTGGGCAACCTGGGCCAGGCTCTCACCACCCTCACAGCAAAGAATTTCCTCCTCATGTCCACCCTGAATCTCCCTCTTCCAGTTTTAATCCATCCCCCTCATCCCATCCCTCCCTGCCCTTGTCCCAAGTCCCTCCCCAGCTTTCCTGGAGCCCCTTCAGGCACTAGAATATGCTCTAAGGTCGCCCTGGAGCCTTCTCTTCTCCAGGCTGAACACCACAGCTCCAGCGCTCCCATCATCTCTGTGGCCTCCTCTGGACTCTCTCCAACAGCTCCTTGTCCTTCTGGTGTTGGGGACCTCAGAGCTGTTCCCAGCCCTGCAGGGGGGTCTCACCAGAGCAGAGGGGACAATCCCATCCCTGGCCCTGCTGGTGACACAGCCGAGGACACGGGTGGGTTCTGGGCTCCAGTGCACTTTGCTGGCTCCTGTTGGGCTTCTCATCCACCAACACCCCCAAGTCCGTCTCCTCAGGGCTCTTCTTTCAGGCCAGGAGCTCTGATGTGTCCTCAGGCAGCACCTCTGCCTTGAGCAGCCAGCAGTGGTGCATTTACTCTAACGAGCTCATTCATTGAGCAGTTGGTGGACCAGCAACTCCTGATTTGGCATTTGCCCCTCCTGCATCCATCCCTGGATCCACCCCTGGATCCATCCCCATCTTGGTGCATCCCATTTGCTCAGGGATGGAGACAGATCCCAGCACGGAGCTGCAAACTGGCCTGGGCAGTGGCAGGGAGCCAGGGTGGTGTTTGGATGCACCATGGTGGGTTTTGACACAGATATTTGGGATTTTGAAGGCTTGGAGTCAGGGATTTTAGCATGTGGAGGTGGTCTCAGCTGCCTGGGGGACACGGGGCCCATCAGGGCAACACGTGGCTCATCCCAACCTCGGCCCTGCTCCGACGAAGCCGGAACGTGGTGGAGGGAACAGCAGAAAAGGTGAAGCTTTTCAGGAAGAGTTGAGTTTTTCCTTGCAGTTTTACTTCCTTGGCAGAGCTTGGGGGTGAAGCTGAGACAGAGTCCAGTCAGGGGATGATAAAAACCACCATTCAGATGCAAAATGCCTCCCACAAATTGCCCCAATTCACCTTTTTAGTGCACAAAAACGTCGGGATGTCTCAGGTCTTGCTGGGAAAATCCTCCCCCCTTCTTTTTTTTCCCAGGATTTCCTTTACAGACCTTACAGGGTCACACATCTGTCGGGGTTTAAGGAAGTTTTGATACAAATCTGGATTTTTCCAGCTCCCCAAGGGTGTGTGTTTGGGGATAGATTGTGGGTGTTTGGTTAAATCACCCTGTGTTTTGGAGAGCTGGGGGAAAGCTGTGGCCGTGAGGTCAATGTGAAGGGAAATGGTGTCTTTTGGGAGTGAAACTTCCTCTCTCCGTGCATGAGCTGACACTATTGGAGGTGTCTGGGCTCCTCATTCCCACCAGGAATGTTTTGGGAAGCTGAACTGATCCTTGAGTGGAGGAGCTTTCCCAGAGCATGTTGTTAGCACCTTTTCCAGACAGGAGGAGGCTCCCTCTGCCTGCTGGGATGGATCCTGAGGGATGGATCCCAAGGGACATGTTCCCACCAGCCTGGTTTTGTGGATCCAAACCTGTCACTGTTCCCCACTCCGAGACTCCCTGTGCTGGTTTTAAGAGCTGATAAAGTGGAAAAATAACTGCTAGAGGTTGGAAACCTGCAGAGAGACTCAGCTGAGCAGCAAAACCAAGAGTCCTCCTGGCCATCACTTTGCTTCTTCCAGCAATCTGGAACTTGTCTTCTTCTTTAGGGACTTCCTGGCCTAGCAGGTTGAACAGAAAACTGTGGGTAGTCCCTGTTTGCTTTCTCCCCCTCCCTTCCTCATGGATGAAATGATCCTTCAGCCCATGGAGGAGTTATTTTTGGGAGAAGAAGTAGAGTGAACTTCAGGTCAAGCTCATGGTCCCTCACAATCTTTCCTGACACCAACCTCCTTGAAAAACAGCTTTTGGCAGTATTTTCAGGAGTCTGCAGCATTCCTGAGCCCAGGTTGTGCTTCCAGCATGGAGAACTTCCCCCAAACACCACAAAATATCTCAAAAGTCCCTTAATATTGTGACATGAGCACCTAAAATGAACAGGAGTTTAGAAGATTTTTGGTGAGCACCTCCCTTGGTAGCACCAGTGGCACCATCTGTTCACCCGTGGGGCACCTTTGTGGAGGCAACAGGGCTCCTGCTCATGGCTTGGGCTGCTTGAAAAGCAATGAATGAAATGTATTTTTAAAGCTGTCAGGATGGCCAAATAAATGTTCTGTGTTCATCAACTCTCTCTGCAGCCCCTCGTTGGTGTTGCAGGGCCTGCAGGGTTGTATCTGGTGGGGAGTGGGAGGGTGGGTGGTTGTGAGGAGCTGAAATTTGGGCCACATTTTCATAGAATCATAGAATCATGGAATGGGTTGGTTTGGAAGGGACCTTAAAATTCATCCAGTCCAACCCCCTGCATGGGCAGGGACACCTCCCACCAGCCCAGGCTGCTCCAAGCCCCATCCAACCTGCCCTTCAACACTGCCAGGGATGGGTGAGCACCTCCCTTGGTAGCACCAGTGGCACCATCTGTTCACCCGTGGGGCACCTTTGTGGAGGCAACAGGGCTCCTGCTCATGGCTTGGGCTGCTTGAAAAGCAATGAATGAAATGTATTTTTAAAGCTGTCAGGATGGCCAAATAAATGTTCTGTGTTCATCAACTCTCTCTGCAGCCCCTCGCTGGTGTTGCAGGGCCTGCAGGGTTGTATCTGGTGGGGAGTGGGAGGGTGGGTGGTTGTGAGGAGCTGAAATTTGGGCCACATTTTCATAGAATCATAGAATCATGGAATGGGTTGGTTTGGAAGGGACCTTAAAATTCATCCAGTCCAACCCCCTGCATGGGCAGGGACACCTCCCACCAGCCCAGGCTGCTCCAAGCCCCATCCAACCTGCCCTTCAACACTGCCAGGGATGGGGCAGCCACAGCTTCCCTGGGCAACCTGGGCCAGGCTCTCACCACCCTCACAGCAAAGAACTTTTTCCTCATGTCCATTTTGAAGCTCCCAAGGCCACCAAGTTGTGGTTGATCCATGACTTTGTGACCTCTCCCATTTCACAGAATCATCACGGTTGGAAAAGACCTTCATGGCCCTTCCTGCTGTGACATCTTTTGTCACCCCCATCACAGGATGTCTTCTGTTCCCTCCCCACAGCCATGGATTTCCCCCAGCACAGCCAACAGGTGCTGGAGCAGCTGAACCAGCAGAGGCAGCTGGGCCTGCTGTGTGACTGCACCTTCGTGGTGGACGGTGTCGACTTCAAGGCCCACAAGGCTGTGCTGGCTGCCTGCAGTGAGTACTTCAGGATGCTGTTTGTGGACCAGAAGGACGTGGTGCACCTGGACATCAGCAATGCAGCAGGTAGGCAGAGGGTTGTCCCATAGTAGAGTCACAGGATGGGGCTGCTTGGAAAAGGCCTGGAAGGTCATCAAGTCGTCACTGTTCCCCCAGCCCTGCCAAGGCCACCCCTGCCCTGTGTCCCATCTCCAGGGTTTTAAAACCCCTCCAGGGAGGGGGCCTCCCCCTGCCCTGGGCAGCCTGGACCAGGGCCTGACAACCCTTTCCAGAAAGGAATTGTTCCCAAGATCCAAACTAAACTTCCCCTGGTGCAACTTGAGGCAGGTTCCTCTTGTCCCATCCCTTGTTCCTGGGGAGCAGAGCCCGACCCCCCTGGCTCCAACCTCCTCTCAGCAGCTGCAGAGCCAGCAGGTCTCCCCTCAGCTCCTTGTCTCCAGGCTGGACACCCCCAGCTCCCTCAGCTGCTCCTGCTCACACTTGTGCTCCAGCCCCTTCCCCAGCTCCCTTGCCCTTCCCTGGACACGCTCCAGCCCCTCCATGTCCTTCTTGTCCTGAGGGGCCCAGAACTGACCCCAGGACTTGAGGTGCCCCCTCCCCAGTGCCGAGCACAGGGGGAAGATCCCTGCCCTGGTCCTGCTGGCCACCCCAGTGCTGACACCAGCCAGGATGCTGGTGGCCTCTTGGCCACCTGGGCACACGCTGGGTCGTGTTCAGGCATTGAACCAACACCCTCAGATTCTTTCCCACTCAGCTCTTCCAGCCACTCTTCCTAAGCCTGGAGAGTTGCCTGGGGTTGGTGTGACCCAAGTGCAGGACCCAGGGCCTTGTTGAACATCACACAATTACGACTGGCTTCAACCCCTGGATCCAGCCTGGCCAGGTCCCTCTGCAGATCCTTCCTAAGAAACCCCTCTGAGGAAGCAGTTTGGTGCCTGGGTTGGAGGGAGGTTCCTCAGCCTGTTCTTTTGTGCCCTTTTGAGCTTTTTTTAAAACTGTCCAGCCCAGAGGTGAGAACTCATTTTTTTTTTTTCCTTCCCTTGCAGGCCTGGGTCAGGTTCTGGAGTTCATGTACACAGCCAAGCTGAGCCTGAACCCTGACAACGTGGAGGACGTGCTGGCCGTGGCCGGGTTCCTGCAGATGCAGGAGGTTGTCAGCGCTTGCAACGCGCTCAAGTCCCTCTCGGCGCTGCCACAAGGCCCTGGTGGGAGCCAGAGACCCCCGGGTATGTGCCCCCTCACACCCCTTGTACAGGGGAATTCCAGGTTGCCCCATGACTCAGCCACGTCCAAACCCACCTGGTGCACATCTGGATGGGGTTTGTTCCCTTTGTGAGGCACCAGAACTGGTGCTGCTGGGGAATGGAGCAGCTCTGCTCTGGAGCCAGGCTGGGAGAGTTGGGGTGTTCAGCCTGGAGAAGAGAAGGCTCCAGGGAGACCTTAGAGCACCTTCCAGTGCCTGAAGGGGTTCCAGGAAAGATGGGGAGGAAACTGGGACAAGGGCAGGGAGGGATGGGATGAGGAGGAATGGATTGAAACTGGAAGAGGGAGATTGAGGTTGGACACTGGGAGGGAATTCTTGGGTGTGAGGGTGATGAGACCCTGGCCCAGGTTGCCCAGGGAAGCTGTGGCTGCCCCATCCCTGGCAGTGTTGAAGGGCAGGTTGGATGGGGCTTGGAGCAGCCTGGGCTGGTGGGAGGTGTCCCTGCCCAGGCAGGGGGTTGGATCTAGATGATCTTTAAGGTCCCTCCCAACCCAAACCATTCCATGATTCTATGAATCCTGATGGGATTTGGGAATCCTCACAGGGGCCAACAAGGCGACGGTGGAGGACAAGAGCTGGACTGTAGATCCACGGGGGGACATTGACAAAACCAAACCAGTTCCTCCGACCCCACAGTGGAAGGAAGAGCCTCCAGCAGCCTCAGCAGCACAGCCCAAGGGGCAGGCGGAGCAGCCGAGCGGCCAAGAAGGTGAACCACCAGCTGCTGACACCCAAAACCCCGCTGTCACCCCCCCAAAACACGCCCTGCCCTGCTGCTGGGCTCCTCCACGTGGAGCCTGCTGCCTCCTCACTCGTGCCCGAGACACTCTGTTGGTTGTAGGGGCAGATCCTGCCATCCAAGAGGCCTCCAACTCCAAATTTCCCAGCCACCCACAGCCGGCAGAGAGCGCGCTGGGCAGCGGCTGCCCCGCCGAGACGGGAAACATCTCTGAGGGCACCAAGACAGGAGGTTTGTGGGCAAGGGTGGGGATGGGGGGCTCTGCTGCCTTCCCCTGCCCTCCAGCTGGGCAGGGTTGGACCCTTCTTTTCCATGCACTGGTGGGAGTTTCATCCATGCAAACACCTTTTCCTGCCAGTCGTGGAGCCCACGGGAGCGGTTTTCCATCGGGCAGAGCTGGGAGAGGTTGGGGAATTCTCCTCTGGCCACACAGGGTGTGGGATTTTGGGGCTGATAACCCGCAAATCCAAACTGATCCTGGGCAGAGATTTTGGCATCAGGATTTCAGGGTCATCTAATCTATAGGGAAGCTGGGGAGGGACTTTGGACAAGGGCTTGTAGGGAGGGGACAAGGGGTCGTGGATTAAAACTGGAAGAGGGGAGATTGAGGTTGGACATGAGGAGGAAATTCTTTGCTGTGAGGGTGGTGAGAGCCTGGCCCAGGTTTCCCAGGGAAGCTGTGGCTGCCCCATCCCTGGCAGTGTTGAAGGGCAGGTTGGATGGGGCTTGGGGCAACCTGGGCTGGTGGGAGGTGTCCCTGCCCTTGCAGGGGGTTGGATCTAGATGATCTTGAAGGTCCCTCCAACCCAGCCCAAACCATTCTATGAATCCCTGTTGCCTAAAACCCAGACTTAGAGTTAGGGAATACAAGTGAGTTTTGTGTCTCCAAAGCTGCTCCCGATCTCCAGCATCCCTGTTTTCCAACTGCCTGCAGAGACGGAGCCGGAAGTGAAGGAGGAAGAGGCAGAGGGGACAGCAGGGGAGGACACAGAGGTCAAAACCCCTGAGGAGGAGCAGCCCAGGCTGGAAAATGGAGAAAACACTGAAGAGAACGAAGCTGGAAACGCTGACTCCGGGCAGGAAAACTTGGGAGAACCTCGGCTGCTGCCCTCGGGAATTTACAGCGACAGGACCGAGTCCAAAGCCTATGGCTCCGTCACACACAAGTGTGAGGTGAGGCCAACTGGGGCTGGGCCTGCTGCCCCCTGGGACACAGGGTGTCACCGGGTGTCACCTGCCTCTCTCCGTCCCTAGGACTGTGGGAAGGAGTTCACCCACACCGGGAATTTCAAGCGGCACATCCGTATCCACACGGGGGAGAAGCCCTTCTCCTGCAGGGAGTGCAGCAAAGCTTTCTCTGACCCAGCTGCCTGCAAAGCCCATGAGAAGACCCACAGGTAAAGCAGCACCAGGGACCTGGAGGTGCCACCAGGCTGGCTGGGGAAGGGCTTGTGACAATGGAAAGTTTTGAGCCAAGAGGCTGGAATGGTGGCTCTCCCACTTGGATCAATCCAGAGGGTTTGGCATGCCAGGTTGGAGACTCTCATTTGCCAGCTGTGGAAAGACTCTGGTGGCACCAAAAAAACCCTGTGGCTTTTGGTGCAGAAGTTCAAATCCATGTGAAGTCCATCAGCATGGTGGGGTGATGATGATGAGATCCATCTTCCTGTCCCCATCCTTCCCTTCCGTGTCGCTTGGAGCCATCCTGTGTGATCCAGATGGGTGCAGCTTGGGTGGGGAGAGCTCAGCATGGTGGTTCTGTCCCCCCCTGATGTGGTGATCACTGAGAAACCTGGGCTGGTGGGAGGTGTCCCTGCCCATGCAGGGGGGTTGGAACTAGATGATCTTTTAAGTTCCTTTCCAACCAAAACCGTTCCATGATTCTATGAATCACAGAGTTGTCACTGTTGGGAAAGACCTCTTAGGTCAGAGTCCAACTGTTAAATCCAGGAGGAAGAGAGAAAAAGACCCAAACAACAAAACCAACCACCCAGCACCACCCACCGGGCCCACACAGACCTGTCCAGAAGTGCCACATCCTCGCATTTTTGGAACACCAAGGGTGGTGACTCCATCACCTCCCTGGGCACCCCTTCCCAGTTTGTTTTTTTTGTTTATCTTCCCAACATCCAGTCTAAACATTCCATAGATCTTCTCCCTCTCCTCCTGCAGCCCCCTGAAGCCCTACGGCTGCGAGGAGTGTGGGAAGAGCTACCGCCTGATCAGCCGGCTGAACCTCCACAAGAAGAGGCACACGGGGGAGGCCAAGTACCGTTGTGATGACTGTGGGAAGCTCTTCACCACCTCGGGCAACCTCAAAAGGCACCAGCTGGTCCACAGTGGTGAGAAGCCCTACCAGTGTGACTACTGTGGGCGCTCCTTCTCCGACCCCACCTCCAAAATGAGGCACCTGGAGACACACGACACCGACAAGGAGCACAAGTGTCCCCACTGTGACAAGAAGTTCAACCAGGTGAGTTGGGTGGAAAGGGAAAGAATAGGGATTGGATCATTCCAGAAGTGGATGGTGGATGGGGGGTGGTTTATCTGCATCCCTCTGTCTGTCTCCAGGTGGGGAACTTGAAGGCTCACTTGAAGATTCACATTGCTGATGGGCCGCTGAAGTGCCGGGAGTGTGGCAAACAGTTCACCACTTCAGGTAGCCCCAGGGGTTGGAGGTGGCAGTGGTGGAGATTTGGTTGGCTCAGGGGAGGGGACAGGAACAGCTCTGTGCAGGATTGGGAGCTGGAGGAAGGATGATGGAAAGATGGTCACAAACTGGTGTACAGGAAATTCAACCTGAACATAAGGAAATGCTGAGGGTGGCAGAGCCCTGGGACAGGCTGAGTCTCTTTCTCTGGAGACATTCCAGCCCCAC
This sequence comes from Chaetura pelagica, assembly GCF_000747805.2. NCBI lineage: Eukaryota > Metazoa > Chordata > Aves > Apodiformes > Apodidae > Chaetura > Chaetura pelagica. The sequence continues at coordinate 445,588 of NW_009952967.1, read as the reverse complement.
CTGGATGTGTTCCTGTGGAATCTGCTCTAGGGGATCCTGCTCTGGCAGGGGGTTGGATGGATGATCTCCAGAGGTCCCTTCCAACCCCACCACTCTGGGATTCTGTGGTTTCATCCTGGGCAGAGGAGGATTTAAACCTCTCCGTGTGGTGCCGTGGTTGTGGTGCATGGATCTCCCCCCCCGTGGGACCAGGCTGGTATTTCCCATGGGATCACCCCTTGGGAATGCTGGAGGGATCCTTGATCCAGCTTTTAGCCACAGAGACATTCCTTCTCTCCTCCCCAGGCTGCTGCAGAGCCAAAGGGTCTGAAAGAGCTCGATGGAGACTTTCCATCCCCTAAAACATTCCAATGTTTGTTCCATCTGTTCTCACCACTTTACTGCCCTGTCCTCCCCTCCAGGAACCAGCACTTGGGCACCATCCCTGCTCCATAAATATAGAATCATAGAATCATTAAGGTTGGAAGAGACCTTAAAGATCATCAAGTTCCACCCCCCCTGCCATGAGCAGGGACCCCCAGCACTAGACCAGGTTGCACAAAACCTCCTCCAACGCGGCCTTATAAACCTCCAGGGATGGGGCATCAACAACCTCCCTGGGCAACCCATCCCAGTTCCTCACCACCCTAAGAGTGAAGAATTTCTTCTCAATATCTAACCTCAATCTCCCCTCTCTCAGTTTAAAACCATCACCCCTTGTCCTATCACTGTCTTCTCTGGTGTAAAGTCCCTCCCCAGCTTTCCTGGAGCCCCTTCAGGCACTGGAAGCTGCTCTAAGGTCTCCCTGGAGCCTTCTCTTCTCCAGGCTGAACACCCCAAGTCTCCCAGCCTGTCTCCAGAGCAGAGCTGCTCCCGCCCTTGGATCATCTTGGTAGCCCTTCTCTGGGCCCTCTCCAACAGCTCCACATCTTTCATGTGCTGATGGCACCAGAACTGTACACAGTGTTCCAGGCGTGCTCTGAGCAGTGGGGCAGGATCTCCTCCCTGGCCCTGCTGGCCACACTTCTTTGGATGCAGCCCAGGATGCAGTTGCTCTCTGGGCTCCAGCACACACTGGTGGCTCATGTCCAGCTTCTCATCAACTCTCACCCCCAGGTCCCTCATCACAGGGCTGCTCTCCAGCCATTCTCCCCCCAGCCTGGATTTGTGCCTGGGGTTGCACCAACCCAGGTGCAGCACCTTGTTGAACCTTATGAGGTTGTCCCTAGCCCACCTCTCCAGCCTGCCAAGGTCCCTCTGGATGGATCCCTTCCCTCTTGGATGCTTGAGCTTTCCCTGGGAAGTCTAGAGACAGGCTGGTGACATCCTTGTGCCCTCCTTGGGCTTCTTCTCCCTCTTCTCCCAGGAAACCTGAAGCGTCACCTCCGGATCCACAGCGGGGAGAAGCCCTACGTCTGCGTGCACTGCCAGCGCCAGTTCGCCGACCCCGGGGCGCTGCAGCGGCACGTCCGCATCCACACCGGTACTGCCCGGGGGGACGGGGGGCTTCTGAGCGGGGACACCCCAATATTTTCTGACCCCTTTCCCTTTGCCCCACTTCAGGAGAGAAGCCGTGCCAGTGCTTGATCTGTGGGAAAGCCTTCACCCAAGCCAGCTCCCTCATCGCCCATGTGCGCCAGCACACGGGGGAGAAACCCTACGTCTGCGAGCGCTGTGGGAAGAGGTTGGGGGGCTTCACTCTTGGGATTTTTAGGGGGCACCTCCACCCACCCTCCACAGCCAGGGGCCAGAATGGCACTCGGCCGTGGAGGGTAGGTGGAGATGCCAGAAATACCCATGTTTTCCTTCCCAGATTTGTCCAGTCAAGCCAACTGGCCAACCACATCCGCCACCACGACAACATCCGACCCCACAAATGCACCGTTTGCAACAAGGCCTTTGTCAACGTGGGTGACCTCTCCAAGCACATCATCATCCACACGGGTGGGTGCCCTCAAAACCCCCCCTCCCTGCCCCAGGTCTTTCACCCCAGAAAGTATTAACTAGTCCCAAAAAGTCTTTAATTAACCCAAAAAAATCTTTAACTAGCCCAGAGAAGTCTTAACTAACCCCAAAAAATACTTAACCCGCAAAAAAATCTTTAACCCCAAAAACACTTTAACCCTCCAAACAATCTTTAATCCCAAAAAAAATCTTTAACCCCCAAAAAAATCTTTAACCACAAAAAGTCTTTGACTAACCCCCAAAAATCTAACTATCCAAAAAGTCTTTAATCAACTCCAGAAAGTCTTTTATCAATCCCCCAAAACAACCTTTAACCCAAAAAAATCCTTAACCCCAGCACATTTTTAATTAGCCCCCAAAAGTCTTTAACTCTAAAAAGTCTTTAATCCCAAAAAATCTTTAACCCTAAAAAGTCTTAAACTCACCCAAAAGAGTCTTCAACCCCAACAGATCTTTAGCCCCAAAAAATAAGGAACCCCAAAACATCTTCAGTTAACCCCCCAAAATCTTCACCCACCCCCCAAATTCCTCGACTCCTCCCCAGGGGAGAAGCCCTTCCTGTGTGACAAGTGTGGCCGGGGCTTCAACCGGGTGGACAACCTGCGTTCCCACGTCAAGACGGTCCATCAGGGCAAGGCTGGGATCAAAATCCTGGAGCCCGAGGAAGGAGATGAGGTCAACATTGTCACGGTGGCTTCTGATGAGATGGTGACACTGGCCACCGAGGCACTGGCTGCCACTGCTGTCACGCAGCTCACGGGTGAGCTGGGGGCAACCAGGGCCTTCCTGAGAGGGGAACGTAGTCATGGGGTGGGACTTGGGCTTGTCCCAGGTGGGGGTTTATCCTTGGGGGGGGAAGGGCTTGGGGTTGTCCCAGAGCCGTCCCAAAAAGATGGTTTATTCATAGGGTGGGGCTTGGGGATCCGAGAGCTGGCCCAAAAGAGGCATCATCTCCATCCCTTCCTTATCATCTCCCCCCCCCTCCTCATCTCCACCTCCCCATCATCCCCCCCAGTGCTCCCAGTGGCTGGCGGCGCCCCGCGCCGGGGGGCAGCACGGCACCG
>NW_009952967.1:440988-441611 GCF_000747805.2 Chaetura pelagica | reverse complement strand
GAAATTCCTGGGTTTTGGAGTGGAGCATTTGGGGCAAAAGCCCCATTTGGGTTGCGGGGGGAGGGTTTCCAGGACGGGGAGCAGCTGGGGGGTGGGGCTGCACAGCATGTGTCCATCTGTCCGATGGTGCAGACATGTGTCCGTCTGTCCAGCTGGAGCTGCAGCCCTCTCTGTGTCCTGGGGACTGTCCATGTGTCCAGCTGGATGAGCCACTGTGTCCATCTGGATGTCCAGCCATCCCTGCATCCATCCATCCATGCCCTGACCACATGTCCGGCTGGATGGGCACCTGTCCTGTCTGCACAGACATGTCCATGTGTCCGTCTGTCTGTGCAGGGTCTGTGCATCCAGCTGGGCGGGCACGGGTCTGTCTGTCCATCTGTTCCCATCGCTCCCTCACCCAAAGCACAGACAGGGAATGGGTGGAGGGAGGGAAGGATGGATGGACAGACAGATGTGTGAGTGGGTGGATGGACGATGCGATGGGCATGTGGATGGACAGACACACAGACACAAGAAGAGTTGCAGACCCATCCATGGCTGGTTGGATGGATGGCTGGAGGGACAGATGGATGGGCGGGCTGGAAGGACAGCCCCACCGATGGGGGACAGACAAACAGCTG
>NW_009952967.1:438891-440049 GCF_000747805.2 Chaetura pelagica | reverse complement strand
ATCCACCCCCTTCCCAGCCCACCCCTCGGGCTATGGGGGGGTCTAAGGCCCCATCCCATCCCCAGGACCCCCAGCCCCACCCCCTCCTCCTGGGGTGTCCCCAGCCGAGCCCCCAGCTGGAGCAGAACAGGGTGGGGCTCCCACCCCCTGCCCCATCCTGGGGCACCAGCAGCACCTTTTTCTTGTTTTTAACCCAAACCAGGTTCTCCTCCACCCCCCACCCCACTTGCGTGTGGGGGAGCAGGGCTGGGGTCTCCCCTCTTTACCCCCCAACCCCACTGGCCAGGTACAACCACCCTGATTTTTCCCCAAATCTCCTTTTTTAATGACTTCTTGATTTCAACCAGTGATTAACTCAAGAGTTTCAATCCTGGGTGGAAAAGACCTTGAAGATCATCAAGTCCAACCACACTCTCCACCTTCTCCTTCAGTGCTTACATCATTTTGGTTCCTCCCACCAGGTCCTGGTGCCTTTCCACTCCCACTTTTGGGTGGAAAAACAGCAAAAAATGATGGTGGGGATTATTTTTTGTTGGGGTTGGTTTTTTTCCAAGCAGTTGCAAATTAATGAGGGGGAAAATAAAATCAAATCATCTTAACTTGGGTTATTCAACAGATAAAATTTTTTTAATGACCCTTCAGGGGGAAATCCTCAGATATTTGATTTATTTGAATAAAATGATGGGTTGGTTGGTTTTTAAATTGGTGATGGCACCACGGGGGGTCCCCAAAGCCCCTTTTGTCCCCCCCACCCCATCCCAAGGGATGAGCTCAGGGCACTCAAGTGTTTTGTATTTTTTAATAAAGTTTGTAATCCAATGGACACACAAAACAAAACTGCGCTGAGAAAAAAAAAAAACAACAAAAAAAACAACAACAAAACAAACCAACAAAAAACAAAACAGTTCCATAAATTAATAAGTGTTAGGGAAGGCAAAGTTGGGGGGTCGGGGGAGCAGGGAAAAAGGAGGGGGTCCAAAGTCTTTTTGTACAAGTGTATAACACTTCCACAGCTGATGAGACGGGGGGCGGGATGTTTAAATGAAGAGCACTTACAAATGAGGGACAATACAAAGTCTGAGTATGAAAATAAGATTTTTTTTCTCTGAAAACACATTTTTTTCCTTTTTTTTTTCCTTTTTTTTCTTTTTTTTTTTT
>NW_009952967.1:436271-438881 GCF_000747805.2 Chaetura pelagica | reverse complement strand
CACACCCACTGAGTTCTGCATATCCCACCAGGAAGGAAAATAACTCTCTCCCTTTTTTGTTTGTTATTTTTCTGTTGTAGGTTTTCAGTGTAAACTGTACATCCCAGATGAAGAGAAGACGGCTGCAGCAGGGGCAGGTGGAGGAGAGGGAGGTTTCACATCCAGAAAAAAACCAGACTTGACACCGAAAAAAAAAAATAACAACAACCCCCGAAGGAAAAGGAACCAAAAACAAACAAAAAAAAACAAACAGAAAAGCAACCAATAAAATAAAAAGGTGTGTGAAATGATCCTTGACCCACAGATGTCAGGCCCCAGGTCCTGCATTTCAGTCCACCGTGTGTGTCCGTGTGTGTCAAGACATCCAGAACGTCACAGCGTGTCCCCAACTGTGCAAAGGTCCAAGTCACTAATTTAGTGCAAAGGCAGTTCAGGTTCTTCTTTTTTTTTTTTTTTTCTTTTTTTGTGTAGTTTTTATTTTTAATTCTTCTTTTTTTTTTGGCTTTTTTTTTGCGTCGGTTTTTGTTGTGGTTTTTTTTTTTCCTTTTTTTCTTGTTTTCGTTTTGTTAAAAAAAATAAGCCCTCCTTTTTTCTCTTCTTTTTTTTTTTTTTTTTGTCCCCAAAAAGCAGGCACAGGAAACCCCCCCACCAGCCCCTCTGCTGAGTGCATCAGTTGTCCAGAAGCTAAAGCAACATGTAAACATCCAAGGTAGCAGAACCACTACCCAGCAACAGTTTGATCGAGGGCAGGAGGCTGGTGGGTCTGGCAGCATTTTCTTATTTCATCACTTTCATTCTCTCTTTTTCTTTTCTCTTGTGGTTTTTTTCTGGGCTTTTTCTTTTTTTCCTCTTTTTTTGTGTTTTATTTTTTTTTGCTGCAGGGCCTTGGAGGAAAAAAAAAAATAGAACTGAAAAAGAATCAAAGGCAGGAACTGGTAAACAGCTCATACCGAGGCGATGACGATCATCAGGTGAGGGGAGATGTTGGAGATGCTGGCCAGGAGGTCCGGGGCGAGACGGGAGAGGTGGCTCTCTGAAAATTCACAGGGTGGGAAGATCTGCAGAACGTAGGCAGGCTGGGAGAGAGGGGAAAAAAAAAACAGGGATGAGGGAAGGGAAAAAAAAATCCCCAGGGATGAGGGAAGGAAAAAAAAAACCACAGGGATGAGGGAGGGGACAAAAAAAATGAGGAGGGAGAAGCCGGGGTGGGCAAAAATGTTGTGAAATTTGGGTGTTTTTTTGGGGTGATTCAAGGCTTATCAAGCATCTTATTTCTATGAAAGTAGGGTGTGGTTGCCAAGGTGGGGAGATTTTCCACACCAGGGACAGAAAAGCTGCTGGTTTGATTGGGAAAGGCAGAAAAAATCCCTTTAATTATCATTTTTGCTCCAAGCACTGACTGCTCATTCAGTGCTGTTTCTACCCCAGGAAACAGATTAAATTTAACTTGATCAGCAACGTGGCTGCAATAAACAGAGTAAAACCATGAACAAACCCAAATGTTTTGTCTCGATGTGGCCAAGAGCAAAAAAGCTCCAGGTGTTCTGGAGAAATTGGTAGGAGGAAGAAGGGAGGAATCAACACCCAACACAGAAAAAGAACTGGAAAATGGGACTGGTTTGTTCTCATAGAATCATATCATGGAATCTTGAAAGGGTTTGGGTTGGAAGGGACCTTAAGGATCACCTAGATCCAAGACCCCTGCATGGGGTCCTCCCACCAGACCAGGTTGCTCCAGGTGTCTCACCACCCTCACACTAAAGAATTCCCACCTCACGTCCAACTTAAATGTCCCCTCTTCCAGTTTCAATCCATTCCCTCTCATCCCATCCCTCCCTGCCCTTGTCCCAAGTCCCTCCCCAGCTTTCCTGGAACCCCTTCAGGCACTGGAAGGTGCTCTAAGGTCTCCCTGGAGCCTTCTCTTCTCCAGGCTGAACACCCCAACCCTCTCAGCCTGAAGACATCGAGTTGTGAATGAAATGATGATATTTGGGGCTATGCTTTTGCTGTAGTTTCATATTCAGTAATTTTATTGATGACATTTTGGGTGGGGATGTCAGCAGGCAGCAAATGTGGGGGTTTCACCCCAAAACCAGGCACCTCAACTGTCCCTCCAAGCAAACAGCTGGGTGGAAGGTTTCCCTACCTATGGATTTGGTTTATCTAGATGTTCCCAGGGGTTTTTCTCTGCCCATACCTGATTGGAGCCAGGGTTGGGGACGTTGATGATGCCTGCAGCTTGCTTGGCCTGCAGGTAGCTGATGAAGGCAGCCTTCAGAGACTCTGTCTGGTTCACCACATCCTCCTGGTCCCGGCCGCAGGGCAGGGCCAGTAAGAGGCAGTAATCGCTCTCCACCTGGAGAGAAAACATGGGAATTGTGGAAAGGGCTGCTGGGAACAGGCTCCTGCCCAAGAGACAATCACTACCTGCAGTCTGAAATCCTCCCTTGGAACTCTTTGGACTAGATGATCTTCAGAAGGCCCTTCCAGCCTCAACCACTCTCTGACTCCTTCACTGCTACAAAAGATGTGCCGAGAGCTCGGGCAGCCCAGATGGTGGGAAGGACCAAAACCTACTAAGTTCCACAGCCAGCTGAATTCCACAGATGT
>NW_009952967.1:429101-435144 GCF_000747805.2 Chaetura pelagica | reverse complement strand
CCAGGTTGCTCCAAGCCCCATCCAACCTGCCCTTCAACACTGCCAGGGATGGGGCAGCCACAGCTTCCCTGGGCAACCTGGGCCAGGCTCTCACCACCCTCACACCAAACAATTTCCTCCTCATGTCTCACCTCAATCTCCCTCTTCCAGTTTTCATCCCTTCCCCCTTGTCCTCTCCCTCCCTGCCCTTGTCCCAAGTCCCTCCCCAGCTTTCCTGGAGCCCCTTCAGGCACTGGAAGGTGCTCTAAGGTCTCCCTGGAGCCTTCTCTTCTCCAGGCTGAACACCCCAACTCTCCCAGCCTGTCTCCAGAGCAGAGCTGCTCCAGCCCTTGGATCATCTCTGTGGCCTCCTCTGGACTCCCTGGGACAATGGAAATGGCCCAACCATTACCCAAACCCCAAAATAACCCAGCATGAGCCGAGGTTTCTGCGAGCAGTGCTGGGGTTTTGCATCACATGGCTGGCAAGAACAGCCCAGCTTCCAGCACACCCATCTACCAGCTCTTCCCAAACACACCCACCCCCTCACCATCATCCTGCGGGCCACCCCCTCCAGCTGGGAGGCCTCCAGCCGCATGCGCTGAGCGATCCTCAGGGGGGGTCCCCCCTCCGGCGCCGGCAGCGACCGGTGCGCCAGGACGTGGGAGAAAGAGTGGAGCGGAGGGGCGGCCGTGTCATTTTTGAGAGCCAAAAGGCCCTGCCAGACAATTGGGTATTTCTGGAAAGAGAGGGAGAAGAAGTATTACCCACAAACAAAGGAGAAGTGTGGGGGGGAATCTTCAACCCCATCCGAGCTGCTCATTTGCCTCTGATACTTCCCCAGGGAATCGTGTTGGTTTTGCTCTAAGGACTCGGTGCCCCTCGAACGCGTCAGCCCAGGCTTGGGTCAGGTCCTGCTACACCAAGAGTTCATCCCTTTTCCTTCCAGCTGGCTAAGATGCCTGGGAAGCTGCCTTCATCCTAACATGAGAGCACTTCCCAACCTTCCAGCCTCCAGCACAGGGCTGTTACCAAATGGTATTTTCTCTCTTACAAACGGGAGAGTCGAGGAACAGCAGCAGCAGGAGCGTTGCTCAAAGTCCGTTGTTACCGGAGACAAAGTGGAGCTGAACGGCGGCCGTGTCATTTTTGAGAGCCAAAAGGCCCTGCCAGACAATTGGGTATTTCTGGAAAGAGAGGGAGAAGAAGTATTACCCACAAACAAAGGAGAAGTGTGGGGGGGAATCTTCAACCCCATCCGAGCTGCTCATTTGCCTCTGATACTTCCCCAGGGAATCGTGTTGGTTTTGCTCTAAGGACTCGGTGCCCCTCGAACGCGTCAGCCCAGGCTTGGGTCAGGTCCTGCTACACCAAGAGTTCATCCCTTTTCCTTCCAGCTGGCTAAGATGCCTGGGAAGCTGCCTTCATCCTAACATGAGAGCACTTCCCAACCTTCCAGCCTCCAGCACAGGGCTGTTACCAAATGGTATTTTCTCTCTTACAAACGGGAGTCGAGGAACAGCAGCAGCAGGAGCGTTGCTCAAAGTCACAAAGGAAATACTCAGTGCTGAACACAACTCTGGTCCCTCATCAGTACCTGTTCCTCACCATCCCCTTCCTCTTCTTTAGGCTTTGGGAAGGTGTTTTTGTTCTCTCTTTAAACACACCACCACTCTTCCCTGCCTGTGAAGAAAACCCTCCCAAGGAAAGCTGACTGGAGAATGCTGCAGCTTTGCCTGCCTGAGCCTGCAGGCTGCTTGAGATGACAAGGAGAGGAACCTGGGCTGCTCTGCATGAGCAGAGCCTGTCATGAGCGTTCAGTAAGTGCTACGTGGACTAAAATTCCCCAGGGACAGAGGATCCATCACGTCCTCTGCTTCTGAAGCGTCTGACACTAGAGAGGTCAGACCTTGGTGCCTCAGGTGAGACAAGCTCTGCAGAACCTGATTATTTCTCCCTGGACAAGGAGCTGCTCAGGCAGAAGAGGCCGGAGCGACACGTACCGTCAGCAGCTGGACCATATCCACAGGTCTCTGGGAAACGGGGTGAGGAGATGGCTCTTGCTTGAGAGCAGACTGGGGCTCTGGGCGGTTGAGGGGCAGCCCCGGGGGGGCCCCGGGACCCGAGGTGGTTGGGATAAATATGGATTGCTTGGGAACCGCCTGAGGCTGGTGCGGTGATGGAAGCTCCTGTTTGATGGAAATGGCAACTGGTGAAGGGTAGGAGGTCTGGCCCGTGTCTGCTTGTGCCCTCTGAAGGTGGACGTGAGGGTCCAGGGGTGCTGCATGCCTATTTACAGTGGGATGGTGACTCTGGTCGGGTCCTGCTGCTGGTGGGCCCTTGGGATCCTGCGGGATCTGAGGAGTCTTGCTGCGGACTGGCTGGCTGGGGTGCGAGTGTTCACCCTCTGGCAGACCCTGGCGAGCGGCAGCAGGGAAAAAAGGGAAGATTTTAGGCCATGAGCAAATCAGAACTTGTTAATTCAATGACAGGCCTGCCAGGACACCTGCAGGTCGCTGTCAGAGGACTCTTGTGCCTCCATGCCACAGCACTACCCCTGCTGTGGTGGTGCCTGGACCAGTCCCCCTTCCAGGGCCACCCCAGCAGTCTCTCACACCCAAGAGCACCTGATCCCCTGGCTACAAGCCCAGCCTCAGCCACGCCATCCCGCTGAGGATGGGTGACCCAGGGGCCACCTCAACACTGACAGTTCTCCCCCCAACACCTTCACATCAAGAAACCTGTAGGTAGGCTGGAGCCCTGGAGTAGTTAAGAAAACAGGTTTTTTAGCTTCCTCTAATGCCAAGCAGGGTTCAAATACCATTTCCCAAAATAAAACAGTTCCTCTTGTGCTATGAATTTAAGCAAGACTTGGAGACTAACCAGAGAGAGTTCAACTCAGCTCATGTGGCCATGAAGAGCTGCACTGGGGCTGTCATTAGCTCGAAGTGCTCCAGGTTTCAGGTAGAATCATCAAATCCCAGACTGGTTTGGGTTGGAGAGACCTTAAAGATCATCTAGATCCCCAACCCCCTGTATGGGCAGGGACACCTCCCACCAGTCCAGCTCCAAGCCCCATCCAACCTGCCCTTCAACACTTCCAGGGATGGGGCAGCCACAGCTCCTCTGAACAACACGTGCCCAGGAGAAGGGGTTTATTTCTCACCTGAGATGGGGTCATGCTCCGGGAAGGCAATCCGATCGGCGAGGCACCCGGGAACTGAGGATGCCCGAGCTGTGCTGCCGTGTGGTAATTCCTCATGTCTCCGTACACAGACCGGTAGTCGTGGAAGGAGCTCCCTGCAGGATGCATGATCTGCACCCCATGTGGTACCACCACCGGCTGCGTCAGAGGCAGTCCAGGCAGCTGGCTGCTGGAGGGGACACTGAGGAGCCGGGGCTCGCTGTGAGGAGAATGTGCCATCTTCCCTTCTGAGGATTTTGGCGTCTCTTTTCCAGGCTGTGGGGTCTTACTGACGGGGGGAGTCTTCCCAGCCCCTTCAGGCGTTCGGGATTGTCTGGTTTCCGAGTGGTGTTCGCTCACAGCGGCCATGTGTGGGTGCATGATCATCCTGACATCCCGGGGGACATTGTACTGGTCCAGCCTGATGCTGCTGGGGTGCATGCGGTAGTCCGGCTGCATCACCAGCACGTCAGACTGCACAGGGGCTGGTCCTCGGCACACCGTGCTGTGGTGGTAGTGCATCTCCTCCTCGGAAGCGTGCTGAGAAGACAGAGGAGGTATCACCATCTCCCGGATGGGAGCTGGCTGGGGCGTGCTGGATCGCTGAGGTTTGATCTCTATCTGGGGTTGCAGAGCAGCTCTGGGGGAGTGGAGCGCTTCCGGGCGGATGCCATAAGGGATGCTGGAGAGAGGAGGGGTGTTCATCCTCACCTCGCCTTGGGACAGATGGCCCAGGGAGACAGTCTGCGTGACGCTGTGAGGGGGCATGATAACGGATTGCTCAGGATGCATGCTGGATATGTACTGAGGAACGGGAATTCCTGGAGCCAGCATGACCGGGGTGCTGCCAGATAAAGCCGGAGAGGAGGTGCTGCCGGGATGGCAGGCGCGGGGGAAGGGCGATGGCGAGTGCCCGCTGGTACGCGGAGAGTGCGGCTCCTGTTTGGTGACCCCCAGGTGGGAAATCGTCCGGTCTGTTGGGGTGCTGGGTCCCGAGCTGACATGGTTTGCTTCCGAATGCATTTTCCCAGAGAGGGAAGGATGATGAGGACTGACTCCAGGACTCAGGTTGGAGGGTTGCAGAGTCTTGGTCTCCACTTTCAGAGCAGACGGATCAGACAGTTTTTTGTTCACAACCATCTGGTTGGGGACAAGCACAGGTGGAGTGTTTCCAGTCTGAGTGAGGACTTTACTGGGCTGAGAGGCTGGAGTCTGGACAGAGAGATGGGATGAGTCGGACTTCTCCAGTGCAGCACGCTCCTGTTTCACTGAGGAGATGACGGGCGACGTGTTGTAAGGTTGTGTTCCTAGTACCAAAGAAGAGTGGGTGGAAACAGTCCCGTAGCCGGCCGAGGTCTGGGAGCCTTTTGGTGTCGGCTGTGATGGTGTGATGGGCTCCTGTTTAATCTGAGACTTGGACACAGACTGCTGGAACTCAATGTCGACAGCACTGGCTGGGGGAATCTGGCTGATCTTGGCACTAATTCGCTGAGGGCCTTCTGTCTTCTGCCCTGAGTAACTCAGGAGCACCACGCCTTCTGAGGTGTTGACCCGCAGCCCCGGACTGGACCCAGACTCTACGGGCCTCTCCTCAATAATAGACATTGATCCTGGGTGGAATCTACTGTTATCATTTGTGCTTGACCTCTGCTTAAATTTCGGCGAGGGAGCGTTGACGAGACACGTCTGGGTTTGGGGAGCTTGCTTCACCAAGGTGATCCTCGGAGCCTCCTCCAGATCCACACTGTGGGGCATCCTACTTATCACAGAGGTGGCTTTGGGAGCAATCACAGTACTGATCTTTTCCTTCTCACTGAACACAGGTGCTTCGGCCACTGGTGGATCCAAGGCGTTGGTGACAGGAACTGCTGGCTTCTCCTCTGAAACTGGCTTTATGGCCTCTACCACGGGGTGCAGAGGTGCCTCCTCCAAACGAGGAGCACTCACCGGCTCAGCGTGCGTTGTTGTCACGTGTGTGGAGGATACGCTCGTGGCCGAGACGTATTTGGGCTCCATCAGAATCTTCCTCAAAGTGCTGGAGTTTGTATCAATATCTGATGCCTTCGTGTCCGGAGGGAGAGCAGGAGGTGGTGTGGAATGGGCACGGGGCTCCTCATGCCTGACCATCCACTCCGGGACCTTGGCAGCACTGGAGTGAAGGGGGACAATGGCAGTGGGTACTGGGGTGGGCAGTTTGGCCACCGTGGCTGCCAAAGGGATGGTGGGAAGGGCTGCACTTGGGGCGCTTGGCGGTGTGACAGGCGCATTCTCCATGGGCGACCGTATCTTGAACCCACCTTGACTCCCCTCATCCAGAGGAGCTTGCGGGGTGGCCAGGTCCAGAGGAGCTGGGGCAGATGCTTTTGGAGAGGTGCTGCTCTCAGCGATGCCTTCGTGCATGACCACATCAGCAGCTGCAGCTTTGCTGGTGTCAGAAGCGCTTGGCTCCGTGGATGCTTGAGCTGTGGGTTTGGGCTGCTTTTCCTCCTTCGAGGCTTCTTCAGGTTTTGCCTTCACTTCACTGGCGGGGGGTGACTTGCTCTGCACCCTCTCTGGCTCAAAGGCGTTGACTTCGGCGATGTCGCCCTTCCTGCCCGTGCTCCTTTTGCGCCTGTGCCGCGTGCTTTTCTGGCGGCCCTTTTCCTTCCTAGCAACTTCAGCCTCCTGCAAGGTCTCAGCTTCCTGCGCGGAGTTGGAAGACTCACTGAAGCTGACCTCAGCCTCCTTGCTCTCCATCTCTACCGCAGATGGAGCAGCTCCGGGAATGGGCTGCACTGCGGCCTCAACGGCAGCCTCAGTTTCCAGGATATTATTCACTGCCTGGTCCGTCTCGGGCTCCATCTCCTCCCGAGGCGACTGTAGCACCAAGGGCTCTGCGGG
>NW_009952967.1:417877-429018 GCF_000747805.2 Chaetura pelagica | reverse complement strand
GATAGGTGGGGGGTGCAGGAAAGCTTTCTGTCTCCCCAGAAATATCGTTGATGATAGAGCCGATGGCCGCCGCCAACTCCGTTTCACTGGCCTGATGGGCAGGTTTATCCCCTTCCTCCTCCTGACGAACCTCGGGCACGTCTGCCGGTGAATCCTTGTAGGCAGCAATCGACGGGGGAGTTTCAGTCAACTTTGCAATGTTCTCCACAGCCTGCTCGAGTTCAATCTGTTTTGCTAACTGGGCAGCTTCGGGGGACTGCTTTGGTTCCCGCGTCACCTCTTTTTCTGTTTCCGGGAATGAATCTTCCACCTCGTTCTTAGCAAAATGGGGTGGCAAGATGTCCTCTTTTGGAGGGCTCTTCATCTTGGCTGGCGACACTGCCACCGGCTCCACCTCCTCCTCCGTTGGCCGCAAGGCACCCTTGACCTCGTCCACGTTGAGTCGTATTTCTACATTTTTGAGACACACAGATGCTTTATCTACAACAGTTTTGGTATTTTTGTACCTTCCCCTTTTGGATTTTGTAACCTTTTCTGGTGCCGGCTTCTTCTCAATGATCTCAACCATAGGGACTTCTAGCTGGTTTTTCTCCACATCCAGTTCTTTCCTGTCACGTTTCTGTTCACTCACTGGCGGTTCCTTCTCGGTGGCTTTTGCTTTGTTGCTGTTGTCACTAGCACTCAATTCCTGACCACTCCTCTCAGCAGCATCTTCAGATTCAGTCGAGGTATCAGCTTTTGGTTCGTTCTTCCCTTTCTTCCCCTGTTGACTGGTAGCAGCCGATGAGTGACTGTGTGTTAGCTTCTGGGACCTAGGAGACCTCCAACCTTCCGCAGGCTTAGGAGCTTCCACAGCATCTTTAGTTTCAACTTCTTCCACCTCTTGCTGTACCGGTTCTGTCTTTATTGGAGAGATGTCCTCCTCTGGCTTACGGCGGGTTTTTGGAGGTCTTCCCCTTCTTGGGGTCGTAGGAACAGTTGTCACCATTTCCTGGGGTTCCTTCTCCCCTCTCTTCCTGGTGCATCTGGTGACCTCCACAGGGTCCTTCACTGGAGATGGGCCTTCATTGTCCCCTGTGGTAGCATAGACTGACCTCACATTTCTGCGCCTAGTCCGGCTTATTGGCAAGCTTGGCTCCACGTTTTCTGGCTCTGCAGCAGAACTAGGTGATTTAGCAGCATTCCTGGAAACCTTCTCTGCTTCCACTTTCAATTCAGAAAGCTTCTGTGTCTCCCCACGAGGAGAACTTGACCTTTTGAGTTTTTCACGGTCAATTCTTTCGCTCTTTCTCGTGACGGGCTTTTCCACAACATTGGCTGCAACCGCTTGCACAGGAGTCTTGGAGCGTTTGCTCTTGTAAGACTTTTTATCTTTTACAACAACTGGAGGTTCAACTTCCATATCATTGTCAGAAACCGGTGGCAGAACCTCAGCAGACACCTCCACTTTTTGACTCACACTGGCATCACTGTTGGCAAGAGGAGGGTTTTCTTCTTTAGGCTCAGCAATCTCATCAGACTTCTGAACTAGCTTGGGTGGAGGTGGAATCAACTGGGCAGCTTCAGGTTCTGGATCTGCACTGATGTCTGGTTGGGAATATGAAGCTCCAGGAGTGGGAGGTTTGGTATCCAGGTATGAAGGATGCTCTATTGCCACAGCATCTTCCTCTGGTGCCAGGGTTGTAGCAACAACTTCTTTACTAGCTTCTATGACTGGCGGGGGTTCAGTTTGCTCAGGTGGTTCAGTTTTGACAGGAGCAGCAACTTCAGGAAAAGGTTTTTGTTCCTCCACTGCAGAAGCAGGTTCAGATGTTTTTTCTTCTTTTACAGGAGCTGGTTCCACCAGCACCTTTTCATTCACTACCTTCTCAGAAGCGACTGGCGCTGGTTCCTGTGGTAGGACAGCCACCAAAGAGGGACCAACCACTGAGGAAGCTTTATGTTCTGGTTCTTTATTATCAGGAACCGTTTCTGGTGTTTTTGGCTGGTTTTCTTTATCTTCCTGTTTTTCCACTTCTTTTGGTTTCTGATCCTTCTCCTTTTCTTTCTGCTGCATTCGTGTCAGTTCAATAAACCGACTGTGGAAGAGAACCACAGGTTCTTGCACCAAATCAGCTGCACTGTTTGTCCCATCAGAGGATGACTGTCTCCCATACAATCTACCAGAAATGAAGTCAAGGTCATCATCTTTTCTCTCTAAATGCTGCAGGCGCTTAGAGTCCTGCTCAAAGATTGAACTGTGCAAAAAACGAGAAGCAAACAGTTCCTGCCTCTCTTGTTCCTCCTCTTTATGATCTTCTTTCTTATCATCCAGTTTGCCACCTTCTGAATCAGTCCTGATTTTTTTCTTTTTCATATACCAAGATGGAATAGGTCTTGGAGCTGAGTCAACCTTCTCTTTGTCTTTATTGTTTCTAAAACTAGCAAATCTTGAATCCCGATCTAGAAAGGACCAGTTTTCTTCTCTGGATGAAGAGAGAGATTTAGCTCTTTCAAGCAAGGCTTTTGTGTCTGGTGTGATTGTCTTGTCTAACGCGAAAGAGTAAAATTTGTTTCTTTCTAAGGAACTTGACAGTCTTTCCTCTCTTTCACGCAACTTCTCTTCTCTGTCCCTTAATAAAAAAGATAACCTGGAACTCTCTAACAAGGACGAGGCTTTTGGGGAATGGGGCTTGTTTTCACTGTCCTCATCCGAATCTGAAGGCACCTCCCCGGGTTCCAGGTCTCGGACAGATCGCTTGCGTATGCCGTCTCTTTTGACGATGCTACTTGGAAAGCTGATATCAACTCTGCCAGGCTCCTGCTTCACTTGTGTTTCCCACCTACTCGAGTCATCTTCAGAACTCAGCACAGACAGTTTTATTTTAGCCATTTCTGCCATCTGCTCCCTTCTGCTGGAATCATAAGGATTAAATTTCAGCGAGTCCTCCCTCACAGTCATGTTAGAGTACGAAAGACCCTTTTCTTCTATTTTAGGTGACTCTTTGGTTTCCTTTAATGGCATTAGCCTCGGAGAATCAAGTGTGTCATCATCTTCATGGAAAGGGAAGTGTCTGATACTGGGAGAACAGGACGTCCTTTCAGAGTCCTCACTCACCTGACGAGAACTTCTGTAGTTTCTTTCTCTTTTAGTGCTAATTTCAAAGTCAAACTGGTCAGTCTTTTTCCTTTTACTTGGTGGAGAGTCATCAGTGACGTCTTGTGGAGGTTTTCCCACCTCGTGAACCAAGCTCCGTCTTTCATATTCATCCACATCTTTCTTTGGACTGCCAAACTTCTCAGACTTGGCAATCTCCATTTCCAGCTGCTGTTTTAACCTGCGACTTTGCTCCATTTGTTTCCTGTAGCTTTGTGTGTGGTCGATGTCAATGCCAATTTTCTCCTCCGTATCAGTTGACTGAGGTTTCTCTTGGCCAAGTTTATGGTCAGGTGTGTCTTCAGGAAGACCAGAGTAATTCTTCCTCGTCTCCTCTCTCTCTGTTCCTGGGTCATCTAGTAGCTGTACCTGTTTATGCTGGGGTTTCACTGGGTTCAATTTTTTAGAAGAGAGTTCCTGAACTTCCACTGGTTCATCGGCTGCCTCCATCAGCCTCGCCTGCAGATCTGGGGTGGGACGCACGCCAATCCCACCAACGTTGAGAGTCTCCTGAATTTCTTTGGGACTAGTAACAGGAATAAGCCTTTCCAGTTTGAGTTTTTTAGATTCCCTTTTAACCATATCTTTCCTCAGGGGTTTTCTCTCCAATTCTCCTTCCCTTAACACTGGTGCTTCTCTAGAGGAGGCTGTTGCATCGAGCTGCTTTTTCAAAACCATGCGCACCTCTTCCTCATCCTGGCTACTTCTTTTTACTTCTACTTTTTGCCTGTCAGGCTTCAGATTTGCATCAGCAAAACGCCTTTTACGAGCCTCCAACTTGTCTAAATCTACTGCGTTGGCCCCCTCAGAAGTTTGCTCTGTCTTCAAGTGCTTTTTGGGTTTCAGTTTTCCCTCCTTATCCACCACTTCTACATGACTGGCAAGAGCTTTCTCTTTCTGTACCTTGGTTCTGACAGGTTCCAGTTTAGACTGCTCAGACTTAGTTTGCTCAGCTTGAGATGTCTGTGTTTTCTGTTCAAGAAGTGGAGACTTCATAGTGTCATTATCAAGCTTTGCTCTCAGTTTCTCCAAGGCAGGCTGATCAATAACTTTCCCTTCCTTCTCTTTCACTCGGGTCAACACGACGCAGGGCATCAGCTCCAGGCGGTTTTTAGCCGTCCCTTCCTTGTCAGCTCTCTCTTTACTTTGTTTACTGTTCCCCTTCAGTTTTTCAGGGCTGGGCTCTCTCTCATTCTCTTGATCCGTTTCAGAAGACTGAGAACTGGGTGAGTGGATTTTTGCTTTTCGCTTTTGCTTATCAGTTTTCTCCTTTTCTAGCTTTTCAGGTTTTTCCTTCCTCACCAGGCGCTTCTCCTTCTCCACCCTCTCCTGCTCGAAGATGCGCTCCTTCTCCGTCTTCTCGTTTTTTGCATATCGTTCCACGCGGGCTTTGTCCAGCTTGTCATATCGTGGAGGGGACAAGGAGCTGCAGCTGCCGCTGCGATCTGAGGAGCTGCTGTAAATCCTCCTCTCCGAGTCACTCTGCAGCCTTTCCGATTGCGAGGGGGACGCCCCGGGGCTCTGCGGACGCCTGGAGTGCGTTGGGCTCTGGCTCCGCTCAATCGGTCTCCGCTCGTGGTCTCTGTCCCGATCGGACTCTCGCTTTCCCTCTCCCGCTGCCTGTAGCTGTATTCCCTGATGTCCTGCTCGTACGGATCGCCCCTGTAATCCCTGTACTCGCGCGGGTCGTCGTAGTATCTTGGGTCATAGTAGTCTCCTTGGTAGGGATCCCACTCCGCGTAGAATTCCCTGCCTCGAGCCGCGTATTCTCGCCGAGGATCTTCAGGATACGTCCCTGGTGTCCGAACAGTCTCGTAGTAAGTACGATCTGGGGCATATTCATAAGATCCTCTTCTCTCATCTCTACTAAATATAGGAATAAACAGATTATTTTTCCTTCTCAACCAACAGACTCAACCACATCCTCTGCTGCATTGAGGAATCATTTAACGGCAACTTCTTTACATGCACACCAAGGCAACTGTTCCCAGCTGCCTGCTGAGGTTTAACACCAATGTGTGTGCAGTAGAGTAAATGCTTTGTCAGGGTTTTTTTGCAGTTAACCGGTCATTTTCTGACAGCTCTGCCAGGTATCTTCCACCACCCTCACAGTGTCTTTTTTTTGGCAAATTCAAATGTTCCATTAAATGAAGGTGAAACCTGCCCAGCATCTGTGCACCCACACTCAGGCTGGCACAAACCTGAAACCTACCTCTGAAAAGAGGTCAAATCAAAACTCAAGGGTGGAACCTCTCCGTTATTGAGCAGTAAAGTGGTAATAAGGTTTCCTTAAAAATTCTAAAGCCTTTAAGTGATCATTCAATTCCAAAATCAGCTCTTTCTCTGCACATGACATTCTCTGATGTCAATTTGCCTGTTTACACTAAGACCAAATCAACAACAAAAATCAGGTTGTTGGGTAGAACAGATGAATTCATGGGCAGGACTCAGGAGAGTCAGTCAAGCAATTAACATTATCTCAACACCTCCTAACAGCAAAAATAAACCATTTATAACCCTGAATGTGCCTCTCTGTCAGAGAGGTGGCACAGAGCTCCAATTCTCCACCACTGCACAGTGTTTTGAACACTCACTCTGTTATTTAGCTTCACTGTTTACGGTTTTTGTTAAAAACTGACACCTCCCACCTTTAAAGAAATGTACAAAATGGAAGAAGAACACAAAGAAACATAAGATGGAAGACAAGAATCTCATTCTGCAAGTGCAGTGAGGTTTAAAAAAAATGTATAATGGTTTTTGTTTGGGTTTTATGCTGTTGTTTTTTTTCCTTTGGGTCCTCTTTACATTGGCTACAACTACAACCTAAGAGCACCTGATAGAATCATTGCAATGGACCATGAGCTGCCAGGAGGAGCTTGAAGGAGGACTGGAAGATGCAGAATGACAAGACTGGCTGCAGAGCTCACTCAATCACTGTGACTCATTATTCCTGAGTATCTCATAATCACTGTGTGAGCATAATGACAGAAAAGGAAAAACAAAACTAACATGTACCCAAAGGATCACACTGTTCCAGAAATCAGTGTTCTACTCAGAATTATTTCACAGGGAGGACAAGCCCAGCTGACTCCTGTTTGTTATAAGAGAGCCAATAATGCACTTTTCTTGATTTTGGTGCAGTTTAGAGGAAATAATTCCTGACTGCTCTCTAGCACATCACAACATCTGGCAAAGACTGGGGAACACACACATTTATTTCCATTATGCAAATCCTGATTGACAATTTCCAAACCCTCCCTTGCTTTTAAATCTAACTATTTTGCATGGATGTTAGATTAATCTATTTTGCTGAAAAAAAACCCTTGAATTTATCTGGCTCAGTGTCACACTGGGCTTATTCACAGGTAAACCAGAACCCTAACAATGAAGCAGCCTCTAAAGGTAATAAAAATGCACCCACACAAAAAGAAAGTGCTTTTCAGCCCTCACCATAGTCATCAGGAATAAAACCACGGATGTTTACTCAGCCACTGGAGGGGAAAAAAGCACCAAATTGGAAGTGTTTCTGTGCCAGGCTGCTCTCAGCCAGGGTCTGCAGAGATCCATGGCCAGGCAGGGGGAAGACAAGCCTCTGCAGCACGGGCAAAATGGCTGGACACCCTCGTGACAGATGCTGCAGCAGAAGGGCATCAACACAGAGCACATTTTTCATGTCAAAGAGCAAAAAACAAAGACTGCAGCCTCACTCTGATTATTTTATCATGTTAACAAAGTAAATTGTTGAAAAGGGAAAGGTGGAAGATCAAATTTTACTCTGCTCAACAGAGAAGCAGCTTATCAGACTGTACGTCCACCCAAAAATACACGTCCATGTCTCTGGAGGGTCAGGGAAGGTGTTACTGAGAAGTGATTCTTTGCATTCCTAAGAAATGATGAATGACTCACAACTGTGTCCTGCTGACCCACCACAGTCACCGGATACCAAAGATATAGATCACACAGACAGCTGAAACTTCCACCTCAGTATGAATTTCAGGAACCAACTAAACTTCAGATGTGTGATTTCCTGACTGCTTTCATCTGTGCAGTTCAAGTCTGACCACCTCAATTTCTTCATAAAAGATAAACCGAATAGGTAAACAACACTAAAAATACAGCAAAATGTTGTTAATAAAACTTTTAAGAAGGATAAAGTTGAGAGGAATAGAAACAGTTGTTTGCTTAACAATTATGCCCTGAAGAAAGCTTTTAATTGCACTTAAGATGATGCTAGAAAAGTGAAAGACTGTAATAAAGATATGGAGACATGCCTTCTTTCTGCCAGCATTTCATAGAAGTCTCTGATATCTTGACCCGTTTTCTCCATGGAATGATAAAATGCCAACTGACTCTCCCGGTTTGCAAAGTCCACCTGAAAAATAAAGGGTAAAAAAAAATCACCTTCAGAGAAACAGCCCAATCTGACAACACTTCACTGTCTGAGGACAGGAGTGGAACTGAAAATGGGGATGATGGTATTGAACTAAAAATTGTTAAATGCTTCTCAGGACTGACGCTCAACACCCCCAAGGAGTAAAGACCTTTCCAAACTCAGTGTAACTGCTACATAACCACCTCCTTGCTGGGGCATGTTGGTGAAGCTGCCAGACCAGAGGCTTCTGCTCAGTAAAGCAGCAGGAAAAATACACTCGATTCTCATGGTATTGATGTTTTTAATACCAAGACTCCAATTACAGTTCCAAAGTCCCTTTCATCCCAGCACAGTTCTGCAGCAGGTCAGTGTTATTCATCTAGTTCAGACTCCAGGTTACTTGCCTGGGGTTACACAGCAAGGCAGGGATGAGAGAGGAACCAAGCCTCCTGAACTGCAGCTCCCCAGCCCAGCTACTCCAGGCTCTGTTTTCTAGCCCAGGGTGACAGTATTAAGAAGCCAATGGCATTGCTGAAGCAAAAAAAAAATTACTAGAATGGATGTAACTGTGTATTCCACATAAAGCAATTTTTAAAAACATTTTTGCTCCTTCTTTTAAAAAAAATAAATCACCCTGGGTATTTGTATAACCACAGCAGGGGAGCTCAGACATAAACACACCATGGGTGTTGCTTCTTCTGAAGTTGCTAAGTAGCAAGAACCACAAACAAGGTGTAAAACCTTTGAAATAGCCACACGTTTTACTGAAGATGAAGGTGACTTCTATTCAACCACCATGCTTAGAAACTGCAGCATCTCCAGCTCCTCACCCCAGTGGGTGTGAAGCTGTTGGTTAATATACCAGATGAGAGATTAGGCTGGAAATCATTACCCACTCTTTAGGAGAGAAGAAAGGAGGAGGAGAAAGATAATTCAGAGGGTTGGCTGACACCTCACCTCCCCAATTAGTGGAACTGATGGGACAGTTGGAACAGGTATTACCACATTCACCCAAATCCAAGATATCCCTGTGTTGCTCCAGGAAAAAAACTCCTTCCTATCTATTCTTTTGTGTAGTGTTTTTAATTATTATTTTTAAAAATCTGTTGGAAGGAAGGAGCTGCCACCACAAGAGAAGACTGCATGCTTGGGTTGCCCACAACTAGCACTGACTGCCTCGGCCAGGTCAGGAGCTTGGACATCAGCCTGGAGCAGCTGGAATGCAGCCACATGTCATCCCAGAGGAACTCAACCCCAGATTTCACTTCTCTAGCAGGAAAACGGATCAAAGTTTGCCTTGGATTCGGGTGAATGAGGAAGTAACATGGACACCAACACTGAGGAGCTCAGAGAGACGAGTTCAGTGAAACAAATGGCAGAACACTGGAAAAGGCTCAAGACACCCTAACATCTTGACAAGCCGAGTAGGAAAAAATAAGTGTTAAGCCTTTGATATCTGGGACAGAACGTGTCCCACTGAGTATTCCTTTCGCCTGGCAGTCTGCAAATGCCAGCACTTAAAGGGGTATTGGCCTGAATACAATTGGTTTCTCTTTTTGGTTTGGAGGTCATTCTGCACACCTTAATTTTATTCCCACCGATTTTCCTCCCCTTGGTCTCTTTTACAGCTGCTTGTGCATATTCAATCTCATTGTAGAGAACCAGGGCCATGCCTTTTAAGCGGTCAAACACCACCTGTAAAAAACAAAAAAACAAAACAAAAACCAAATAAGAGCCTCATCCACAGGACTTAATGTCAGTCCCAACAAAATCCTAAGTCATACCAGTGAGAAAACTCTTTTTGAGCAAGGTAAATTTCCAGGCTTTTCTGATGAGGTAATATTGTAATGAAGAGACAATAAAAGGACACGGGACTGCTTTGAATTGTGGATATTGTGGCTTGAGGTATATTATGCCTTTATTTTGTTTTTCTGTATTTTACTTTCAATTGTTTGGTGACTGAGTTTTGCAGTTTCTCTTTGTTCACTTTGAGGTTTGGTTTGGTTTTTTTCAAAATTTTCCAATGTGTTTGAGGGGGGAAAAAAGGTAAAGGGAACATTTAATCCCAAAATGGAAACAGGTTTTGTTATCCCAGTCTACAGTATCACTTGGCAGTTGCTGAAGGCCCAATTTCCAAAGGTCAGCTTCCTTTAGCAACATAAACTTCTTATTCAAGCAACAACAGCTACAATAAAGAATGTCCAAGCTGCAACACAAACCCACAAAAACCCCTGAAGG
Organism: Chaetura pelagica; assembly: GCF_000747805.2. NCBI lineage: Eukaryota > Metazoa > Chordata > Aves > Apodiformes > Apodidae > Chaetura > Chaetura pelagica. The sequence continues at coordinate 419,272 of NW_009952967.1, read as the reverse complement.
AGGCACGACCCTGATCCTGTGAAGATCTGCACACACTGCTTAACTTAAAGCACATCAATGTCCAACAGAATCACACGGGACAACTCAGGTGCTTAAGTTTAAGCAAGTGCACAAATCTCTGGCACCAACCCACAGCAGGGCAGGTAACACACCCCTGCTGTGTGACATGGGTAGGTTGCACCATCACTGACTGTCCCTCTTCTTTCAGGTACTTTTACCAGGTGGACTGTCCTAACTGCTTTTCAAAGTCTTTTCTTTTTTGTCTGATGCAAAAAAAAAAAGAAGAATTACATCTAATTCTGTAATTGGCATGCATGAGTGTAACTAGGTAATTAGACTGCTGTTCCTCCAGTGTTAGCCTTCTGAAGCAGTTTTGTTGGGGGGAGACTGCACTGCACAAGAGCAACAAATGGGTTTCCAATACTCATTATCTCGGCTCATTCAAAACACTGATTGTGTGTTTCCCAAACACCCTGCGCAGCAGATCAACAGGATGCACAACTGCAGAGCCTTGGCGGCCAAATCACACCCCAGAGAGAAATTTCTCTACCTGAGCTATAAAGCCCTGGACAGTGGGGGGACTGAAAGGACAGGATGGGAGGAAAGGAAGACAGTAACAACTTCAAACCACACGGCAAAGCCTCCCACCTACCTTTACCACAGGCCCGTATCGGCAGAAATGTCGGGTTAAATACTGATCCGTAACGTTTGTAGAAAGCCCATCTAACCACACGCAGTTTGTAGGCATGCTCTTCCCAAACCCCAGCTGAACACAAAAGGGCAAAATTTCCATCAGTACAAGTCACAAGGGTTAAACTAAACGAAGAGAGCAAGCCTAATTAAAGAGCTCTCTGCAGAAAGCTAGTCATTTGTATGGATCGTCTAAACTCAGCATCTTGCGCAGGTGCAAGAGGAAAACCAAACAGCAATTAATGAAAATAATTCTGCATGCTTCAACAAATACAGTGTTTGACAACATTTGTTTCTTCTACAATCTGAAAGCATCTGAAAAGTGACAAGTTGACAGCTGAAGGGACTGACAGCCTCTGTTTATCTGTTTATCTGCAGCAGCAGCACAGCTTCCCAGACACGGACTTGCAAGTCTACTCAACGCAGGGGCTTCTTGCTGAAGCAGCCAAAAAGAAGCTGATTAATCCCAATTATGGTGGTGGCTGAAAGCATCATGCTCTGATCTGACCTACTCATTAAAAAACATTTTTCTTACATCAACTGTGCTGCTGCAAAATATCCTATGATGCTGTAAACCAAAACAACAAGAAGGATACAGTCCAGGGGAGCATTTCTTTACCTTGAGCCGGTTATTTCCAAGATACTCCCCATCCATCTTCTTAATTGCTTTACACACACTTGCAATATCACAGTACTGCAGGAATG
>NW_009952967.1:408005-417536 GCF_000747805.2 Chaetura pelagica | reverse complement strand
AGGAATGCTTGCTGAGGAACACCATTTACTTTCTTAATGTCAATATCCTGGGGAAAAACACAAAACAGAACAATGGAGAGTCAGCAACAGGCCAAAAAGGACATTCAACGGGGTAGGGGGATCTAAGTGGACTTTACATGGCACAGCAAGCAGTCTTTAATTAGCATTTTTTCAGAGAGAGGATTTAAACAATAATAAACAGTTTAAAACTTCACTGTTCTGCTGGATGTCTTTCAATGGCAAACCCAAACTTTTTTGTAGGGAAAAGCACTTCAAAATGCAGGTTTAAAATTCAACCCCACAGAAGTTAGCTTGACCTGACCAACACCCACATATTCTGTCAGGAAGAGACAACTCAAAGAAATACAGATTAATTTTCTCTCACAAAGGCTCAAGAGAAAACAACCTGCTCCAATCCTGGTTTCTGAGCCAAGAGGTAAGCAGGGTTTCTTTTCCAAATAAATACCATCCATCCTGTTCCTAGAAACATAAAGGGACGCTGGTGTCATCTCTTGAGCCACCTTGGCACTGGTGTGGCAAAGGCTAAAGAGCCTCAGCTTCTTTCACTGCTGGTATCTGACCCCAAGCCACCACAGCCCCACTCCAAAGCAAGTGCAGTCAAGAGAAAGCTACAACAGCCTAAGAAAGGCTGATTTTAACCACTTTTGAACTGCCATCGAGCTCAGAGCTGACAGTTGGTTAACACCAAGGCTCAGCACTAGCGCTGGCAAAGGTACCAAACAAGCCCATGATGTTATGACTCATTCTGAGCTGAAAATAGAAGGTGGAGGGTTTTGTTCTGTTGAAATAGCACCAGCTTCCCTGTGAGCTACATGCCAACCCCAGCACATGAATCTAAGCACAAATGTTCATACATCCAGGACTGACTACTTTCATAGTTAATAAATTTAGGGACCAGGAAGCAGTTTGATATGGTCTCACCCAAGAGCTCTTAATCTAGGGAAACAGAAGTAAACAGGGAGATTTACACAACTTGATAGCCCCAGCCTAATGATTTAAGTGGAATACTAACAGAGGACTTCATTTCCAAGGGTCTGAAGTAGCACTGCTGCAACCATGGCCAATTATACTGGACCACTCACCCTGGGCAAGCAATTCCTTCTGACAGGCAAACAAAACATCATTACTTTGCTCATTACCCACCAGAAAGGTTATAAAACTGGTCCCTTTTGCACCTGAGCCGGTTAAGTTTTCATTGAAAAGATAGAAGGCAGCACTACTGCTGAATTCTGACCCATTAATAATGCTGACAGGACAGCACTGTTTCAGAGAGAAGCCCATTGACAGGACAGAGGCACTGCTGCTGATAAGCATTTGTATCAGGGCAGCTCTGCTGGTGTAACATTAGAAAAAGGTTTAAGCCACTGACACTGTGTGAATTCATAAATCCATGTGATGCCAAGGATATGGTGGAGGTTGGATGCACAAGAACTGCCAGACATTATAAAATGTAAATGTTGTATTTGTCCACAGCGTATTTGAAAGCATATCTCTTCTTTTTTGGGGGCTATCTATGTGGTTCCCCAGAAGTGTGACCTCAACAGATACAAAAGTATTTCAGAGCAGAATGAACAAGGCACAGCATGTTCCTGAGCAGCCACAGCTCCCAGGGAGGACATAAACCACCAGTGCAGAAGCCCAGATTCAATCAATTTAGCTGAATGTGGACACTTATTTTACTTTTCTGGATAATTTCTCTTCAATGTGATACTGACATGGCTTGACAGAACATGAGGAGGGGGAACTGCTGCTCTCTCTCATTCAGATACACCTGCTCCCCTGAAAACCCAAATCCCACCCGTGCCATCACTAATCCATCTGCTCTGTGCCTCTTCTGCCCAACGGCCAGGGCACAGCCCAAGAGCTGAGGGCTGATTCCACACCCAGCACTTGCTGTTGTCTCAGACATCCACAGGAAATAGAGCCTTCCCAGAGCTGTACTGATTCAATGTGAAAATAACACCAGGCACATCCTAACCACCTGGCCAGGCTGCCTGCAGAAGCTCTGACCTAGCAGAAAACACATTCCTGGTACATGCTCCTTGGACTGTTCCTGCTGCTGAGTTATCCCCTCAATATGCCTGTGCTAAGATTTCACTGTAAATCACAGAATCTTAGAGTTGGAAGGACCTCTAGAGATCATCTACGCCAAGCCCCCTGCTAAAGCAGGATGCCCTAGAGCACATTCCACAGGGCTGCACCCAGAGGGGTGGCTGACTATCTCCAGAGAAGGGGACTCCACACCCTCCCTGGGCAGCCTGTCCCAGGGCTCCATCACCCTCACCATAAAGAATTTTTTCCTCATATTTAAATGGAACTTCCCATGTTCCAACTTGTGACCATTGCCCCTCATTGTAAGAGGATGCTCTAGTCCCCCAGTCATCTTTTTTGCCCTCCCCTCGACTCTCTCCAGCAGATTCCTGTCCCTCTTGAACTGGGGAGGCAAGACTTGGTCCCAGTTCTCCAGGTGTGGCTCACCAGGGCAGAATAGAGGGGGAGGGTGATCCCTCTTGACCGATTGGCCACACTCTTCCCAATGGATCCCAGGATTCCATTGGCCTTCTTGGCCACAAGGGCACATTGCTGGCTCACTGTTAAATTACTGTCCACCAGGACTCCCAGATCCTCCTCCTCAGAACTGCTTTCCAGCAGGTCCACCCCTAACCTATATTGGTGCATGGGGCTCTTCCTCCCCAGGTACAGAAGCCTTGTTGAACCTCATGAGGTTCCTCTCTGCTCAGCTCTCCAGCTTGTCTGGGTCACCCTGGATGGCAGTACAGCCCTCTGGAGTGTCACCACCCCTCCCAGTTTGATACCATCAGGGAACTTGCTGAGGATACATTCTGTCCCCTCGTTCAGGTCATTGATCAGTATGTTGAACGAGACCAGGCTGAGTACTGACCCCTGGGGGACACCACTGGTTACAGGCCTCCAAATGCAAAGAAAAGCTCTCAGGTGTATTCCAGTGAGATGAACAACTCAGATGATTAGAAAGAGACTGAAAATACTTGTCATCAACACTCTGATTTACCACTGCTCAGAGCAGTTCACAGGGCTGTGCAGCAGGAGCAGGCAGTGACAGCCTGCAGGGTGCAGGGAACCCACGTACCACAATTCCACCAAAGCGCTGGAAGATGTTGCGAAGGTCATGGTAGGTGGTTGTTTTCTCCAGGTTGCCAATGAAGAGAGTTCTTGTTGCTTTTGGGTGAAATTCATCTATCCTCTCATCCAAAGGACGAAATTCGTTCTCACTTTCTGTTTCTAGAGATAAGAGAGAGCAAGACATTTGTAAGGCAGGGAGAGGTTTTTTTATGTGGGTTGGGTTCACAATGATTTTTTTTTGTTCAAGTTCCTTCCTGAGGAGCAGATACGATCTGAACCAGAGTAACCCATGTCTTTGACAAAAATACACAGCCCTGCACTTGTGAATTGTTACTTATGTGAAATTTGAAATCTCTATATCACATCACAGAGCAAGTGCTGAGAAAGTTCAGCATCCTCAGGTGAAAAGTAGCTGCACTCTCCACCTGCTGATTGTTTTAACAAATTTTTAACTTTAATTAATTTTAAGCTGTTTTAACAAATATTAATGCCCACCACAACTTCAAATAAGGCTGGACTGTGCTCAGGGAATAGTACACACAAGAGGTTTGTTTTCACAAATCAATTTTTAAATGAACAACTGAAGTACAGGCTGACAACCACATGCTCAGTGCTGTCATTTTCACTGGTTGGTCATTTGGGCTATGCTGCCTCAGCCTCAAAAATGCAGCCATCATTAACTGGTTTTAATTAAAAGCAGAAAAACCAAGCCTGTGAGGACTCAGTGCTGTGCTTCCACCACCCACTGGCTCCTGTTCCACTGAGACATGGAAGATGAGATAGTTTCTTCCAAAAGCCAGCAGATTGTGTTTGAGAGGATGGCAGGTTTCCTTCTTTGAGGTTTCAGACTGGAACTCTCTCCCCGTTCGACCCAAGAGCATCCACTCTTCTTGCTCTGGAATTTATTCTGGTGTATTTCCCAGTTTCTTTAGAACATATTTCTCCAGAAAGGCAGTTCTAACATTTCCTACTCCTGCGCTGCCTCTTCATAACAGCCTGTGAATATGTCCAGAGCTGTCACACATCCAGGGGAGAATGGAAAGGACCTTACCTGGTCCTATCCAGGCTGTGACTTCAATCTGCATGCCAAAGAAAAGTTTTCCTTTGGAGGCATTTAGTGCTTTTTCCTGGTCCTCCTGCTGCCGGAAGAACACCAGCCCATACCGCTCCTCCGAAGCCCCGTGAATCTGCACCGACGTCACCTTTCCATACTTCTTGAACTCATGGAAAAGTCCATCCTTAAGGCTTGTGTCTAGACCAAGAAAGAAACACTGGTATTATAAAGGAATCTGATCTGCCTTCTGAAATGTGACTTGACTCAGTTTCACTTTAATTTTTGGGTGTTAATTATGCCACAGTCAAAAGCTTCTGGCTGATCCTTCTCTTTGCCTTGATTTTTAAACCCATGAAGCTACACACACAGGGTCTCACATCACTGAAGCTGTCAGCCTACAGTTATTACTCCTAAGAGACATCCAGCTCCAGATGAAGAAGAAACAAATGCTGTTACTTCATTAATAATCCCACATGGATACTGCATAGAGCAGTTTTCCAAAGCTGGGATGAAGCACCTGGAATGGATATCAAAGCTACACAACATTGGGTTCAGTCAGTTAGGAGGGAGAACCAGACAGATTCATCAGATTTTCCAAAACCTGACTCACAACCACATGATCTGCCTGGGATCTGCGGGGTATTTACTTCAATGTCACGTCACTTCAAGGAGTATCACAGAAACAAAACCTCTAGAAAGAACATGAACACTGTGAGGTGTGCTGCTCCCAAAGCTCATGTACATTATTTTAATTCAGACAGTGCCTTTGTATCCATGAATTATGTTACAACTGGTTTCCAAACAATCCCATGCTCTTTTTTTGTCTGTGGAATCTCTTCCACAATCAGCACAGGGAGAAGAGTGATCCTCTGCACTCCTCAGGGAGTGGTTTCTGGCCTTATTTACCAGACAATATCCAATGCCTTTAGGAACACGCTCACCCGTGTTTTCCAGTACTCAACATTGCAACAGAAAACCCTGAAGTTTTTCTGTTACACAAAAAAGAAACTGGAGGCATGGCAAGAATAAATGGTCTGAGTTTTAAATGACAAATTTGAGATGCTTCAGGTTTTTTCCCTGGGGAAATCCATGTCACTGTCTTCAAGCACCAGTTCCTGTAGCTGTAATTGCTTCAGCCCAGGGACTCGAGCTGGGGACCTGCAGGATCTCTCACAGATGGTCACTAATTGTGCACTTTTCCCATCATCCCACAAGAACCCAAGCAGAAGCAGAGAGAGAATCCCCTCCCTGGAGGCAGCACAAGCTGCCACGTCCAAGCCACAATAAAGGTTATTTAACCAGTCCCTAACCTGCTTCCTATTCCTTTTTCCCCTATTTCCCTTTCCCAAGTGGATTTACCTGTTGAGCGCACTGGAAGATTCTGAACCTTGATCCCAAAGCTTTTCCGGGGTTCATCTTTCTCCAGAGATGGAAGCAGCTGGGAGGCAGGTGCTGGGACGGCTGTCGACTGCACCGACCGCGCTGGGGACTCGTCGCTCGAGCTGCTGCTGGAGTCACTGCTGGAAAGGGCACGGAGGAAACAGATGAGGGCACAGTGATGCAAAGTGACCAGAGGACATGGGTGTTTTGTTGCAAAAGCAAAATGTCAAAGAGTTTGTGCTTGTCTACAGGCCTTCCTCTCTCCTTCGCTTGTGGAAAATCCAGTTTCTGTGACATAGTCCAGTTACACACAGGAATTCAGAGTCATTCTGCAAATGTTCTCCTACAAAGCCCTCAGAGGAGACAGTCAGGGGAACAGAATACGGGTAAAATGTCAGATAGATCCTGTTACACTCCCGGACAATGGTGGAAATTTCATTAAGTGTAACACAACGTTATATCAGCTTAGGAGCTGTGTGGGAAGACTGGAGAAACACATACAGGGCCCAGAAACCTGCTGAAGCTAAAATCCCTCCCAGAGCTCTCATGTGCAAAAAAGAAATATTACTGTGCTCTCAGGTGCTGTTGTCAATCCCAAAGCTGACCCTGGGGTTCTCCTTATTGCCTCTTGGGTATCTTTAAAAAAATATCTGTCCTCTGATGACACAAAAATCTCGTGTGAGAAAATCCTGGCGAGTTTCTTTGGTCAACTGCTTGATAAGAACCTGGGCAGATGAGTACGGACCAGAAAATGCTATCACTGCCCAGCCTCAACTTGAGGGTATGAAGACTCCAGACCCAAGAACATCTTTTACAAACAATAATTATGGCAGAACCGGATTTGCATATTAGATCATGCAGGGAGTCAATCGAGTCCACTGGCTCTTGGTGGTGCAGATCGTTAAGAGGAGAGGAAGAAATGCAGAGAATAATGTTATTAAAGCCTGCCCAGTGGGGACACATCATCTTCTTCAGTGGCTGATTTCTTCCCCCAGGCATGAGGGCTTATAACATCACTAAAAATAATTTTGTCTGACATAACCCTGGAGACTTGCATTCTCCATTACACGAACAGCCTTCTAAAAAATTCTGCTGGAATTTTAACTTGGAGGCTGGAGGGGGGAGATCTGCCACGTATAAAAATAACCCTGTCAGTTTTAAATTTGCTGCTTTCGACTGGATTTTTTATGTTCCTCTCCACATTGCATCAGAAAAACGTTAAGCAGATTGATCTTAATTTCATAGGCTTCTTACACTCCCTCTTTCCATTAAAGCTATTTAACTTTTTCTAGTCTTTTCTCATGGAAACCATTTCAGGATTCTAATGATTGTGACAATTTGATTTTGTGACCTCTTCTATTAAATCCCTTTTTTGTGGCTGTACAGAGTAGCAGTGACAGAGTCATTTTTCTCAAAACATTCCAGAAAACTGGTTTTCTTTCTGAAAATCTTGGCATAACAAGAGCTGTGGCACATTACTAAAAGCCCCTGGGCTCTCCATTATATTTGGACACACAGAAGAGGGCAATCTCTGTCCCAATATGCCTACAAACAACCCAACGACTTTAAAAACACACCAGACCAAAATAAAACAGAACAAAAAGATCAAAAATGTAGAAGTCATAACAAACACAAGCAGCTCTCCTCCCAGGCTCACCCTCTCATTACAACCCTCCCACCCGCTTGACATGGAGCCGCTTCACACATTGGTGCCTTTCCCACACACTCTCCTCCTACTGCGCCATCCCCAGAGGAGGAAGTTCAGTGGCACTTTGGGAAAGAAAATAAAGCCATGCCAGAAAAGGAGTGAAAAACTGAGCCCTTCCTCCTGCCTTCCTCTTCTGAGCGTGGCCCTGCTGCATGCCAAGGGCCAGCCACCCTGCACCACACAACCTGCTACTTCGAATATAAGAAACATTTCCTCTTCCAATCCAAAGCTCTTGTGTTTCCCGCTACTGAGATGCCTGTTTCACAGCCTCGTTTTTCTTTTACATTTGTAAAGCACCTTAATCTGTGCCTCCCCTGCATCATGCAACCTGCTTTTGAGCCCTCGCCATGAACTACTCCATTGGTAAAAGTAAAGTATGATGCAATTCACTCTTCATCTTTTGCCAGTTTATACCTCTCTGCCTACTCTGGCAACGCTGGACCACCTCAGGTCTTCACTAAATTTAAGTTCTTCTCTACAGTGTTTTGGGAAAAGGAGGACAAACCCCACATGAAGAGGTCTTCAGTAGTCACAGAATCATCCTGGTTGGAAAACACCTTCAAAATCATCAAGTCCAACCACAAGGAGGTAACACCAAGTCCAAGTCACAAGGGGTAAGATCAGCAACCCCCTATTACTGTGAAACAAACTGGCAAAGGATGGAGAAAATTCTTTCAATACACAAATATAGCCAGAGAATGTGTGTGGAGAGTATCTGAAAATAATTCCCAAGCTGAGAGCAGGGCCACGTGGTTCACCATTCCCCTGGGGAAGGCTAAAATAGGATTTCAGGGCTGCAGCAAGGCTTTGCCCTGCACACATCTTTATTTTCCCTTCTCAAATCTAGATGCTCAGTCCTACAATCAACTACGTCCCTTTTAAAGCATTTTAAATATTCTGCTTTGCTAAGATTATATCTTTTAAGTAAGAGGCAGCATTGAATTTCTGTCTAAGCAGTGTTTTAAATGGGAACAGGCTATTTTTAGCTGCTTTTTTTTTTTTTTTAAATAAGAATTTTTAAAATATGGAACATACTGTTAAAAACACAGCATTCCACTGGGGTGGGAGGAAGACATGGAGGCAATGGAGCAGCAGCCCAACAGGGTGGTAAACTCCACAACAAGAGTTTGAGTTCCACACAGCTTTGGGAAACAAGGATCATGCTGGTAATTTCTGCTTCCCCAGGGAGTTTTAGGGATATGTGATCCTCAGCACATCAAGACTTTATGAGATATTCCAGAAAAAAATATTCATAATTTCCTGACTCTGTTTGAAGATGAAAAAAAAAAAATGGTAGCAAGAACAATTCCCTTTTTTTTTTTTTAGAGAAAGCCTCATTACTTTGCAAATTGAAGAAACATGGATATAATAATTCAAAACTAAGTCAAAGTTTTTATGTTCTGTGAATAGAACGTTGAAAGAGTTAATTATAGCTGCTGTGTCATGCAGTTATAGCACACAGCAGAATGAAAATAAAAGCATCTGACAGTGAAATATATGTAGTCTCAAGCAGAAAAACAGAACTCCTTTTAAACTACCCCAGCTTTAAAAATATACAAAACTAAAGCACGTAAGCTGCAGAATGAAATGTTCCCAGAATATTAAAATGAGAATATGGCTTTGCTTTTCCCTGTGAATAATTTCAAAAACAACTGCCCTTTGCCAACTTGCAGAAAACAAGTCATTAAAAATTCTTTGAGCAAAAAATAGTTCATAAGGCTTTTAGAAAAACAAGCTTGGGAAATTTTAACCTGGGAATATAACAGATAGGTTAAAACAACAGCTCTGATATCCAGCTTCTTGAAAGTATTTCAAATAATCAATAGGTCTTGGGGCAGGCCAACAAGAAAAATGAAAAAAATGAAGAAAATGGCTTTGTAATTTCATTTTGTGCTTCTGCTCAACAGCACAAAACCCACGGTGATTTTTTTCCAGAAGCAGAGTGTGCTCTGGCACGCAGCCTTTTCCCAACACAGGAAAACCTGCTCTTCAACATCCATGTAAACTCAGCAGAGCAGAATGCCAGCACGCAGAAAAACTAATCTCCTGAGCTGTCACAACACACGCGTCGCGCAGAGAAGGAGCCTGAGCTGGGAATTTCTTTTTTAAACATCTCGGTCTTGCAGCTTCAGCTGCCTGGTCAGGGCTCTGCAGACTTCTCCTAATGTCTGCTCATCTCTGAGGAACCTGGAGATTTAACCAGGAAGGATTTCAGGATTTTGGCCTCCTAAAATCCGCTTCACTCCAGCTTTTATCATCATTCCTG
>NW_009952967.1:396016-407790 GCF_000747805.2 Chaetura pelagica | reverse complement strand
ATTCCTGCTTTATTTAACAAGGAGGTGGACATGAAATGCTGCTCTTTCACACGCACTGAACCACAAGCACAGTTTATGAGCCCTTTTAAACTTTTAATCTGTCCTCCAGAAGTGGTTTACAAGCGTACAGGATGTGTGTGTTCTTACTCACAGTATTTATGTATCTGTTTTCTATTGATCAAGATAAAATCTATTCAAGTCTTTAAGTTCTATCCATGTGGGCTGAGTCTCTTAAGACTCAACATGTAAGGGGGGGCGTGTTTAGATGACACAAATGAGCCCAAATATGCCTGGTTTCAGCACACTGCAGCTAACAAGATTTTCCTTTTTTCTCCTAACTGCAGAGATGACATTTCAAATCCTGGATCCTGCACATATCTCATATAACCAGGACCCATTTCCACGGCAACACCTCATTTGCCAGTAATTTCATTTTGCAGTAACTAACTATGAAGTTACTCTTAGTTTACGCATGAAAACTGAAAGGACTTGAGCAAAGAACACAAAGTGAGTCGTCCTCTTTGTTCCCCAGCAAAAGAAGGAGATAAAAGAGAAACTCCAAACCCGTGGATGTAACAGGATACCCACTGCTTTCTGTCAGTGGAGCCGCGCTGAATCAAGGGAGCTCACAACCTGCCCTTTTGCAATTTTAAAATGTGGGACAATTGTCATTTGTGCCAACTGATCTGGGAAGGGTGAGTCAGCTGCAAGGCTGGTGGATACCCTGGGTACAGGGAGCAGGGAACCCCACGACCTTTGTGGAAAAAATCAAGCAGAAACACTAACACACAGGGTGGCTGATGAGCTGCCAAGCTGCAGGTTTTTAAAAAAAAAGGCAAGTTAAAAAACAAGCCACCTAAAATCCGTTTTTCAAAAGGAAAAAAATCACTTCTTTTTTAACAGCTGCCTTCAAAAAATGTTCAACCAGAACTGGTAAATGATCCAGGATTCCTTTCACAGACATATACAGAGTGATTACCTTTTTTCCTGCCAAAATTAACTGAAATCAGGAACTCTGCCTAGATCAGCTATGATTCAGTACCCTGTCAAAATAATCTCCAAGTAAAGATTATCTCCTAGAAAGATCTATTCAGGACAATAACACAGGACAAGTCCCAGCTGAGGGCAGGTTATTCTCACGGCTGATGTCAGCAGCAGATTCCCAAGTTGGGTCAGGAAATCCAAAGTTAATGTACAGTCTGAAAGCAACAGGAACCCTTTTTTCTCATCCCTCCCTTTCCAGATCTGACTTCAGTCACCGTAGATGATCTCTGCAAGAAACACCCACTGGCGACAGTGCTGTGTGCTGGTCAGCTCTGCCCAGAGGACACAAATCCTTGTGATATTTATCGGTTGGCTTTGGAGAGAAACCGCCTGTTAGATTTGAGTGGGGAAAACAGCACCAGGAAACTTGTCAAAGTGTCCTGACTGCACCAATGCATTTTTTTGGAAAAAGAAGATTTAAAAAAGCCTGATGACTGCCAAGCAACAACTGGCAAAAATACGACACTAACTGCTTAAAAAAGAAAAACCTAAAAAAAAAGCATCATATTCCATTCTAGCTAGAGATGAAAGGATCTCTGCCGATGAAATACTTTGATTTCTCTTCTGGATGAAAAATTACCTATGATGTAATAATATGCACAGGTCTATTACAGACTGCTCTTTCTGTCCTACTGCTAAATACTGCAGCAATCTAAAGAGGTATTTAACCAGAATTTCCCCCATTCTCTACCCACGTGTAAGTCAAAAAACACTCCTCAAATTAAATGTACCATAACAAGAACAGCAAGTTCCAATTCCCACACAACTCAGACATCACCAGGTTACTCCAACAATCCCAATGGCTGTTCTGCCACATTGAAGGAAAAATAACCACGATGAAAATTCCAGAGATCTGGGCAGAGGGTTAGCAATTGTTTTGTTGGAGCTGATTCCAACACTGACCTAAATATGCAAGTGAGAAGCAGGTAGTTGTTTTGTACACACCAGGAGTCCTGCGTAACACCAGAAGAAAAAAAAAACAACCACAACATTTCTCACATCTGTTGAAATAAATACAGGGGTTTTTTTCCCCTTGTTAAAAGGAGTTGTTGAACCTGAAGTTAAGGATATCAGAAAACCCAAACATTTGAAGTTTGTATGAAGAGATCAAGAGGTAAGGAGATGTTACCGTATTTTCCAGACAACAGGGGAGCAGCTGGAAGGGGCTCAGCCCACAAACACACACACACCACAAAGAGCTTGAACCCTACTCTGTCATCCCACAACACAGCTTTACATTTTAAATAAGTATATAAGCAGACTCGGGCTGAAAGGGTGGAGACAGCGAGCTGGAGAACAGAGCGCTACACCTAATAATTCTCTAGGTGTAATTAATTACCCTGTGCCCATCACCCTGGCCTCCAGCACCTTGGGAGCTCGTGGGGCAAAGCACACTGGGATGTGACTGTGTGACATTCCTGGCACCCTTTCAAGCCACTGAGAACTTGCCACCCAAGGACCTTTGGTTTGTACACGTCACACACGCAGCCTCAGAAATATTTAACAACACACAGCTATGATAAAGCTATCTACCAAGGGGGAGGAAAGAAGATCTACTGCATGTAACTGGAAAACAGTCACAAAAAGCACCCACCAAACAAAAAGGGCATTTACTGCTCTGAAGGAAGGTCATTAAATATTGCAGACAAGTGGAATTAGGACACCCCTGGAACTTTTTCTGTCTTACCACGCCCAGAAAGCAGACTTAAGAAATCTCCTGCTGGGCTGGAATCCTACATCGAAAGAAATTAAATTAAATTATGTTTAAAGGCCATGGGAAAGCAACAGAGCCATGACAACTCGCTGCATTTCAGCTGGGCAAACAACACTGGCCGTTTGCAGTACTTTTTTCTGCCTTAGACCAGTAAGATACAGTTTCCAGTTAACATTTACTACGTATTTAACCCACATCAAGAAACCAGCTTATTAAAATCACATTTTAATTTATGTGGCAAGTCTTATTAACATATTTCCTTTAGTAATTTTATCACAATGTCTAACTCTTGAACTTTGGTGAGAAACAGCAGGCTGAAATGAATCATGGAAAAGATGAAGATGTTGCTCAGAGGGACAGAGGACTCCTGCCACCCCCACAACTACCTCCACCCTGGAGCAACAGGGTCTGAGAGTTTCAAGAGATCAGTGGGCTCCTTTTACTTCTTTCCTACAACTAGATAATCCATTACAATCACTAAAAATATAGATGATTATATTAATCCCTGGCAGGCTGCTGGAGACTGTGCCCAACCCACAGTCAGTTGTTACCACCTCGACCCACATCCCTCTGTCCTCAGGCTTGAACTTTGTCCAGGCAAGAATAAAAAACACTAACTCAGGAGAAAAAAAAAAATAATAGAAAAAAGTCTTGGTGACAAACACATCCACGTAGTAAACAGCCAACTCAGCAACCACGCCAACTCACTACTGCTGGGAAGATGCTACTCAAGCCCTCAGCTCCCCTGGCTGGCTGTTAACTTGGTCATGGATGGGTTTGATGCTGAACTTGGGAGCAGCTGGAGTTGCCTACCCTCCCCACCAGGGCCTTTTGGAAAGGGAGATGCTCCTGTGGAACGGTGGGGCCTCTCAGGCTCAAAAAGGCAGCTCTGGGAAGGCAGAGGAAATGCTTTCTCAGCACACGGCCATGGTGACGGAGCTCGGTGCTGGGAAAGATTAAAGTCATCAAGGCCTGGAGGGTGAAGTACAAAGCCAGCTCTCTGGAGTAGCTTTCCCACAATTTAAGTTCCACCAATGCAAAGAGGGAAGAAAGAGGGTGGGTGTGAGAACATGCAAGGCTGAAGAGCCTCCAATTTTCACCATTACTTCCACTGAGGGAAGCCTTGGGTCAAGAACCAGCCCCCGGGAGAAGTCCTGCTGCAGCCACCCCAAACTCCCACCTCCTCCAACCACACTGGGCTTCAGCCAAATTATATCAAACACCACCAGGACCTGCCTTCAGAAGCACTGCTGGGTCAAGGCTGCCAGCATTGACAAGCCTGTGACAGCAGAAGTTTTAAGAGAATAACTGCAGAGCAGAGTTCACCACTACAGCACAGAAACTGCTTGTTCAGTCTGGAAGAAAAATTGCTTTCAACCCTTTGGCCAAAATTACGAGTAATATTGCTAAAGTAAACAGCTCTTGCCAGTTATCTGCTGACCATCTAAACTAGTATTGTGCAACTGTCACCTCAGAGAAAATGAAATATTTTTTTTAAACTAAAAAAATAACGTTTCAGTTCAAGGCTCATGAGAGGTAGGGATGTCTTAACATCCCTGCATTGCAGATAGGAAAATAAGAGGCCAAGGGCTTTGCCCAAGGTCATTCAATGAATCACGAAGGGAGCAGGCTGAGGAACTTGATCTCCTAGCTCACAGAGGCCAAATCTTTTCAAAATACCAAGAAAGCAACATTGAAAGGCAGTTTCCTAAACAACAAATGCACTGCTTTCATGAAGGGATCTACTAAGCATCTTTCCAAAAAACATAACCCTACTCCAAGTATTGCGTATAAAGCCAGGAGAACGAAATGCCATTTAAAATGCAGCCTCCACTGTGTCCAAATATGTTACTACAGGCTTACTTGAGGAGTAAAAAGCAACTTCTTTTGCCTTAAAAAGCACTGTCAAATGAATTCCCAGAAATAAACAGTTCTTAATACCTTCTTAAAAGCATTCAGTCTGAACTACACTGACATCATGTTGAACACTGGACCTTGTTCAGAAGAAAAGCCTTTTTCATACAACCACTAAAACTAAAAAAGCACCAGCTCTGATTCACCTCCACGTTATTTCAGTCTTTTTAACATAAAATGCTGGTAGATCATGGCGAACAGACCCACAAAATTAATTCTGTCTTCATGTTTTCCAAAAGCATCACACCTTGCCTAATAAAAAGTAAACTTGGCACTATTTTGAAGCCCTACATCCCTGACAGTTCTCATTCGTCTGCCATCTGGCCCCATGGACTCCACCTTCAGCTCCCCAGGGCTGCTCTCCCTGCCTGGGTGGGCAACAAGCCCTTAACCCCGTGCTCTGCCCTGCACTGTTTTGTAGCCTGGCACAAAAATACCATTTGTTGAAATTTGGAGCCGGTTTGAAATGGTGCATCCTCTCCTATAAACAACTAGAATTGTTCTTGGGCTGGGAGTAGCAATGGAAGGCATGCCAAGACACACAGCTGATAAACAATGCCTCCTAAGTAAAACTGGGAACACGCAAAGCTTAATATAGAAAATCCATTTATGGCAGATAACGCTGTGGAAGTTTAGTACTTCTAAAAATGGTCATCATTGTCCAAAGAGCAACATCTCCAAGAAAACTAACAAAGTGATCCTAGTCCTCCCCCCAGAAGTACATTTATGAAGGCTGTTTTTCAAACTGAATTTCTATTTTCTACAGCCTTCTAAAGAGATGCCAAAGAGGTGAAGGGAAGAATAATTTTTGAGACTCATGCTTGTTGTTTTTTTTAAATACCTTTTTCTAGGCCAACTACAGGAACTGGAAGATGCACACAAGCACTTTGTCAAACCAGAATGGTAGCTGTTATTGTTGTGTAAAGGACTACTTAAAATGGAAGGCCTGGGAAAAAAAAGAAGTCATTTCTGTGATCTGAGGCAGCATACATTATAAAAGAGAAGACATTTGATGAGTTATATGTTAAGGATTAATTTGCCATTTAAAAATGCAGAGAACAGATGGATCTCTTGGCTAGGACTATATTTGGGGATTACTTCATTTTCTGCCCACATGCAAATAAAAATACAGCTAAAAGGAGAACTTTCTGTGCAAATTCACATGAGCAGAAAACACTGAAGTCATGAAAATAAAATTAAACATGAGAACTGTATGAAACAGGTAAAGTGCCACAGCCCAGTGAATGTATAACATGTAGGTGGGGAAAATGTGTCTTTGTCAGGCAACTATGCAGAGTAATGACAGCCCTAGAAATCAGAAATAAAAAAAAATAAAGTATCATACGACAGAGTGCATTTTGTACTTGTTTCTTAGGAGTAACTTCTGAAACAGCACTCTACTGTAATGCAATTCATTGGTGTTTGTTATGATTTAGTGATTAAACCTCTACATGGTCAGAAGTTCAGGGACTCCCCTTCCCAAAAAACCCCTGGGGCAGCTCTTCCACTGCAATAACTAGAGATTGTAAAGCAAGCATGAAGATTTAGGTATTTGAGGGGAAAAATGTAAAAGCAGGGAGAAATGGAAAAGAATGCCTTATGTCCTCACAATTCCTTGGGTGACCTGCCTTTCCATCCCTGGCCTCCACACCACATGGCAGAGGCAGAGTCTAGTTACCAGGGCTGGGAAAGGAGGAGCAGAGTGAGGCAGTTCAGCTGGAGATGACGGGGCAGAAGAAAAGTCCTCCAAGGAATTCTCACAGGCAGAGCCCCACCTGCCTGCCTCCCCTCCGGGATTTAGTGCTTTAAAACCCTCCAACCCATGGCAGCACAGTGAGGTACAAGCCACACACATAGTATTAATTATGCATCTTCCTTTTTTCACGTGATTTCTGTAAGTCACAGGGAAACTGCATGTTAAAAAGGAAAACCAACATAAACTCCTTCTGAAATAACTGTCAGATAGCATCTATTTGTTGGAGAAACACAACAAGCCTTCCCTCCGCCTCCAAACAAACAATCAAACTGCAAATTTACACCCCAGCTTTTACCCAGCAAAGCCCCAACCAGTGCAGGAGGTCTTCAGTGTGTTCCCAGGCTCTGAAACAGGAACCACCACATCTCCAAGCCAGTTTAGAAAGCCAAGAGGAATAGAAAATTTGTACTAACCCGATAGCTTCCTTTCTGTGACTATTCATCCTTCCCAATCCAGACAACAGGACATACCAGGCAGTAAACAAACATTGAAGGGAGGGACTAACTTCAAAGCAACTGTGTAAATCTTACATAATTTGAGGGTTTGAGATCTTGCAGCAACCTCTTACCAAACGAGGTGTCAGATGATACAAGGAGGTCAAACCTGTAGTAGCCAGAATAAAGTAGGGCACTTTGCATCTCTCCAGCAGCCCAGCCCCATTTGTCCGTGGGGATCAGGCACTGCTCATTCTTGGGAATTCACTTTCAGGAAGAGAACAGAGCCTTTCTTTCACACGTTATCACACTAGAAAAGCTTTCCGCCCTCCAAAGGATGAAAGAGAATACAACACATCAGTGCCTTCACTGCCAGGATCTGCTGGAGATGTGTCTTAATTCCTCTCCTGATTTCTAAAAGGTTCAATGAAGTTTTTGCCCAGTTATAAAACCAGTTACTGTTTCTGGACATCTCTCTGTGGAGAATATGAGGCAAGTGTGGAAGAAATGAGGAGACAGCTGTGAAAACCACCTCCTTCTCATAGAAAGGCTTCTCCCAAAACTCCTTTTGCTGCCATCCTGGATTTCTGAGTGTCTTCTAGCCAAAATCGTCACTTTGAGCTAAATAAGGCAACTGTACATGAACCCTGGACATTTTTCAAAGAGAAGTATTTGAAAGGCTCTGTGTTTCACTTCTCCTAAGAGGAGAAAGGACTGGTGGTTGGAAGAAGACAGGGTGCTTGTTTCTGAAGCCCAGCAAACATCGAGAAACAAAAGAACAGGTTCCCTGCCTTTGATAGGGGATTTTTGAGAGAAGGAGGGATTCACAGAAGTCTTGTTTCTTAATGCCATGCACACTAAAAGGTTATTTCTGCTCTTGTGTTAGGTACTTAAGAAATAATAATGCCATTTCCAAGGTTTTATTAATATGGCATCTACCTGGTGCACTTCTCCCTCTTCTTCCTTTTGGAAACTCAGCTTTTGCTTCCCTTAAAAGATTTTTTAAAATGTCCTGGCACAAACTGTTTCTTCTCTATAAAACATGGAAGCAGGCACTTCTCTCCAAGCCTGTGATTTTCCACTTGTAAACATGCTGCATCCTCTTCTCTGAGCAGCACTACCAGCTGACCGTAACGATTTGGAGAGAGATATCTAATCATCTGCTAAGCAGCTTTCACAGTTAAAACCTTGATGCCATCATTAGCAGCTCTGGCACTTGCAACGTCGCAGACGGACGTTCAGGGCAAACCCGAGTGCATCAGTCACATCAGGTTAATTCAACAGGCAAAGGCTGAGGGATGATATTCTTCCTCCAATAAGGTTTATCATTAATACACATCCTTGTGACCTTAGCTGGAGCACAGCATGTGTTACCTGAAGTTGCTTTAAGGTTAATGCCCAAGTCTCACAAATACACCTCGAAGAGAGCTGCTCTCCCAGCCCTTAGGTTTTAGGGGGAAGAAGGTTCTCCACTCAAAGGTACAACAGTGCCCACATCCACACGGCTGGCAGAGCCAGAAACAGCCTCTTTGGGGGAAAATCCTGAATCCCTGTGTTTGCAAGTCCGACCTTTAAGATGTGAAGGGACGCTCTGTCTATGCTTTAATGGAAACACGTATGACTGATCACAGACTGGATCTTGCCTTTGATCATCGTAATGACTGGTATTTCTTCAGGAAGCATTCAATACAGCCTTCCTCTTTAGCTATTCATCCCTCTACGTGAATATGCATTAGAAATTATTAAACTGCCCATTATTCCAAAGGTCTTTACGACATGAATCCTCTCCCCCACCTTCTGGTGCCTGTAACGTATGTGTCTCCATCTGAGCTGTCTAGACTCCCTTCATCATCAGGGGGACAAGCAGGCACTTCTAGACCGTGATCCCTCTCATCTAATTTTAGCAATGATTCACATCCCAGTTGTACTTCTCTCGAAGAAAAGGGAATCTGGACCATTCTGCAGAGAGAGGCACCCAACCCAGCCCACGGCACTGTGCCATTTCCCTGTTTTGTTTGGCTCTCTGGGGGTTTGATTTCCTCTCATTCCCTCAGCACATAGCAGGAAGAGAACTGGAGGCCGATTTCTTCCTGCCTTCAGGATCCCTCAGACTAAGCCCGGCTTCTGAGAAGTAACACGGGCAGCTTCAACTTCCCTGACCTCAGCTAATTCTTTCCTTCCCCCAGCCTACTCAAGATGATTAAGCAAAACACTTGGAAGGAAATCAAAGCCTTAAAAATGCAATTAGAAGTGACCATTTTGTTAATACAGGCACACACAACCCCAAAGTCAAACCGAATCCACGAACAGCACCACTTTCCCTGGGCTGCTGGAAGAAAAACCAATTTTTAGAAGCTCCCACAGGATTAATGAAGAAACCAACACAAAACTCAGGAGAATGCAGTCTCCCCCAGTGCTGGTGGGAGCAACACCTTCCACAGGGCTTGGGTTTTGTTACCAAAAAAAAAAAGCTTGAAAGACCAAAAATTGCCAAACCTCACATCAGATACGGGCTCCCACTCCCACAGACCTGTAGCTGCCCACAGGTGACTTAGAAATGTTAATTTTTAAAACACGGCAGGTCTTCCTCCCCCAGGAGAGGACAGAATCATAGAATGGTTTAGGTTGGAAGGGATCTTAAAGATGATCTAGTTCTGGAATAAGGCAAGTTCACATGAAAGTCTGGATTTAGTTGCCAGAAGTTCTAATATTTGCTAATAAAGTCTTTGATCTAATTGCAAGAATATTTTATAGCATTAGAAATATATATATAATCTCTTGAACAGAATGCAAGACAATAAAAACGATCAAAACAGTTTTTGTAACAAAAGAGGTATTTTCTAGGATCCCTTTCCATTTGCAACCAGCCCAACCACGGTGCACTTTTAAGACTCCCTTCCTGAAATTAATCTGGAAAATGACGGAAATCTTCCTTTGCCTGTAGAGGCCAAGAAATCAAATGTCCTTTGAAAAAGCAGCAGTAGTTAAGCTTCAGGGCCCTGCTACAGAAACAAAGGCTGACAGACCACAGTGAGGTAAACACGTACTGCTGCAAATTTAGGAAGAGGCTTAATTGCTTTGTCATTTAGAGTCAGCAACTGCCAACAATTATTGAGAGCACTGCAGAGGCTGGAGGGGGCTGTTAATTGCAGAAAAACATCCACTCTTCTTTGGGCATCTCACGTAAACAAAAGTAGGTATAAAATAAAATAAAGCTATTTCACCTGACACGTTTTAAAAGGTTTTCTTGTAAATTCATACAAAAGATGGGGGGTGGGTTTCTGCAGAGGGGGATAGAAATGTTGCAAAATTTATTTTGCAGCCACCTCCTACTTGCTTCCTATCCCAGTGATGACGAGGTGGGGGAAGGCTCCAAAGCCCAAACCCCCAGTTCGGGAGGTTTTTGGGTCCTGTTCCTCCCCTGGGGAAACCGATGCTGATTCACAGAGCGGGCAGAGGGGCTGGCGTGCTGGAGAAAGGTTTGAAAACCAAAAAAAGCGACCTAAACCTGAGCAGGTTGAGAAGAGCGAGCTTCCCTCCCTCCCTCAGGCCTCACTCACTGCACAACCGCTCCCCTGCGCTGGCTGAGAACGAGAATCCATTGCCACGCCAGAGCGACAGCCGCTGCAGCGTTAGGGTGGGTTGGTTTTTCAATTCAAAGAAAGAAAGGAAAAGGTTTTCGCAGGAAGCCGAGGTATTTTTAAGGCCGGGTTTCAGGGCGGCCCCGCCCCCCCGTCCGGCTCCCGCCGGCTCAGACCGGTTCTCCGGCACAAACAGACCGCCCTGCCCCGGCTGGGGCCGGGGTCTGTGCCGCCCCCTCCCCACAGAGCGGGGGAAGGCCCCGCGTTCCGCCCCGGCCCCGCGGTGTGCCCGGTGTCCCCGGAGGCCGCGGGACCGGGCGACCCAAAGCGGCAGGTTTTTCAGGGCGAGATACAAATCCATGATGCGAGGCACATTTTTAATGGATGACTCCAGAGCGCAGAGATGAGGTCATGCCGGGCTGGCTCCTCCCGGGCGGCGGGACCGGCCCCCCGGGGACACGGGCACCATTTGCTCGCCAGTTTGATCTTCTGAGATCCCGGGCGAGCTGTTATTTATTTATTTTCCAGGAGGATCTATTTATGTGTAAACGCGTCTGCGCGCGGGCACAGACCGTCTTATTAGGCCGTTTTTAAGGAGGGAGGGTATAAAGGTTTTGCTTCCTGTACTTTAAGTCTCAGCACAAAAAAAACCCATCTCCTCTCTCTTCAAAGCTATCTGAACATTTTCTCCCTGTGCTCCATTTCAAGAAACTCGATATACTCCCAAGGGGGAAAAAAAACCTCTAAGAGGATGGTCTAGGTTATATTTAGATGAGAAGCAGCACAGGCTGACAGAACAGAAACACAAGAACAAAGTGAAACTGCTCCACAGTTGGTAACAAATACCTGAGAATATCCAAGTTGGAATTTTTAATTTTCCCCTCCCTGATTCACATATCCCTGTACAGAGAGAACATCAAAACAACACATGGATTTACGTGAACAAAAGGTAAAGATGAGGTGTTCCACCCGACTCTCACAGGATTTGCTGCTGCCTTTGTGGCAATTAAAAAAGGAGGCTCCCTGTTCTATGCAATTTCCAATTTTTAATTTTTATTTTCTTTTAAATCTTACCCTAATTCTTCTTCCCAAAAATGAGCATGCTCAACCCTGTCGTCTTACTAGAAGAGATGAAAAATATCCTGGTGATCTCTACAGTGCAAATTTTATGTGGAATTACTTAAGAGCAGCAAAGGCCATCTCACAGATTCTTGAAGGCTGAACAGCTACATTTAACATTCTGCCTGGTTTTTCAGCTGTCCCCAGCAGAGGCATCTCTCAACCCACTCAAAAACCCCAAATCCCATTCTAAGTCAGTGATTCATGGGTTG
>NW_009952967.1:374877-395950 GCF_000747805.2 Chaetura pelagica | reverse complement strand
AAACCAAATAACTTTTTCCTACTTTCACTTCAGTTGTTTAAACAGGCTAAGAAAGCCCCCAACAAAACAAAATATGCTGCAGCCTCCATGGGAGGATTCAGGGAAGCCTGTTTTTCCCATGATTAAAATTCTCTTGGCAGTATTTTTCATCAGTTTGTTTCAATATTAAGACAACATAAAATAACACATATGTATTCCTTTCCAACTGTAACTCATTGGTCCAGAAAGAATTTAATCACAGAGAAATCTAAAATTAAAAACCAATCTAATTACTTCATGAAAGCCTTGCCCATTGTCTGTAGGAAGTGCAGCTATCACAATTATTGGAAATAAAATCCTTTTTCAGATGTCTGTATGTGCAGCTTCTTACCATCACTTGTAATTCCACACTCCAGGAATGACTATGCTCTCCTAAATCCTGGTCACTTTGCATCTGAAATTGCTATTTTAATTCCGTAACAAGATCTAGTTTTACATTCCAAGCTAAAGGAAATTATTCATCTACACAGTAAATCCTCCAGCATCCTCAACAGACAACCAGATAAGCACACTGAAAAAAAATACATTAAAAAATAAGGCAGAAGGAAATCTCAGGTCACTTATCCATACATTTGCACACACATACACGTGCAGTCTTCACACTTTCACATTCTGGACATCACCTATAGGAAGTCAAAACACTTCTGCCAGGATTCTGTAAGGACGTTTTAATCACTATCTCGACAAGGTCCTTCCCCACATGCCCAGCTTTCAAGAGCAAAACGTCCGACTGCTCAGTGCCATGTGGCTCAGCACCTCGCTGCAGCAAAGCTTTAAAAATAATCACTAACACATGGAACAGGCAGAAACCAAACCATCTGACATTACAAAACTGAACAAAAATGCACAGAAGTTTGGGGTTTTTTTAGCCCATTGGAACACCTCGACAAGCAGCCTAGAAAAGAACATTTTCCACCAAAAAAAAAAAAGGGGGAGGGAGGATTTTTTTTCCAGGGGGTTGGGCAGGGCACAAACAGAATCTGGTTTGCTCCCTATGGGATCACACGGATTCCAGGCTTATTCAAGCTTCTTCCATGACACAGTGCAGAAAATATGTTTGCTAATATATCATTTGTGGTGCACGTTTGCATCAACCAAACAGGGACATGAAGGCTTCTGGTGGCAGTAAATTAAAAGAGAATTTTTGAGGTTTTTTTTTTTACTCTTTCAAGGTGATTTAAAAACAACAACCCAGTGACTCTTTTGCATAACACAGGTGGGGAACGAGCAGTTTCACATGAAGAAAGCTTCAAAACACTCAACTCTTGCAGAAAGTGTTCAACCCCCTGCCCTCCTCAGCCCCGGGGGCAACTTCTGAGAGGCCACAGAACCTGACCAATAAAGCCCTGCTTCAGAGAATAAGGTTTATTTTTACCATGTTATTTTTGGTCTTATCTTCTACATCACTCCTTTGCAGCTCCCATTACAAATCCCCTGTAAAACGCCTCCAAATACACATTCAAAGTAAAGCTTAGCTGAGCTCCAACGCAACAAACTCCAAACCTTTATGAAATAAAGGCTTTTTAAAATTATTATTTGTGTGGGGTTTTTTTATTTTTAGCGTTTTTGGGGGGGTTGTTTTTTCTTAACTAACAGCAGAGCACCTTTCCTCGTGTCATTGTCCGGGAAAATCATCTCCCTTTAATGAAACTGGGATTTACTTCACACAGCTCTTTGAAAACCACCAGGAATGAAGCCCATACTTCTCCTGTGCCACCTTTCTGCTCATTTTCACAGCACCCTAAGGATGGTGCCACACACAAAAATGCTCCCATGAGCTCGACACCCACGAGTGTTGCCAGGCTCCAAACACTGACCATGGACAAGAGACCCACCTGTCTGAGGAAACCTAACTTGTTTTCCTTTTCCACGCTGTCAGCAGAGACAGACAGGATCACACTTGAGGGACAGAATTCTTCAAGACACACCATTTCAGAAGAATTCAGTGTCATGAAGGCCTTAATAATGTCACAGAGTCAAAAAATTGGCCATTTCCACTTAGAATAATGCAACAGAGCCCTGAGAAATGCTATGGAAATTACAATAATTAATTCCTCTTTGGACAATAACAAACTCTCCTTAGTTGTTCCAGATCAATGCCACTGCAGAAGTGAAAAATGCAGAGGGAAATTGGTAAATAAATCTGGGGATGACACAGCCAGAATTTACAAGCCAGGGAGATGGAGATGCAAAGCAGTTCTGCCTGCTCTGGGTTTTGAACAGTAAACTCTGTTTTGAACAGTTACTCTCAGTAAAACGG
Source organism: Chaetura pelagica (assembly GCF_000747805.2). Classification (NCBI taxonomy): domain Eukaryota; kingdom Metazoa; phylum Chordata; class Aves; order Apodiformes; family Apodidae; genus Chaetura; species Chaetura pelagica. The sequence goes on along the minus strand of NW_009952967.1, from coordinate 393,651 downwards.
GGGTGTGGGTGGATTCTGTTCACCACAGGGTACAAGGGGCTTCCGTATTTACCTTGCTAAATTCAAAGCCTGTTAAAAATGAAACACAAAAGTCAACTTGTGCTTTAAAAGACTTCAAGGCTAGGTGAGGTTTTGCTTTACAACACAAGGTTAAATGTTTATTAATACCTAACTCATGGCTTAGGAATATGTAAAATTCCTTTCCGATCCTTCAAAATGAAATATACTATCCACCAGATTCCATTACTTGCATTATTGCATTTGAATTTACTGTATTAATAAGGAAAAAAAAAAGTGTATTTCCCTTTCCTCCTAGATATCATCTGGTTTTCCATTACCACAACTAGAAATTGCCAAGAAAATGAAATGCTAAAGCACAGCAGATGCTGCTTATCTTCTGATTCAATCTGAGATCTTTGTTGCAGTGGGATCACATTTAGTCCTCTCAAATGCAGAGCAGTATTTCATCCCGTCTCGACATCCCAACAATGACATTTTATAAATATTACAAGTTTCCTGGGCTCCTTTCTACCTGTTCTGCAAAGAGCAAAGAAGCACTAGAAGACAGATTTTTCTTCCTGCTTAGGAATTTTTTTTTTTAAACCTCAGATGTAACCAGGCCAACACTGAATCTTCTCTAGGGGTTTTTTGAGGCCTCTGGAAGTCTCACCCTTTTTTTGTTAAGCTGCAGTAACTGTGAAAATCTTTGATCAAGGGTTGTCTTTACCTAAGTGCTAAGATCTCATTGAGAAAGAGGTGTTGGAAATAAACAAGCCTTTAAAGCAGCCTAAAAGTCCTCTCAAATATTCTAAAGGTGCCTCTCTCTCCACCTGCTCTTCAGCCACAACAGGGCCTGGATTTCTAAATCCAGGAGGAGAAAACAATCATTAAAAAAAATAAATAAAAATCTTTCCAAGGTTCTTTAGACATCAGAAGGGTGGGGCAATAAGGAGAAACTAATGTCCTCATCTTCACTTCTGCACGCTCTCCCCAGTGTCAGCCCATTAAACCCTTCCAGAAGGTCCAATGTTCAAGCATGTAAGATTTTATCAGAGTAATCACCTTGATTAGAAAGTTACCAGTGGTAAAATTCCATTCATAACGATAATCAAACACTAAGTATTTATTATACTGATATACTTATTTACTTAATTATTATCTTCAGTTTTGGAGAAGAACTGGTATGCAAAGGAAATGTTTCCAGCTCTGGAAACCCTTCAGAGCAGAACACTTCAAACAGAGCATTAAACATTTAACAGGTGCAATGGCAGCTTCTTGGTTTCCACTCTTAGGCTAAATTTACTCTTAAAAAACTAAATATCTGAGAAGCATTTCAACATTAATTTTCCAATTACTAAAAGAAATTCAATTATCAACTCCAGTAGTCTTGTATTTTTTCCTATCTGTAGTTTATAAAGCCACACAGATACAGAATTACTGCAGCCATTACAGAACCCAGGAGATGGGTATAGAGCTACAAAAAGCATACTAAGATTTGTTGTTTTTTCTCATTTTTTCCAATTAGACAATTTTTGCTGTGAGGCCACGGGGCAGGGCGGGGGGGGGAAGAATGGAAAGGCAACGTATCAACCTTTTTGTTAGCGGCGACAGGGAACGAGAGGGATCTGGACAATAATACTCCTCATTTCCCAAAGTATTTTAAAATGTGTCCTGTTAAGCAGTTGACCTTCAAATTTGCTCATTCCCTCACTTAAGCAAATAAAATATTTACCCACTCCCCAGTAACAAAGGCAGCAGCCCGGCCTCGTGTCCCTACATCCCCTCTTTGCCCACAGACACCATGCAGATCCACCATGGAAAATAATTAACGGCGGCAACAGCATTCCCCTCGGATCTGTTCCGTGCCAACTCGGCCTTTTTACACTTCACACTGTTTTACTTCTACATCAGTGAGTAACACTTTGCCACAAAACACCTTCTATTTTCACAGCCCAGACTCACAACCCCTCGGAAAACCACTTGCGATGAGACGGGATGGGACGGGCGACAACCCACAGCGACCTTACCTGTCGCTGCTGGTACTGCTGCTGCTGCTGATGGAGTCGCTGCTGGAAGATCTGCTCCTGGATCCACTGCCACTGGGGGAACGGGTGGGTCTGGCTGCCTGGCTGGCCAGCCTCTGCGGGGACTGGGTCCTGGACTGGGACGAATGCGGCGACCGACTCCTGCTGTGCTGGTAATTCCTCTCCGGCCTTCTGCCTCGTACCTCCCGTGTAAGATCATCCCTGTAGATATCCCTGTGTACCACACTGGGCAATGTAAACTGCTCCCGGGCCCTAGGTTCGTAACGGGGGTCGTGAGCATCAAAACGGTTTGGACTTCGACTCCGAGAAGTGTAATAGAGCCCGTGTTGTAAGGTCCGCTCTCGAGGGTCTCTATAGTAATCCTGATCGTAATGTCTCGTCCGATCAAATCCTCCCGTCCCCCGCTCATGGTGTCCATAGGCACTATGTTCATAAGCACGCTCCCTGTTATCTGAAGCCCTGCATTTAGGAAGGGGGGAAAAATACTTCATCAGAAAGGGGCAGGCACAACTAAAAGCAAATCATGCAAAACATTCATGTCAGCACTGAACTTAAAAATGTTGCGACTGCTTCTCCGCTAACCAGCAATGACCTGTCAAGCACTGACAAACTTAAGAACGTTTTACTTGACTCCAAAGTTATACTTCATATGAAGCTGAGCAATCATTTTGTTTTAATCACAGTATTGGGCTTTCATGACCAGCATCTTGCCTGCCCAGGAAAAAAAACGGTAACACTGCTTTTCAGTGTAGAATCCTCATTTAAGTTGCAATTATTTCTTTTAAATTCAGTACACAAGGAAAACTTCATGTTTGTGAACATCACAATTAAGTCGTGTGTTCCCCCTTCCGTTTTTGCTTAAGAGCTTCAGCCATTTTTCTGGAATTTGGTAATTACTGGAGCTCTTCTAATTGTCGTTCTGCAAAAATGGCATTGCAAATTGGGCTGTGGCCATGAAAGCCTCTGTGCAAAGCATGAGCCAGAGGTAAGAAGCTGCTTTCAAAAGGGGTAACGTACATAACTCAGAGAGAAGACCCAGAAAATGAGGGGTTTTCTTGTTGCTGTTCTAAAATACTTCATTCTCTTAGAGGGACTCTGGCTTTATCAGACTGCTACACTCCTCTCATCAAAGCTGCTAAAGAAACATCTCCATGAGTAACATCATAATACTTCAATTGCTAGGATGCAGGTCCCCAAAAGACATTAAGACCATATGTAAGGACTGCGAATGAAATTTTTCAGTGGGTGTTTTTGTTTGCTGAGACTGCTGCTGTGGCTGCAATCACAGAATTCCTGTCTTCACAAGGACACTGCTTTCAAGAAGCTAAGGGCCATTTTGTGCCAGTGTTTCCTGCATGTCAATTGAGAAGGGCTCTACGTCCGAAGACAGAGTGTGATCTCTCAAATAAAGAGACTGTAAAACTGACAGATAAAGCTAACAGAACATTACTAATAGTTTAGTGGTCTAATTTAGACAAGTACCAGGACAGTACCTCTAAATTATGTCTGGAAAATGAAGGATCAAGAACAATTATGTTGAATGTTTAAAAAATACTTGCAAAATTCTAAGTATGTCAGTGTAGCCAAAGTTAATTTAAAAATTTAATTATCCATCTTATGAAGGGCATCTCAACCTTTTTTTTTTTTTTTACCAGCCTTCTTTCTTGAATTCTTCCTTCAGAATCAATTATTAGTCACTTCAATCTCCTGAATCCTAATAACCCAATTCTGCCCTGTGCTTCCTCCTCCTCTCCTGAATCGTGGGTCTCAGTTTCCATTTAAAATGGCAGAAATATTTCAGGTACCTTTTATACACTGAAAATGGAACTTGAATCTTTTTTCAATTAGCATCTAGGGAAGTTCCTTCCATTCATTCTCCAATGAATCACTAGAGCCGTAATCCTCTAAATATATTCATCCTCTGTTGTTACATTATAACTCATTTTAGCTTTCTACAGCCCTTGCTCATGTTTTGCCTGCATTTCTTCCTCTCCAATTCTATACAGGAAACTATCTAACCAGTGCAACATTAATTTATACATCCCCTTGAAATTCCTTGCTGCTTTTCTATTTCCAGTATCTCTTGCTTGCAACAATGGCATTTAGAAAGATAATTCGGTATCTTTTTTTATGTCCCCCTTTTGAAGGTCCAAGATCAACAATTTTATCAACGTTTGCATTTAGCATCCTACAAAGTGTTAATCAGTGAAAGTTGATTTAATGAGGGAAGAGAAAAAGCAGTATTTTCTAGAGGGTTACTGCTATATAGCTGACATAAAAGAACAAAGTCCTTATCCATGAAAAGGACACAGAAGACAGACAGAGGAGCTAGCAGAGCTGAAAATCTAATGGCTACAAGTGCTTTTTTGATTATCTATTAGTACTAAGTACTACTGGAGTTAGTGGAAAGAGAGGGTTTGACTTGGGTTAGGAGAGGGGCTAATATACACAGGGCAGGACATACCAACCTTTTCCAAGTGTGGAAACACGACCTATATTCCCAATTAAATCTAGGGAGAGAATTGTGAACATAACTTCCCCAATTTTGGCCCCTCTTACAGGGGTAATCCACCTTCTTAATGGGCAAGGGTGTCAAATGATATTTTGGATGAACCAACAAGAAAAAAAAAATTAAAAAATCTTAGTGACAAGACAAAAAAAATAAAAAAGAAAAAAATTCCGCTGGAAGGAAGCAGTCCCAGACTGAAAGATAACTCTGAAACCCCCAGACTTCTTTCTTGAGACAGTAGGCACTTAAATAGATCCATTATTTTAATTTCCAGCCCTATGTCTGAATCAAGCAGCTGGTAGAAGATGAGCCAATGCAGGAGGGCCCTGCTAGCCAGCAGGCACCTCTAGCCGCCTTTGTAACCATCCAGCCCAGTCACTGCTCACTGGTGTATCCACAGACTGGTATTAGCCACGTCCTTAAAACTAAAGTATGTTTAATATGGAGTAGCAAAGAGCTTTTTTAAGAGACTAGATAGTAATCCACTCCCCATGGCTACTGGCGTCTTGACTGTATACCATCCAATAAATTCAAGGCAGTAGTTCTTATCCCAGCATTAAAAAACACACTATAATTTCCAAAATTTAGTCATGTCCATCATCTCTCTTTGCCAACACCATCAGAAAGAATAATCCCAATAACTTGGAAATGATGTAGATCCAAAATGGAAACATCACAAGCTGCCTTCGGTCTTCTCCATCCAAGCGTTATTTCCATGGCTAAGTGTTGTCTGTAGAATCCAAGGGGCTGCATCATTAAAGTCTACTAGAAATTTTGTGGTGACAATCCAATTAACATACCAACTGTGTATAGTGAGAACTGAGAACTAGGCATCAAGCTTTCACAGAATTTTAGGTTCTAGTATTCCGAAGATACTCCACAGAGAACTTCACCACATGTTGTAGAGTAAGATAGCTCCATCTGGCAGCAGGGATACATCCGAGCAAGGCCTTAATATTATCCAAGAAATGGAATCATTACTTCTAGACAAGAGTAACTCCAATATCGATGCTGGCAAAAGGAAATCTTCCATCTTAACACCACCTTATTTCAAGTGTAGATATCCAACCAGCTGCAGAAAACATCCTCTATGGATCCACAAGGTACCAGCCACTGGGACAGAAATCACTTCCGTTTCCAACCCAAAATAGGAAACATAGATAATTCCCAAAATTTGAAATCCATCTGGGGGCCCTAGATACGAGTTTGTGTTTCTCACCATATCAAATACAAAATACCTGCCTAGAGAAACCTTGGAACTTACCCATCAAGTCTCCGCTCATAACGTCCTTCCCGTGCATGAAGCGATGGGGGGGGGCCGTAAGTGGGCCCCCCACCACCTCCTCTGAACCCAGAAACCTCTCTACTACGAGATGCTATGGAAACTGTATCATCCAATCCCCGAGCAGCACTGGGAATGGTTCCTGGTTCATTATAATCCGTCCGTAGGTCTCTATCTCCCATTTTGTTGACAGAGTTGTGTGCCTTCTGCGCACTTTTGATGTCCACAAAATCCACAAACGCTGCCACTCCGCCTTCCGACCCCCTCTTGGGGAGTATTTTGACACTTTCGACACGCCCATATCTGGAAGAAAAGCAAAGCAAAGTACATATATTAGTGCTGGGAGGAAAAGTCTGCATTTAATAACATTGCCTCCTGCAAAATCAACACCAGCTTTAAACCCTTCACCCTGCCCATACAGCAGGAAAATCAATCTCAAAGCACGGCAGGGGTTGGAAGATGTGTTTTCAAACAGAGGGAAAAAGCCATTTGTAGAGGGGGAAAAAGCCATTTAAACTTTTCCATCATCATATTTAAAACTCCTCCCTTCTGGTTAGCCCATCATGAGACACCCTTTTTATAACAATGGAGCAACTGCAGCTGAAGAAATAGAAAGGTATTTGCAATTAGAGCAGCCTTCTCATTTTTAATCTGACGAGCATACACATAATTAAAACAAAACTGTGTCACAACAAGTCAAAACAAAGACACCCCAACAATACAAAAAGCTCGACCCTGGCACAGCAATTCCACCACTCTGGTGGCATTTAATCCATTCAGCACTAAAACAAGAGTCTTCATTCTCATCCTTGTTCCTGATCTCAAACCTGTTTCCCTACCATAGCCTCATGAGATGCTCTGGAAGCACAGCAGACATAAGCACCCCCAGACCAGGGGGGGCTTTTGGGGTTCAACTTTACACCCCCCATCACCACAGACCAAGCTGCACAACCAGCAGGCTACGGGAGGGCAAGGCCACCACACTTCATTGTGTGAAGTAATTGCAACACAGGCACTTAGCCCATCACCACAGACCAAGCTGCACAACCAGCAGGCTACGGGAGGGCAAGGCCACCACACTTCATTGTGTGAAGTAATTGCAACACAGGCACTTAGGGGGTGAGTAGATGTCTCAATAAAAAAAAAAACAAAAACAAACAAACAACAAAAAAACCCCACAAACAAACAAAAATTACACGTTTGTACAGACAAGAAACACCAGGTAAACATGCTTTTAAATACCCTGCATCAACTTAAAATGGGAAATATGAACAAGCAACGTTTTAAAACAGCAGTTCTGGTTGCTTGTTTCTCTCAGCCAAGAGATTTTAACCAAAACAAGTAAGGGCTTTTAACTGCAGTTGTTAATCCATAACAAAAAGAGGCAAAAAGCTTATTTTTAAATTGCTGAGAAACAGGAGAGGGACACAAATTAAAAAAACATAATAAAGTATTTACAAACTCGATGAAGAATCATTGCAAAAAAAAATCTATTCCCAAAGGCAGCAAAGTGCTGAGCAGATGTAAACAGATCTGAGACAAGAAAAGCTGTTTTCAGCTGTATATCCAGGAACAAGCAAATGCAACTAGCTGTCTGAGGAGCAAGGGCTGTCAGCACCTGCGGGTGTGTGCGTGGCTGTCCATGCACCTTCCAATCCCCTCATTGTTGTTGGGTGACTAATCCCTAAATACGATTTTAAAACCTGCCTCGCTGACTGCTGGTTCCTCATTCCAACCTGACCTACTATACTTTATGTATAATCTGGCTTGGACTTAGATCCCATTTTCCTCTGGGTTATGCTCCACTGAATATGGCACACTATCCATTAAGGAACACATGCAAACAAGAGCATCGTTCAAGTCAAAATGCACCTTGTTAGGCATAAAAAGGCAAGGCTGCCTGTGGGACACGTTCTTGCCTCTCTCTTGCCACCTTTGTACTCATGTACAACACAGTGACATTTAATTCTCAGGAGTTTCCCAACCTGTGATACCAAACTGATGCACTGGTTGGTTATTTTTTACTCTAATTAAAAGCTGCAAGGAGCAAATAGTGATGAATGGTACTGCAGAAAAGGTACTTCTCAGTGTTTGCAGCCTGCTGAAGCTGGGTATGGTTCTCTTGCCTTGAAGGCAAGATTCAGAAAGACCAGAAAAGTAGAAGACATAATTAATAAAATCTATGTGAGGCAAACCACAGCCTAATTGGATGTGGCACATGTAAAGAGAGAAGAAACAGGAAAGGAAGAAGAGGGAAGGAAAACAGGAAGGAGCCTATTTTAAAAAATATTCATACTGTGAATGAACATGACAAAAACTATGAAAAATAATTAGGTATCATAGTTAGCATCACCTGCTAAAATGTGTATCAGCAAAGGAAAGATGTAACAGGACAGAGAGAGTTCCAGCTCTCATACCTATTGAATTTTTCTTCTAAATACAGAAGTGACTGGCTAGAACACATACTTTTCTTTTGCTCATAGCACATTCAGTTTCTTGCAACATGAGCCCCTACTTCGTCTACAGTCTTCAGAAGGGAAGGAAATAATATCTCAGTACTACTCAAAAAAACCCAAATCCTAACTGTCTCTCTCCCTGCAGTTCCCACAGCCCACGTTGTACAAAGTGCTGCCTGCCAGTTCCATCAGAAATGGGCTCGGAGACTCTTTCTGCTCACCATCCTGACAATTATTTCCTCATTCTGAAATGGGAGCACACGTGTTGTAACATACACACAGACAGACCTCCATGACTTCTCTTTTGCTGCAGAAGATCCAGAATGTGTTCAAATGCTCAAATATTCAAGTTAATGCTGCCCAGAAAGTGCAGATGATACAGAACATCAATGTAATAAGCTCCCCATCCACCAACAAAATCACCCAGCAAACACCCAACTCTTGCAGCCAGAGCTTAAGAGTGTACTTTGGTTGTCACTAATTTAAAAACTATTTAGTAGATTTTTTTCTAAATCAGAAATGGATGGGAAGGCCACTACTGTATTCCACTGCAGCCACGGCCCTAGATCACCTCACTGGGAGACGGCGCACTTTAATCTGTCTGTTATCCAGATACATAAATAAATATACACCCAACCCTGGTGTCCTGCACTGTACCCTTGACAAACCCAGAGGATAATCTGTGGCAATCGCCTTTGCTGAAAGCGAGGGAGGCAGACGTTGGGGAGGAGAAAGGGAGCAGAAGGGGCAGGGGGGCATGAAAGAAAACTGAGGAGAGAGCCCTGAGTATCCAAGGACAGCTGCTGGGAGAGGAAGGTTTGCGTTTTCCATGCCCCAACGCAGTCCTGTGATTACACACATCCCCTGGTCCCCCACCGTGAAGATTAATCTGTCTGGTGAGCCGACCCAACCCCACCCGTTGGCGTCTCTCCGAGCTGCTCCTGTCTTGGCAGATGCTGCCAAGAGGAGGAGGACCGCACCGAGGGGAGAGGAGGGGAGATCTGCAGTGCTGCATCACCAGACGAGTTTACTGCAGCAGAATAATATACGACAAGGAAAAAAAAAAAACCAACAACCCCAAAACGATGCTTTCCGGAGGTCTGGGGAAGGAGGCAGCGGTAATGCCGTGTTTGGAGACACTGATCACACACTGAGTCAAGATGGAGGCCAACGTGCTCCAAGGAGCAACCTTTGTCTAGATCTTCCCAAGGAAGGGGGGACAAAAGACAAGAGGAGGCACTGCCGTGACCTTTGTAAGGTTCACAGAGCAGCTCTTCGCAACCTGCCCTCCTCTCCGTGTCCCCGTGCCTCAGCCCTTCCCAAGAAGGCTGCATTTCGCAACTGCTGCCAGACCCAACAGACAACAAAGAGCCTGGCTCTCTCCGCTCCCAACCCCGAATGAAAACAAGGCTTTTTAGTGCTTCTTCCCGCCCGCAACTCATGCTGATTAATCATTAGCCCTGTGCTGCAAGGAAGGCGACCCAGACCAAGTTTTCCGAGGGTTTACAGCTCCACCAGATGCAGCAGAGAGGCGGACGTGCGAGGGTTGTTCTCTCACCAAGCCCCTCTGCCAGCCCCGGCTGTGTGCACAGACCTAGCGGCCCTTCCAGGAAAATAAAGTTGCTCAGTAATCAGTGCTCAAACAAAGCCACAGTAATCCAGCTTCTCAGACAAAGGAAGGGAATTCATAATTTAAGCACTATTGGTTTATTCACTGTAGATCAAAGCACCTCTATCATCAAGCAGCTGAAACGTCTCTGGGCTCTCAGCGTGGCTGCTCCGTGCGTTTCTCCTGCTCTCCAGCCCTTCCTCCTCCCCAGCCATTCCTCTCATTCCAGGCTGGGAAATGTCTCTGTCAATGCAGGGCTGGGCTGGTTCCTCCTCCTCAGACACAACCAAAGTCATCCTTCATCCCACGACTTTCCCTGCATGGGGTATCTGCACTCCGGGCACCCTAGTCTTCCCATTTCACATTAACTATTTCATCTCAGGTGCTGAGTTCAAACATTCATTTGTCTGCACAGCCTCTGCTATTCCCAAGCAAAAAAAATCTTAAACAAAGGATGGACTACCAGAAAGCAGGCCAACAAATGTTTAATAAACAAATGCTGCAACATTTTATAAACTGATGAGGGTCTTTACAGGATGATAAAAACAAGACAAGAAAAGGTAGGTGGTTATCTGGGAGATTTGTTGCTTTAATTTAAACTGAATCCCACTTTGAATCTTATTAACTCCTTCCGTCTCATGTTGATCTTCCACCAAGCTTATGAAGACCTTTTATACCCAACCATTTTCATTACAGCAGCATTTTGCAGGTCAGATACATCCAGATCTATTAAAACTGCACCATATTTTTATTTGGAAGCCGTCACAACGTTGCACTCCAGATACTGAGACAGTCAGATCAAAAACACCTCCAGAGATTCTGTGCTTGTTTCTGCACCCCTCATTAAGAGCATGATTTGCCAAGACACCCTGATACAGCAGGATATCTGAATATTTTGGATTCACTTTGACTGAAGCCAGGTATCTTCAGCCAGCTGAAAAGCAGGGATGACTTTCTGTGCCATGCTGGAAGTCCTTCCTCCTCCATTACATAAGCCAGGCAAGCCCCAGCCTGCATTATTCAGTAAAACGCTCGCACAGCTTGAAGTCTTTCTCGGCCAATCACATTCCTCTTGCTTTGTTGTTATTTCATAACAAAATAATGTGACCTGAAATAATACTTCTCCAGATGTCTGCCTCTCTTTTCCTCATTCTTAACTCCCCATCAGACCAATACCCCACACTACGGGCTACTCCGGTCCTGTGTCTCCCCCTGCACAAAGCAGATCGGCTCCAGATAGAGGGAAATGCAAGATGTGCAAATACTAAAGCTTCCACAAAGGAAGTTGCCATCACCAGCTCCACAGGGGTTTTTAGCCAGACTGCTGATGTCTGCTCGACTCCATTAACATCAGGCTTTCTGCTATTACAGCCATCCATTTCACAGCCCAAGAACTCAGCCCACCACAACAGCACATGCAGCTACTTCCCATCTATGTAACACACAACACGCCAGGAGAGCAGGAAGCCCAACAGCATTGCAGCCTGACCAGCAGCAGGACACCAAGCCATGGTGACAGCAACCCTGAAGAAATCCTGCTCAGAGTTTAGCACCAGCTTCCACTATCACCAATTCACACCATGACCTGCTCAGTGACTCTCCCTCCCATACAACCAACTAAAGTAGTGTTTAATATTCCCTGCTGTAAAAGTTCCAAAGCCAGTAACACAAAGGGACTTGGATCTTTCTACAGGTATCTGGAAGGAATCAGACACTATCACTGGAATTACACTCTGCTTCGAGCAATGCAGAGTATCAGTTCAAAATTTGACAATATTATCATCTGCCTAACATGGAAGAAAGAGAGCTTAAAGATACAGGAGAACAAAGGAATTTAAACAAAAGGTATTAAAAAATGCACAGACTGCGTTACTGAGTTTGGGTCTTATCCTAAATACAGTAACTGATCTGTAACAGCAAAGCCAGAGACAGAGCATAAAGAAGTGTGTGCGCAAAGGGCTGGGATGAGAATCATGCAAGTTATTGAAATGTATCTTGATGGAAGCAACAGGCGGGATTCCAGAGTCCTGGAAAACTACACTTAAAATCCACTTTAACAAACGTGGAGAGCTACTGCCCAATGAGCCACAACCACTTGTCTTTGCAGGACTGCCACTCAGCCCTGGAGAATTTGTCAAACTGGATCTCAAATGCTTAATCACAAACACAGCAACGCACAAGTGGCCACTGGCCCTCGCCAGCAGCTGCTCTTAGGGGAGCCCAAAAACAGAACTGACTGTGAGCAGCTCCATGAGACAGCTTGTTGCTGAGGGCTTGATCCAAAGCCTTTGTTCCCAAGGACACCAGAGCAGGCTCCGCATGGAGCTGGCACACCTGGACACTCAAGACACCACAAGCCCCTCACATCAACACACGTCTCAGTTACAACCTGAAAATTGAAAACTGGCTCTTCATGATTGCTGTGAAAATACTGTGAATATTTCTCTAATATACAGACATGCACCCCCACTTTGAAGAGCCTGGCAGCACCATTTTGTAACACGCCTCCAAACATCTGATCTTCCCTCAATTTTCTGAAGAAACAGGTTTAAGTGACAAAATCCCCTGGGAGAGGGTAGGAGCACAAAGGCTGCCAGCAATATATGGAGCACTTCCAGCAGCCTCCAGAGGAGACTCAATCTATGGCATTGGCTCTCCTTATCTCCAGCTGCTACATCACATTAAAGACAGCTAAAAATAAAACAAATTAAATGCCTCTCTAACTCTACCTTTCTCAGCACAAAGTTGCTGTTTCTGTAATGGTAAGCCCTCCTAAAAAGCCAGGATAGTGTTCTGGATGATCACGGGCAGGAAAGCTCATCGGCTAGGGATAAATCCCTGTGATTCAAAGCTTTGAGAACCTTTACCTTCCCAAGCTAGGCAAAATAAAAGCTCCTGATCTCACTAGGAGTGCTGGTTTTCAGGCTACACCAAGAACAGACCTTGTGACAGCAATGATTCAGAAACATGCCCTAATTACTGAGCTCCCATAATTTTCTAGATTGCAATCTGAGATGCTTAAAAACCTGTTCAGAGTGATCTTTATTGGCTCTGCGACCGTTGGGGGGAGAAAACCAGCGTTCTTCAGGGCATTCTCAGCAGCTCTCCTCCTAGCAATAAAGATCTCCAGGAAAACCTCAAAATTCAGCAGAAACCATTGACCAGGTGACAGAGCTCAGTCAGACCACTGCCACGACCAGGGTGAAGTCTCAAGGTGACGCTCCTCACTCTCCTCTCCTGCCCCAAAAACTCCAACCCAGACCACTCCGCAGCCCCCAACAGTACTCTATGGGAAATCTGACCCCGACTGCAAACAGGGGTTTTGTTAATGAGATGCAGCACGTGTTCCTGCCCTGCACCCAAAACAGTCAGGGCTTTGTCTACCCTCGTAATCCCTCCCTGAGAGATGACAAAGTAGGAAATTAAAAAGCTAGCATAGGCACATTCACTGGTAGTTCTGATACCTCTGTTATTTAAGAGCAACATGCCTGACACATCAGATAGTCCAGCAGATAACTCTGTGCTGAAATAAACCCTTGCTTCTTGCTTTATAGCTCAGCTGAATGCTCCATTTTAAGACACCAAGTAAAGAGATTCCAAATTAAGACTTTTTTTTGTCTTTATTGCAAAGTCACTGTTTGGATACTGCTGAGGTATCAATATACAAATTAAATCATTACGTACCACCAGAGAGGGAAGAAACAGAATATTTAACACTGTTTATTCATGGTTGTTTCTGTCGGTACTTCTTCCCAGAGTCAAAGCAGCAGGAAGTTTTCCTGCAACCCCCACAACAAAAGATTTTGCCACACATAAGCCGTTCAAGTGCACACGCATCAGGTGAAACTTGGCTGTACATCCAGCCCATTCCTCGAGACACAGATCAGTCCCGCTCACTGCAACACCCCCACAGCACAGAGGAGCATTTCAATGGAGTCCTAGCAATGCTTCAGCCTGAGGGAGACATAGGGGAGACCAATCCATGTTTTGGGCACTGGGATTACACGAAGCTGTAGGAATTAGGAAAAAAAAAGCCTCACTTGACCTCAGCAGCACCGAGCTGGGCTGTGTTTTACATTCTGGCCCCAGTCAGCAGCTCTGCTGGCTGCGACGTCAGGAGAACCCAGCGTTTCATCAGAGGCAAACCTTGACCCAATGTAATGAAGGGTTCCACACAAGATGACCCAGCCAGAGCTCTGCACACGCAGCTGAGCAACTCCAGCTTCTCATTCACATGAGAAGAGAGGCAGAAGCTCTGTGATTGAGGAACTTTTCCTCCTTGTCACTTCTGTACACAAGCACCCAAGCAGGGCTTATTGGTATATACATTATTTAAAAACAAAAAGAAATCAAAGTGGCTTTGCGAGCAGAAATAATAAAGACTCATTTCTTATGGATGCATGTCTTGAGGTAGAATTCTCCAGTGTCCAATAACTGCCAGTTCCCACTGCAGCTTTTCCCACGGTCAGGAACACCTCTTTCCCATGTGGATTCTTTAATGTCTAATAAGGGTTGCACTCTCACTGCAGCTTTTCTCTCCATGGGGCCGCTAATCAGGTCTTTCTCCTCTATTACAACTGCTTGTTTTCACAAAACTCAAAGGAACATGGTATCTCTGAGCCTGTGAGTCCCCCCTTCGCCCTGAAGCACAGCTGAAAATGGCTAAAAGGTTCAAAATTGATTAGGAAAGATAAAATACACATGGCAAGATCTTACTCTCCAAGCTGATGAGAGCAAATTTGGCTATTTGTGGAAGCCTAAATAGGTTACAAAAATTGGTAGAAGCTCAGCATGTTCAGCTGTGTTGTAGCAAGTAGGATGCACTGTGATTCTTTATCCTTCAGCCTACGCAGATGCGCTATCACGTTCCTACACGCTAGAGACAGAGCTGCTGAGTTCCATCTCCAGGGCATTTTTTCTTCCAGCTTAAAGCATAATCTGCAGATTTGATTCAAAAACACTGATGGTGATGGGCTACATTAAATGCTTTATGCACAGGAATTGCTCAAGCCGGATCTTTTGTGTGACTGATTTTGGGATTTGTTTGGATTTGCTTTGAGGAACGCATCGCAACTGTAAGGGAATCTCATGATTAATCAAGTTTTTCATTCTTACATGAAAGAGTAATTCCCCATCTCAGCTTTGCTTCTCCCAAGCCCTGCTTTGCATGTACTTGGCAGCAGATGGAGGAAAATGCAGAGTCATAACATTACTGTCTCCCTGCCATGCTGCAGAGTACTTTAAATATGTCTCATCTTAAGGCTCTGGAAGTCTTGTTGCTCATGGTTCATATTTCTCCAGTGAAACACAAACTTTACAACCTCTGCCCCGAGGTTTTATATGTTCTCCAGAAAATGGTATTTAAGAAAAAAGAAAGGTTATCTATTTCTCAGGCCATCCCAAGTGAACGGATTGCTCCCCCCCAACCATGGCTCAGTTTGAACAAGTGACCAGCAATGATTGAACCAACAGGTTCAACAACTTGAAATTCATTTCTGATAGGAAGCAGCCATGGATCCAAGGACTCACTGCAGGTCACCAACCCCAACAGCTCACTGACTCCTAAAAGGTTACAATCTTGAAACCAGGCAAGAAAAAAACACCCTGAAAAAAAAAGTCAAGTTCCCAGCCAGCCCAGCCTCCTCCACCAAGCCCTGTATTTAAGCTGGGCAGCTGCTCCTGCACTGCCACCCCAGCCTGTCACCCAAATAGAGATTTGCAAATGCTCTGTTGTTGGTTCGTGACTCACCACTACCACCACCCTGGAGAAAGTGCTTGTTCCTGTGACTAAACCAACTGGCAGGGCAATACCCAGCGTGAGCCAGGTGTCAGCCCAAGGAAACTAATCTTCCCTGCTGACAAGTGCCCGGTGAGAGCCAGGCACACTCAGTGTTTTGTCTGCAGTGACTACCTGCGCTCTAGGCGCTTTCTCCATGGGCAAGAGCTTCAAACTTTCCACCACTGAGCCAGATTTTAATGGCTTTTCTTTTGATGCAACTCAAAGCCAAGGTTTTGCAAAGCCAAGGGAAAACAGGCTAGCTCGGATTTCATCGCAAGGATGGGTGAGGTTTCTCACCTCAGTTTTACGAGCTGACCTAAAGGAGGCTTCACCATGCCAGAGAGCTCAGTGGACCTGTGTCTGGAGGTGCACAGGTACTACCAGACCTTCAGGGCTTCTCCTGCGGTTCCAGGATCAGCCGGATACACCAACCCACCCGCAACAACCGGGCACGTCATCCTGACCGCCGGGAAAGCTACTTCCTAGTTTTATGCCCCACCAGTGATCAGCTTTACCTTTAAATGCTTGTTCTCAAAAATTAGTCCAACACAAGGTAGGCAAGCACATGAACTAGTGCCGGCACAACAAGGGACTGTAATCTCTGAATGGACCAGGAGGAAGAGATGCTTCCTGAGCTCAGCTGCTGCCAGAAAACAGCCTATCTCCCCATACCCACAACCAGCCCATCAGCTATACCATCAGTGCTGAAGCCATTTTTATTTCTCAAATGTAGCAAAGCTTCTCTGCTACCAATACTTCCAAGACATTGTTAAAAGTTAAGAAAAAGACCAAAGGTTTATTTAGACTTTGATGACAATGAGGTTACTGTGCAGCCTGTTAGCTGTCTAGCTGTGTACTTAGCTGGCTTTCCAAAAGCAGTGTGTCTCACACACAAGCACAGAACCCCTGAAATTAAATCAGACATTGATTACATATACAAGGGAGATATTTATCCATCCTGAGCTTTTATTCCCCTCACAGTTAGGATGCTAATGAGGCCGGAAAAGGTTTTTTTCTTCTTCCAAAGGCGACTACTTTAAACATACAATTCGGCCATTTATTTTTCTTATTTTGCCCTGTTAACTCTTGCAGGTCACCCACAGCTGCCACGGGGAGCCTGAAGAGGGAACATTTCAATAAGCTTCTGTGTTTTTTGGCAGCCGTCACCACTAATGAGGACGGGAGCCATTCACACCAGCAGCAAGAGCAGATGGACCACAGCTCAGCGCTTTGTGCCGCATGGAAGCCTCGAGCACCTCACCAAAGACACGGACACCACAGTTGGGGAAACCTGTGACAGGGACGTGCAGTTCCTCTCCATGAATCCCACGGACAGAAAACACAACCAGCTCAGTTTTGTACCTGGAGAAAAACTGAGATCAATTCACCACTAGCTAAAAGAAAAAATGCATTTACAACCTGGCAGTTCTCTTTTTATCAAGGTAAAAGATCGTTTAAAACCCAGCTTTGATTGGCCACCTGACTACCTCCGTGACAAGAACTTGGTTTGAAGCCAGCTCTGATTTCCTACTATGTAAAGGGATAACAGAAGACATGCAAGCTCTTCTCTTTTGCTGGAGGACCCAAGAGGAACATACACACAGAAGTCACCACTGCCTCTACCTGTGGAGAGAGCCATGGGTATCAGCAGACAGCAGCACAGATCATCCCTTCATGCTCATTCCAGAGACATTTGGAACTATCTGGCCAGAGATAAGAGCACATTCAGGGCTTTTTGATCAGATTTGGAAGCTCACACTTCAGATCTAAATGTGCTTTTAAAAAAAAGTTCTTTTAATTTTAAGTTGCTATGCTTAACTGAAAAGAGGAACTGAAAAGAAGCAAAAAAAAAAAAAAAGCTTCCTTTTGTTCTTAAAAGGTGCCTGGGTCTTGAAGCAGAAAGCAGTCATGAAGACAGACTGCTGCTCCTCTCCCACGATTAGTCTGTCTGAGCAGAAAATTGATGTTCCTTTCACATCCGAATTCTGCTGCGTTCTCACCCAAGTCACCATGAACGTTTGGACCTCAGACAAGGCATGAATACACAAACCACAGAACAGAGCCACATGCAATGCTACAAGACACTCCCAAAAAAACCCTTCCTGAGGAGGATGTTGTTTCAACCCAACTCAGAGACACCACCTTCATGTTCAGTCTGTCCTGTTAACAGATTGCAGCAGACCCTGGAATATATCCTCGTATGTTTATGAAAAGCCTGTAACAATGTTTATTCTTGTATTAAAGGATGTTATCTTCACACTGCAGAATTTTACAGATTGCAGGGGATGATTACACAGTGCTAGTAGGTTAAACAATAACTATGAAAACGGAGAAACCACAGCAGTTGCTGTGTTTTATTCATCCTGCAGAAGTCGTCATCACAACCTAATGTATCACTGCAGAACAGCGCTGGAGCTGTTTTTTCAGGCTCAAGGAGACCAGAGCTGCCATCACTCACCAGGCAGACAGGAAAGCAAAACCTTCTGTGCTACCCCAACCTGTACGAGGTGGGAAACACTACTGACTTGTTAGCTCAGGCAACCCAAAAAAAGCTGGTTTTGGCTGATTTTCATTAACTGTTCAAACAGTCTTAAGAACACTACAAAGACTCACGCAAAGGTAAGGTACAAGGCTGGCTGTACACTGTGAATTTCCATCTCCAGGCTCATATTCCTCCCATGAGATTTCTCCACCGGCACACGCTGAAGATGCAGCTAAACTCATAAATCTTAGTATGGAGAGTAATCATATTTTCTAGTGTATTCCCTCAATTCACTGTTTAGGAATGTTTGCCCTTGCCTTTGGTTTCAGGGCGTTCTCAGACCTCAGCAAGTTCACTGAACTTAATAAAAAACACAGGCAAAATACCTCACAAGTGCTTATTTTTGGTAGCTACCAAAACCAGAACATATCTGCTCCACGAGCAGCTTAACAACATAAAACCCTTGTTGCCAGCAGCTCTCCTGCAGCCTCTAGTAGTGGAAAACCAGCCAAGGGGTGACCCTCGGTTTTACCGTGCCAAACATCTTCAGAAGACCTTGATTTGATATTTGTTGCTTCTCGGGTGCATCTTCATGTGCAAAAGACATTCCTG
>NW_009952967.1:370323-374836 GCF_000747805.2 Chaetura pelagica | reverse complement strand
TCCTGCTCTTCTTCACAAGCTTGACAACTGTGTGAAACCAACCCAAGAGCAAGACAGCCTGTGGTTGCAAAACATCGGCTGATGAAAATAAAGCTCCCCAGGAGGCCCAGGTTCATCTTGACTCACCAACTCATCCAAAATCTGCAACCTGCCCTCTACTCATTTGGATATTTACTTCCTTTTTTATGAAAAGCCAGCTAGCACCTCTTCGCCCCCAGTGAAGACAAGGACCTAATTTTGGACACACCTTAAATCTACAATAAGGTCATTTGCTGGAGAACTTGGCATGACTTTCTGTCCTATGAAAAGCAATGATGGAAAAAAACAGTCAACAAGGCTCTCACAAAACAAATTTAAGCCTTTTCTTGCCCCCGTTTTAACTTGAGGGACTGATTTAATACCTGTGCAAGCTTCACAAGGACTGGGAAGTTCTCAAGACACAAGTCTGGTTTCTCACAGTCTGCGAGAACAGGCACTAGGGTCACTTTACCATCGTACGAAAGGAATTTAGAGTAAGGGCAAGAAATACCAAAAGCCAACATCACTTTGGAGCAACAACAGAAGCTACATCAGCTCATCAACTCACACACAGCCAGGACCTCTGAAGAAACTTCAGAGGAGAAACAGTGCCAGAAATGCTCAGCAGATGACAGAATTTTGCAACCAAGTGACATCAACTTATCTTTCTACCAGGGCCCAGGATGTAAGAACACTTATTAGAAGCTTAGTCCAAATCTCTGATCTTTGTGGCTTTCCATTAAGTTTCTTTGAAATAATTACGCAGGCATTTCCTTGATCAGCGTGGCATCAACAAGCTGCCACCTCAAGTGCATGCAAAGAGCAGAATCCAGAGCAGCCAGAGGATTCATGAATCTTAACCTGCTGGGGAGTCCTCCTCAGCATGACTCAGTCTTGGAGGAAGAAGTGGGTGGCTGCAGATCAACCAGTACCCTGCAGAGGTGGAGCCCAGTGAATCCGGATTAGGAACAGAATTACTAAAGGACTTCTAGCCAAAAACAGATTCAAGCTGCCTCCAGAGCCAGCACCACCCTCTCCCCAATTAGCCACCCGGCTGATGAACCTACATCCAGTGTAAGGCCAACCAAGATTCGAGGAGGCAGAACTCGCCTCGTGTCTTCCACACCTTTCTTTCCTTTCTGATTCTGGGCAATTAATTTAATCTCTTTGCCCTAATTCCCCAACCAAATGTCCTCCCATCATCTTCTTGGGTTTTATATTCTGCTGGAGATACTTGTGAAAGCGTGGCAGAAACAAGTCCTCATACTGGCCAGTATTCTAGACATTGCTTCAACAAAGCATAAATTTTACCTGCCCCTCCCTCCAAAGGCTCTGAACTACAAAGTCTAGCACCTCATCTATTAAAATACTGTCACTTTAAAATTATATGAATCAAGAAAGAAAACAGGAATAGCTCATTCTGTGGCCTTACTTCTGTATTTTCCTAAAATAACAGTGCATCTGGATAGAGATCTCTGTATGCAAAGCTGATTCAGGATAACCATCCATGTGTTTGCATCCTAAGTGATATCCAAGAACTATTACTTGATTATGAGCAATAAAAGCCTGGGAACATATCTGAGAGTTTTACTAGAAGACCAGAGCACTGTTACTTCCAACTTGAGCCTGTTCCCGCGGAAAGGCCCTGCAGAACCTGCCCATGTCCTGCGTGGGAAAAAGGCACAGAGCTGCAGCTACCCTAGCAGCCATCATCCTCACCAGGCACAGAGGCTTTTCTTCTTAAAGCAAAAAGCCAGCACACCAGCAGCAACCCCACTGCCCTGCCCCACATGCCATCTGTACAAGAGCTGACCAAAATCCCTCTACTTCACCTCGGTCCATAGCAGTGCCCTCCAGAGCAAAAAACACGGGGATTTCATGTTCCCAGGCTGAATTTACACTACTAGCCAAAAAGACAAAACATTTTCTTGTAAACTGACCAAATGTTTTCTAGTAGTTACTGAAAACAAACATGCGCTCGCCCTTATGCCAGTCTTTTGCAGAGCAACTCCTCAGAGCAGTCGTGTTTAACATGCAAACCACTTCTCCCGAAAAGGGTCTTCTTCAAAACAGAAATCAGAACAAGGTGAAGCCAGAAAAGTTCATTTCCCAAAAAAGAAACCTTAACAGTGATTTGTCTTCTCCAAGACTGCTCTGATCTGCAGCTTATTTATAATTATTTTAGAGCAGCATGTTTGTTTCTTAAATCCAGAGCTTCTCCCAGACTTGGTTGCCTCCCTGAATGTCTTAGTTCCCCCACAGAATAGGAGATGGCATACCAAAGTCACATGGTTCATAATTAAGAGGCTTTTACTCCTCTTTGCCCTTTAAAAAACACCAATAAAGGGATAAAGCCACTCTTTCTGATAACTAGAAGAAAGTGTAGGGGGAAAAAAATATGGAGGGCCAGCACTTGTACTGGGGACAACTGTTACTATATTTAGTAGCCTTGTTCTGCAAGCTGCTGCACATCTGTTTCAATGATGGTGAATGACTTTTTTTCCTGCTAGTCAAGACAGCATTAATTAGGTGAACCCAAATGATTGCTACCACTGCTTCCCTGAGCTCTCATCTCCCATAGCCTAACACCAATTCGATGCCGATTCCATCTCACCAGCAGGATCTCCAATACTGGCACCGGTTGCTTTCCGACTTGGGAATGTCTTAGGAACTCATTTGAAAAAAAATACAGAACATCAGAAAGAAGTTTTGAAAAAGGGGGTAGCTGGGTACAAAACAGAAAGCCCACAACAATCTCTACTTGTTAAAACACAGAGAAAACCCCGTTCTGCAATCCTCTTTAATATCAAAACATTAGATTTTAAAAAGGGCTTTTAAGGAAAAAAAATAGCACTGCTCAACTGAAGTCAGTGCCTCTAGAGATCAGCTTCAGTATCCTCTCATTTGAGAGGAGGACTTGTGAGCAGCATGTTATTTCACACTAGACAAAATCAATTAGGAGCATTTAAAAAAAAAAATTCCCTTTCTGCAAAATGCCTCTTTCATCTAAATTCCTTCCTTAAAAGAGTAACTTACAAGACTGCAAACCCAAGCGAGGTTCCCACTGCAAACGCAGAACTGGAGGGGGAAAAGGGGAAGCAGCAAACCCGTCACCATAAATGCCTGTTGAGTTATAAGTTCTGAGTTTTCCTTGAATTTTTGCCTCTTTAGAAACAAAATGATTGTGTCTCTCAAACTTGCCCCTAGCAGAGACTGTGCAACAGCAAGACTGCTGGTACAGGCTTTAAATATGGAAATGACAGTATTTCCTAGGCAAAGTGGAAAAACAAACACTCCTGTGGGTTGCACAGAGGCTTTAGGGGTAGCACTATTCCCCAGCCGTGGGAGCTGAGATTTTTATAAATGATATTTCCCCAAATTCCTCCTCCTGCTGCCGTGGCACAGCCGCTCGGCAACGCTCCTCACCCCATTCTCAGGCTGGGGGATGGGTGGGAACTGGGTTTCGTCAAGCCCAGCTCCATCTGAAAAGACTTTCTCTCCAAACTAAATCGTCCTTTCCGAGAAGGGAGCCTTCCACAGCCCACCTCCACTCCCCGGCAGCCGCCTTCCCTATGGATATAACCACCACACCATGCAATCCTTGTGTAACGTGTCCCTTCCCCCAGGCGAGGACCAGCATACAAAGGAAGCCTTACTCCATTGTCCACCTACAGCACCTATACATTGAGCCTGAAACCCGGGTATAAAAGGTTATACCCCTTTTACAACACAAATATTTAGGTGTTCACATCCCTAAAAGGGCTCTGCAGGCAGCGTGTCATTCCTCCCCCTTCATCAGTACCTGCACCAAATGTTTGGAAGGGTATTTTTAACTGTGTTTACTTGCTTGAGATCAGCCTCACCCATTCACACAAATCCCGGGGAAAAATCAGATGTGAAAAAGAAAATCACAGAAATGAGAGGGATTTGTTTGGCTGCAAATCTGCTTCCCAAACCTCTATTTGAAACTCACAAGGGTAACAACAACCACCAAAAAAAAAAAAAGGTAATTAACAATTCAGCGCCTGCCATTTTTTCCCATCCATCTCCAAGCAACAGTACCATAGCAACTTTTTTCCTGCTTTAATGCACGTTACAAAAAACAGAGGAGTAGACAAAATAAGCCCCAGGAATGTAAAATTTCCACTTTTGAGCCTATTCCTTCAGCTAGCTATGCCCGGAATAAAACGAACAACCCCAGAGCTGGTTTTCTCTCCCCAAAAACCCAGCCTTTGTACACCGCTGGGTCATGCAGCGACGGACAAAACAAACCCCCTCGAAGGCAGAAACACCACCCTGCGCTTCTGGGCTCGGGGAAACAGAAGAGAAAAGGTGAAGCTGAATTAAAAACAGGGCAAGAATTAAAAACAGGGCCATTTCTGGGTGCTGGCGGAAGGCCGAGATAGGTTCTTGCTGCTGCTGCAGCTCAGAAGGGAGGGCAGAGGGGGTCCCGGGGGGGGGTCCTGCCCAACCCCGGGGTGACCCCGGATCCCCC
>NW_009952967.1:350824-370175 GCF_000747805.2 Chaetura pelagica | reverse complement strand
GGGGGGGGGTGTCTAAAACAACCTCGGGCTCCTCATCTTCTTCCTTCCCCCTAAAAACAAACAAACAAAAAAAGCTTCCAGCGTGGAGTGCCGAGCACCAACTTTGTGCGAGAGCGTTTCCCGAGGAAAAAATGTGTTCCCGAGGCGGCGGGAGGGGAATCTTCTTCTCCCCGCATGAAAAGACGAAGCGGAGGAGGAAACAAACAGCTCCTACTTCCTTATGAGCAGGATTCATCTATGCAAGGGAAAAAAAAGGGAGGAAAAAAAAACCCACCACGACACAAACAGTATCATTAGGAGTCCAAAGCGCTTCCCGCGTGGAGGGATCCAGTGTTTTCTTCGTGGGGTTGTGTGGTTTGTGTTATTCAGGAGTCCCGGTTATTGCGGCTGCAGCTCCGGTGCCCCCGCACAACCGCGGCGGGGACGCGGTATCCTCGGGGTCGGGATGGCTCCAGACGGAGGAAAACAGTAAAAAAAGGGGATAAATCAAGAGAAAACTCCAAACGTTGAGTCGGTAAGAAACAAAAAAACAACGACAACAAAAAAGCCACGGAGAAGCAAGATGGCCAAGGCTTCAGGCGGGCTCCGGGCACCTCGGACTCTCCCGACGTGGAATCCGCTCCGCGCAGGGCTGAGCTCGGAGCGGCCGCTCCTCCGGCTCCGGGGGGTCCGTTTCCAGCCGGCACCGCTGCTGCTTCTCCCCGCTGCGCAGGTCGGTCCGGCCGCCGGACCCCGCGGATCCTCGGCCATGGCGCGGGGTTATTTACAGCCATCCCGCTCTCCTCCTCCGCAGGCCGCGGCCGCCACCGGCCCTCCGCATTCCTCCCCTGCTGGTTTTTTTCTTCTTCTTTTTTTCCCCTCGTGCTTTTTTTCCCCTTTATTTCCCTCCGAAGCAGCGCAGAGGGGAGCGCGGAAAAGGCCTCCCCGGGAGCGGGGTGGGGAGAGCGGCCCGAAGGCGCGGGACAAAATGTATGGGGGTGCCCTGCAAAATATATGGGGGTGCCCTGCAAAATGTATGGGGGTGCCCTGCAAAATATATGGGGGTGCCCTGCAAAATGTATGGGGGTGCCCTGCAAAATATATGGGGGTGCCCTGCAAAATGTATGGGGGTGCCCTGCAAAATATATGGGGGTGCCCTGCAAAATGTATGGGGGTGCCCTGCAAAATATATGGGGGTGCCCTGCAAAATGTATGGGGGTGCCCTGCAAAATATATGGGGGTGCCCTGCAAAATGTATGGGGGTGCCCTGCAAAATATATGGGGGTGCCCTGCAAAATGTATGGGGGTGCCCTGCAAAATATATGGGGGTGCCCTGCAAAATGTATGGGGGTGCCCTGCAAAATATATGGGGGTGCCCTGCAAAATGTATGGGGGTGCCCTGCAAAATATATGGGGGTGCCCTGCAAAATGTATGGGGGTGCCCTGCAAAATATATGGGGGTGCCCTGCAAAATGTATGGGGGTGCCCTGCAAAATATATGGGGGTGCCCTGCAAAATGTATGGGGGTGCCCTGCAAAATATATGGGGGTGCCCTGCAAAATGTATGGGGGTGCCCTGCAAAATATATGGGGGTGCCCTGCAAAATGTATGGGGGTGCCCTGCAAAATATATGGGGGTGCCCTGCAAAATGTATGGGGGTGCCCTGCAAAATATATGGGGGTGCCCTGCAAAATGTATGGGGGTGCCCTGCAAAATATATGGGGGTGCCCTGCAAAATGTATGGGGGTGCCCTGCAAAATATATGGGGGTGCCCTGCAAAATGTATGGGGGTGCCCTGCAAAATATATGGGGGTGCCCTGCAAAATGTATGGGGGTGCCCTGCAAAATGTATGGGGTGCATTGCAAAATACATGGGGGTGCCCTGCGAAGTACCAGGGGCTGCATCATAAAATATACGGGGGGTGCCCTGCAAAATATAACGGGGGGGCTTTGCAGGAATGAAGGGGGTGCACTGAAAAAAACAAATAAAAGGGTGCCTTACAAAATAAGGGGGTGCTCCGTGAAAAATAAAGGGGGCGCCCTGCAAAATGTAAGGGGGGTGCATTGCAAAATATAACAGGGTTCATTGTAAAATGTACATGGGGTGCCCTGCAAAATATAACGGGGGTGCACTCCAAAAGGTAATGGAGGGGGGGGGTGAGAATGAAGGGGGTGCACTGAAAAAAAAAATAAAAGGATGCCTTGCAAAATAAGGGGGTGCTCTGTGAAAAATAAAGGGGGTGGATTGCAAAAGGAGGGGGTGGATTGCAAAAAAAAAAAAAAAAAAAAAAAGGAGGGAAACTGCAGAAAAATAAAGGGTCTGCATCCCAAGAAATATTGGGGTGCTGAGAAATAAAAGGGGTGCATTGTAAAAAAAAGGGGCTGTGGAAAAAATAAAGAGGGGGCTATACAAAAAAGGGGGGCTGCGTGCAGTGAAAAAGGGGGGGACTGCATTGCAAAAAAATGGGGTGCACTGCAAAAAATAAAAGAGGTTACATTGCAAAAAAAAAGAAAGGGGTTACACTGCAAAAAATAAAGGGGGGGCTGCAAATGCAAAGTCCTGGTGGCAGCAAACACCCTGTTTGCAGCCAGGCTGGAGGGTCACGGTGTAGCTGCCAAGGGCAGGGAAATGCTTGAGGGGTTTCCCCCACTTGGGGGTAACCCCAAAACCAACCTCCCCCCAAAAGTGGGTGGTCACAGGGAGTGGGGAGGGAGGTCACTAAACCACGGTGGGCCAAGATACTTCACCCAAACGGGGAGGCCACCCTGAGAATGGGGTGAAACTCCCAGCGTCACAGGGGTCCCCCTTCTGCCTGCTCAGGTGTTTTGCCCCTTTTTTTTTGGTTGTTTTAATTAAAACGGGGGTGAAGAAAAATGCTGGTTGCAAATACCACCCTGCCTGCAGATGCAGACCAACCTGTCCTGCACCCAGTTCCTGCTCAAATGGTGGCTCTGGCATCTGGAGGCTCAACCTTTTTCAACCCAGAGGGTCTTGTTTTCCACCACTGGATAAAAACACCTATTTCTGTGCCCAAAAGGGAACACGCCCAACCAATTACCGTGAGATCCCGGGCAGTCACGTCAGGATAAAACCCGACACACACGTGGGGCCCTGAGTGCTTTTTGTTTTTGAAGCCAGTTAGCTGCTTTCACCCACAGTTCAGCCTTTCCCTTGGCCCCAGCCTCCTGACGGTGCTTTTCAATCGATTAATCCATGTGGTTTTTTTTAAAAGTGGTGCCACCTTTACCATCCAGCCCTGCCAGACCCTGTCCGGGGCCAGTGTAACCATCTGACAACAAGTCCACCTCAACAACTGGTCAAACATGCAAATCTCTTGATTTAATCAGCCCTCTGATGCACACGAGTCCAGCCTCGGCAGAGTCTTATCCTGTCAGGCAGCTCCAAGCCCATCCCTTCCCAGCCCCGTGCCTCAGTTTCCCCAGTGATGACAGGCATTACAACACTCCATCAAACTGAGATCTAGCCATAGATTAAAAAAAAGCCCCAATGACTCTTTCTAACAGTGATTTAAAACACGCGATGGAGCCGCCGACGCGCACGTTCCACCACGCGTTTCTCCTCCGTGGAAATGGGCACAGTTCTTGTTTCAACAGGTGAGAAGCCCAAAGAGCAGGCACTAAGTGTTGATACCTTCAACAGCACCATTTCAGAGAGGAAGAAATCCAAACCCAAATGGGTTTTCAGTGAATTCTCCCCTTCCTGACCCTGCAAAGAAACCTCAGGCAGGGTCGCTGCTGTCACATCTTGCAGGCAGGGTGGCCAGGAGGGACATCCAGGGACTGCAAACAAAGCCATGGGACTCTGTTGACAGAAGAGCTGGTTGCAAGGAGAGCTTGAAGGGCTTCGTTTACACAGCAGCCAGCTGGGAGAGGTGCACAAAGCCCAGCTGGTGACACAAAACCAAGGTCTGGACCATCCCAACCCTTTTGAAAGGCACTGGAGGGAGACTGCTCCCAGTTGTAACATGTGACCGCACTGGGGTGATACCGCTGTAACTGGATCCCCGTGAATGAAGGTTTTAAAGAACACAGACCCAGGCTAGAGACCAGAGAGAGCGCACCTTTCCTCTCAGCAGGCCACGGGGGCCTTGATGAGAGACCCATTTTACATGGCAGCAAGCAATGCTTGTTACAGCAAAAGGAAAGGGTGTTTGTGCCAGGCACCAGTGACAACACGATGAGCATCCAGGGGCGAGACATGGACACTCATCCCTGTGTGCTGCCCTTCCCAGAGGGATAAACTGCTGAGGAAGAGGAGACTTCAGCTGTTCTCCATTGCCTGATGGCCCTCAGCCTTCAAGCCACACAGGGTCTGGTGCACCATAAGGTGTGATTTAAATTACTCATGCCTGTGCAGTGGGTGTAGCTGAGCACCCAACTATCTGCGGGCATCTCGGCCAACCCCACAGTTAAAACATTTGGACATTTCTTATCAGCACTTGGAGAGGATTAAAATGCCAGTCCATATATTACTGAGGGAGCAGGTTATAAACCCATCGCAGCTTAAACACCACGTTCATGTTGGGAAAAAAAAAAAAGCAAAGCAAGAACAGGACAGATCAAAAGAGCCATTAAAGGCGTGAGAAAATGGTGCTGCCATATAAGGAGATAATAAAGTTAGCAGCTCTCCAGTTTGGAGGAAAAAAAAAAGGGCAGGAGGATCAGAAAACATCCTTGGGGTCCACACAAACAGCCAGACAGCCTCGCTTGGAGGAGGAAAGGTCAATAAATAGAAGGGAGCAGAAAACGCTTCAAAAGGCAAGTTTGTACATTTTTAACACGGCGCTTTACCCAAGCGGTGGAGCTCAGCTGCCACGTGTCACCAGGACAGCTTGCCAAACATTTAAAAAAGCAAAGATTAGATACTGACCAAGGACAGCAACCAGAGCTATACTGCTAGGACTGTAACTTCCTATCCTGGGTTCTGGCTTAGCAACAGCTCCAGGTTTCGTGCTCACAGCAGCAGAAGGTGGGACAGGAGACCCCACAGCTAGGGTCATCAACCAGCTCCACCCACCAGGGACTCGCATGGATTAGAGCAGTGGTGTTAACAGCACAGAATGATTATCCCCACCAGTGTCCAGTGTGCATCCAGCTTGCTTTGTGCACGGGAAACCAGCAGGTTATCCAGACAGGAGCCCTCAGACGTCACCAGAAACACTCAGAGGTCTCTCTGTTCATGCTGGCCAGTTCCAGCCACCATCTTGTCACTATAACATGTATAACATATAACCTGCCTTTCCTGCTCATTCACTATATTTATTAAAATGACAGTATGGCAGATGAATATCAATTTGCCAGCAAGGCTTTTATTCCATCTTTAAGCCAGCCTGAATTATAGGCCTGATTTTATTGCTCATGTTTCATGTAATGGAGAATTTTCTCCAAGAAGGAAATGGTGCTTTCTGATATTTCGTCTCATCTGTTGCCAAGACAGAGGATACCAACTGATAATGTTCAAAGCTGATAATGCTCTGAACATGAAGCCTGGTTGTGAATCCTAAGCAACACAAAGTGTAGGATTTGTATTAATAAAGGCATTGATTTTTGGTTCTTTGAGGAGAGAGGTTCTGTCCTCTTTTGCTCCAAATCTTCATGATTAGGTGACTCTGTCCAGGTAATTCCATCCAGGTTTTTGAAACCTGGTATTTAGTGATTTATTTTCTAACACTCTTTAGACTTCATGGTGATGTTCTTCTTATTCCCACAGTACAGGGGACAGGACCTGCCACAAAACACCTCCACTATAGCTGGTGGGTTAGCACCAGTTCCCTTCTGCAGCACAAGAAAACACAACTCAGGAGCCCCTGGAATTCAGTTTACACTGAACCCGTTTGTGTATCTGTAAAATCACACTTCTGTTTTCAAAATAATGTGCTACACAAACCCAAGATGTTTCTTCAGCAGCAGAGGACAGCGTGATTGCTGAGCCACACAACCAAAACACCATGTGCCTTCATAGAACTGCAGAAGAGCTTACTCTTGCTCGCTGAATAGCAGATGTATTAGAATTGATACCTTTTTTTTTTTTGCCAGTTGTTGGTAAAAATTAGCAATGTCACAGTGCTGGCTTCTGTCCTTCCCCTTGTGCAACCATTTGCCAAAGAGCTGTACCTGCTCACCTCACAAAGGTTTTTCCCAAACACTGGGTGTTTCACCAGCTAGACACAGAGGACTTTGGTCTTCCAGGCTGCAAAATACTACATTTTAGAGGAAAAACAAAGAAAACAAAACCAAAAAAGCAAACACCATGTGATTGGATACCCAAACATGACCACTTCAAAGGATATAAATTCCCTAGGAGTGGATAGATCACCATGTCCTGTACTTTGCCATTTTTAACACCCAATTGCTGTATGACCTCTACATAAAGACCTTGTGTGCAGGAAAAAATCACAGAACTTACCCTGGAGATGTTGCAGGACAAGGGTTTTATACAAAACCCAGAGCCCAAACCTGTAAGCTAAAGGTTGCTCTTCCCCACTGGATTGAAGAGCACAGCCAGCACAATCTCTTCAGCCCAGGAAAGCAGTTTCTCAGCAAGTTTTGGCCTTCATTTTACCTCTGCAGATCTCACAATGCAGTTTTTTATCTTTTCAGGATAGTATGAAAACTTGAAAGACTGTGGTTTCCTCCCTTATGGAGGAGGAGTGGAGGTTTGTATCACTCACTTGCTTTTTGACTCTGGAAATTCAGGTTTTGTTTAGCTTGGAAACCTCATGGATGTAGCTCTAGTAACTCTCTTCAGCCCAAAGCAGAAGGTGGTAAAAGTTCAGCCCTCATAAGGTAATTCTCACTCGCTTGTCCTAAACTGCCAAAGAAAAGTAATTCCAAGTCCCACAGGATGTGCCAACCTGCTTCCTGCTCCTCAGCTCCTCCATGCCAACAAATGCCTCTGAGGAGGATGAGGTGTATCTCCAAACCAACGCATCCCTAATGAGAGAATAAAATTAATCCCTCTGTCCACACTGGTTTAATTCAAGTATAGACAAGGCTTTAGGCACAGGAGCTATTGGCAATTTTCACACCCACCACACACCAGCATTCTCCAGGTATCCACCACCACAGGGAGCACCATATGGAATCTAGCTTGGAAACCTCCTACTTACCTTCTGCTACATTTTTGCCAGAAAAGCATCAAGCCATTACTGTGCTACAAATCAGTAACCAGACTGCCTCCCTGGGAGTGAAATCACTGCCTTTCTCACCAGGTGTTGTTCCAGTTTAGCAGGGCTGGGCCTCACCATTGGTCAGCCAGAGGCATGCAGGCAACACCAAGGCCAATATTCTCATTAAGGGAGCTTAACAAGAAGGCACTGATACCTAAACACTCCTTGTGTGCTAATGACTGTGCCTTGAAGTCATGTGTGACCTCAGAAAGCCCAGCACCAGGTGCTATTTTATTACCTTTTGCAACACAACAAAAGATATTGCACCCAGAAAAGGAAGCCTCTTCCTCCTTCCCAGCAAGCAAGCACAACTTAGAGGAGTAATAACACAGCATCTCCCAGGAGCAACTTCACAGGGAAAAAAAATTAAAAAAGGAAGATAGTTCAAGGGGACCCTGATCTTCACAAAAACCATTGAGGATGTTGCAACCTGCCCTACAATGTTTGCCCATTGCCTGAGCAAAATTAGGAGTAATATCCTAGCGCGTGTGGGTCTGGTTGCTTGTAGGAAAAGGGGCCCCAGAGTTACATTCCCTGGAGGCACCAGTTCTCCCCACCCCTTTTGTGTCTATTTTTTTTTTTTTTTTTTAACGTGCCACACATCAGCACAATGCTGACAACTGCATTGTATGTTTTCTGCCTATGCAGCAGTTCGAGAGCACACAACTATGGAAGGTTTTTTGAAAGGGGCAAGGGGGAGGGAGCTGTCCTTGGCGCCACCACTTTAATTGCTCCCTCTTTGACATGACCATAGGGGAGAAACCACAAAGGTTTAAAAATTGTACCATTTTTAGCATCAAAAGGGTCAAACTCAGTCTTCTCACAAGGTAGAGTAAAAAATTTAATGGAAAAAAAATATAAATTACGGGGGGTTCTTCTCTGAGATTGGAAGTGACTCCAGAAGACAACTCATCTGTCCTTGCTTAGTGTTGCTACAGCCTCCACATTTCCACACCTGTACAGATTCCAGTTCTGGAAAAGGAAAATGGAGGGAAGAAAATGAAAAGCTGGACTGTCTGTTTTTCCACCTGCCAGCAGCAGCACGATGGAGCCTTGGTGGCACCACTCCAAAGAGCAGCAACCAGAGCACGTTACCAGTCTCAGCAAATAATAGTTAATATCTCACACACACATGCGCTGTACAGATAAGACTGGCAAACACAGCTTCCTTTAAAAATAAGGATGACTAATCCACAGCAGGTTTTTTTTTTTTTCGTTTTTTTTTTTTTTTTTTTTTTTAAAGGCCACAAAGCAGAGTTTTTTCCAGAAACACCAGCCTTTTCTTTTGCGAAATTGTAAGAGGTGAGAGAAGGGGAAGCCCTGAGACCTACTCATGGTATCCAGAGGAGTAACCACAGAAACATTGTGGGTTTCTGTGGCCCGGGTACAACACAGACTGTCACAGCCAGAGCATTGTGCCCTGTGCTCCTCAGCAAGGCCAGATCCTACTGCCCAGGCAGCTCTTAGAGGGCTGCATGTTTCTAACACAAAGAAGGTATCTGATGTGGAGAGGGGGTTACACAAACAATCCTGTGTTTCCCTGGGAAGGAAAAATAAGGACAAAAAAAATAAGGCAGAAGACAGCTTTCCCTTAGATTACAACATCCCCCCATGCTACGTGGGCTGGGGAAGGGATGTGCTGGGAAAAGGCAGCGTGTGGGGTTCTGTCATCAGAGTTTCTGCATGAGCTTGGTGGGCTCAGTCCCTCCAGCAAGGTCACTGTGGCTCGTGGGGAGACACGTTAGCACTAGCAGCTGGCTCTGAGGCAAAGCTGTGGTCAAACCACAGCCAAGCCAGCACTAAAGGAGGTCACTTGGGGACTACAAAAAGGTAATGAATTAAAAACAGAAATAAATTTTAAAAGATCTATAAGCAGATGTTTGCAGACAAGCAGGCAATTCCACAGCTTCACTCCGGCAAAGAGCAAGAAGGAAGGGTCGTCTGTGTGGAGCAGGCAAAGAAACAACAGCCCAGTTCCCAGGACAGAGCAAAATACATCAAACACAGAAAAGATTTAGGTTACAGATTTTAGCCAGGCCCACCTTCCATCCCCCCCACCTCCCAGATTTGCTCTGCAGCCCGAAAACCCACTGAATCCATCAGTTTTTAAAGCACTCAGAAAGGGAGATTTGCCACCGACATAATTTTTGGTGGTGGCACCAGTAAAATACTTACCCACCTCACAGCCAACAAGGGCTGTGAAACCTTACATTTGTGTTTGCAAATGATTTTGAAAGCCTTCCAATGAAGGTGCTGTAGTAAATTCTCCCCATTATTAATAAAATGGAGCTATTGTTCCAGTTCTAATCAAGACTTGTCTCCAGCTGGGCAATTTTAAAATGCAATTCAAAACACACACACAAAAAAAACACCAACCCACCCGATTACAAGGAAGCTTCAACCCACAGGCTACTAAGAGAAAAAATATTGCTGGAAGAGCAAGGGGAGGGGAGAAAGAAAAGAAAAAATAATAACCCTGCTATTTAAAATGAATTCCAAGTGGAAGCACGTCGGGGTGGGGGGCAAAGCCTCCCTCCCATCTCCTGGGAAAGGTCACTTCTGCCACCGGCAGCCCCGCTGCTGCCAGCCCAGCTGCTGCCAGCCCAGCCCCATCCATCTCCATCAGGAGACATCTCTGCTTTGAATTTATTTAGCAAAAGGGGGAGGAAAAGGGGGAAAAACAAAAGAAAAATATTAAAAAAAGAACAACCATCCTTGCCAACAGCTCCCAGCACCCTTTTCATGGATGGGGAAATGTAGCGAGGCTTGGAAAGAGGCTGCCAGCCGGGGAGGGAAGTTGTGCATCCTTCTGCATCATCATCATCATCTTCCTCCTCCCCCAGCAGCACGGACCACGCCTGCCCGGCGCTGCGGCAAAGGCTCCGCAGTGGGTGCTCCCCTCCCCCGCAGAAACTTCTGGAATAAGCAGAGAGAAACCTTTATACCCGCAGAGAGGGGAGGGGAAGGGGGGGAACAAACCCAGCACATAATAAAAGGGAGAGAAACGCAACAAGGATCGGGTGCGTGCGGGGGTGGGAAAAGACAGGTTTAAAAATTAAGCCCACGAGCAGCTTTGGCAGCCCCGGCTCGGTGGGGTTTTGCAGCTTGTTGGGCTTGAAAGAAAACGCCCCAACACAAAGCACAGAATTAAAAATAAGAGAGGAAAAAAAAAAGAAAATGGTGGTGTTGGGAGCGGTAGATGGTGGGATAAAAGAGCTGATCCCTCCTCCCGGATCTACAGCAAAGCTCTCCATTGCAATTCAACTAATTTGTCCTCTTTTTTTGTTGCAATGAATTGTCTGATCCGGACTATTTGTCTGCATTTGCAGCTTCAGTTACTGGGGTTTGGTTTTGTATGCCCTTTTTTTTTTTGCCTCTTTTTTTTTTTTTCTTTTTGGTTCTCTTTTATTATTTCTCTGGGTATATATTTTTTTTCTTCTAATTAAAAAAAAAAAAAAAGCTAACCAAATCTCCCAAGGAAAATCTCCCTCTCTGTGGAACTAATAAAATATTCAGGCACAAACCTCCACCATGGACTGTAAAAAAGAAATGAGTTGTTTGGGTTTTCTTTTTTTTCTTTTTTTTTTTCTTATGGCATTTTTTTTTTCTCCTGCTTTTAGGATATATTGTAGTAGAAAGCCAAAGGAGGAAAACAAAGGTAATATATATATATAAAATCAAACATATATATGGGCCAAAATTACAGGGATTGTATATAATTAAAACATAGTGGTTTAGGTGTATGGGTTTATTTTATATTCTGTAATTCGTCCCTGGGAAAAGGAGATACATATAGACATAGAAATATGTCATAAATATATATATTTCTATATGTATTTAGAAATAAAAGAGCATCTGCATGGGCCTAAATATGTAATTCCAAGGAAAAAAAAACAAACAACAAAACCAGTATTTCAGGCATGTGGTTTTTAACAAAGAAAGGGCAACGTTATCATGTAGCCAGTAACAACTGTGGTGCAGAGAAAAAAGCGAAGGCAACATCAAAAGAAAAAAATAACTTTAAAAAGCGTACGTTGTACCTTGGCTGCAGCCTCCAACAGCGAGCGTTTGGATGTTTCGGGGTATTAGATATATTATTTTATTTATTTTCTACGGTATTACCACACCTGATCACACCCAGGACGCGCTTTCAGTGACCCGAGCGGCGGGCGGGTTGAGCAGCAGGGCGAGCAGCGACGGCTTCTTGTCCGTGCCCCTCCGGCTCTGAAGAGAAATCAGTCCTCGGGCGTGTTGGGAATTAGTTTTTGTTATTATTTTGCGTCTCTCTGGTTGTTTTTTTTAAGCGCTTTCGGGTGTTTTCGGTGCCGTCAGGAGCGCGGGAGGCGGCGGCTTCAACCCCTGGCGGAGAGAAAAGCGGTGGGAGAGAAAGAATTAGGGATAAAACGACCCACCTCGGGTCCCCGCGGTGATGATGGGGAGGGGGGGCGTGTGAAATGAGCCGTTCTGGGCCAAAAACTTCACTCTAGGAGGAAAAAAACAAGCCTGGAAGGTGTCGGTGCCGGCAGGGGAAGGAAAGGGGCGATGGGGCCGCAGGGCCCTGAGGCAGCGGGGAGACCTGGGGGGCCCTGAGGGCCGAGCCCCCCGCGCCGCGCGATTCGGGGCGTTTTCACAAAAATAAACACCACAAAAAAACCCAAAAAAACAAAACAACAAGCGGGGGAGGCGGGGAGGGAAGGTCAGGTTTCACCCGCAGCCGGGGGGGGCAGCGCCTGCAGCGCCGTGAGAGGACAGTCCGGGCTCCCTTTATGTCTGGAAAATAACTTCCTTTTTCTCGCTTATTTCTCATTTTTCCCCCCCCAACGTTTCTCTTTTTCCTCGCTCGTTTCTCTACGGAGCACCGTGCCCTTTAAACAGCGGGCGGTGGCCCGATCACCTTAGCGAGATTCCGCCTCAGACGAAGGAATCCGATCAAGGAGATTAAATATATTCCTCCGGCTGGGTTGTGAGAGAAAGTTTAGCCGCACAGAGAATTAAGGGATATACTTATTTTTAGGAGCTATTTTCCCCTCCTTCACCTCCCTCCAGCTTTTCCCAGTGAGGTCAATAAGCCCCCTTGACAAACAGGATAACCTTCCAGAGAAATACCTTCTTTTCTTCATAAAACCTCTCAGCTATGGGCATTAATGGGCACCACCAAAATAAAGATGAAAGCTGTTTGAAGCCAGGTGAAAAAAATCTTAATTTATTAATTAAATGAAGGGGGCTGCTGTAATCACTGATACCATGAAGGAAAGCTGGGATATAAAATGTCAAAGCTTTGCTTTGTGTGTGCCATGTATCTATTTTCAGAATAAAAGATGGGTTTTTTTCCCTTTGTTTCCTTTTTTTTTAAACCCAGTTTATCACTTGTAGCCTGGTGACACACTTGTGTAACCAGCTGCATCGATTCCACCTCACATTATTGACCACGATGTGTGCTTTTAAAATACATTGTGGTGCTGGGTGTTTCAGTTTTGAGGAGAGAAAAAGGAGAATATTGCGTTATTTTTTCTATATATCCCACCTGCGCTGCATAATGAAGCTGGAGAGATCCAGGGCTTGGGCTACTCCTGGAGTAATCCCCGCTGGTTTTCCCTCCTCTCCCTCAGCCAGCAAGATCAGACCGCTTTTCATTTAAGAAATGCTAGTTTTTGAGGTTGTGTCGAAATGAGGAACGTGAAGAAAATTAGTCCAAACGCTCTGTGGGGAAGGATGATGCTACGGAGCCGGCCTGGGATAGGGTTGCAATTAACCCAGGACAGCCAAAGGAAGAACCCGGTTTTGCTCCAGCTTTCTCCATCCCGCTTGAAAAAACAACACCCAAACCCACAACAAAACACCAACAGCACTAAGCACCCAACCGTCCTCACAGCCTTTCCCAGCCAGCAAAGCCCTGGCAGCTGTTTCAGCCTCAGTTTCCCCTCCTGCAGCACTTCCCTCCCCTTGGCTCCTCGGGAGGTGATGGCAGAGCCAAGGCACGCCAGGAATCTGCCTCATCTCTCCTCTCTGCTTTTCACGTTTCTCACAGCTGACCAGGGAGATGCTGGGGAAGGGCTCTTTCCAGCCTTGTCCCCTTTATGGGTTTGCTTTCCTCATGTGACATTAAAAAAACCCGTTCAGCTTGCAAACAAAGCCTGCAAAATGGCTCTATTTGCTATGAAGCAATACTTGGGACCACTGATTTAAAAATACTGCAGCCATGACTGTCAGCTCCTCCTTCAATTGTTTTTTAAAAACCAGGCAGTCCTTTGAGTTACCCTTTGTTGTTTTTTTTTTTGATGGGATACACACCATTGTGTTCCTGGGACCAAACTGGGCTTGCAGCAGGGCAAGGTATCCCATGCCTTCCCCGGGAAAGCCCAGGGAAATTTTATCCCCGGGGCCACACCCAGGCTGAAGTGAAGAAATAGTTGCGTTTGCTTCTCCTTGGAGGGCAGCCACGTCCCTCCCTGCCCTCCAAAAGGGATTGCAAGAAAAGACAGGCTTATTGCAGCAGCCGAGGGAAGGGCAGGGCCCCTCCCGTGTGAGTCGGGGGTGTACGATCCTCTTTGCCCTTTTGCACTGCCTCTGGGATAAGACAGGAGAGACCTGGAGTGGGTTTTACACTTGGGGGAGCTCTGCAAGGCTCTGGGGGGCTCTCAGTGCAGAGCAGGAGCTTCACATGGCTCCATGCATGCTTTGCTTTATTTTTGCTAGCAGACCTGAGTACTTGTAAAGCACTTTCAACAGGACAAGGAGCCCAAAGACAGGCTGAGCCACGGCAACTGCTGGGGGCTTGTTTGGCAGCAGGATGGGACCCTGGCTCCTGCAGCCTCACCCCTGCAAGATCTCCTCCATACATCTCTGCCAGAGCTGGAAATTCCTTGAGATCCTCCCAGGGGAAAACATGGGGCCCTGCTTTTCAGACATGGAAACGCTCCCATTGCCTCAGCTCATAACGCTTCTCCCTTTATGCAAGAAGAAAAGGGCTTGAATCAGTCTTTTATCCTCTTACCTCCATGTCCATCCATCTCCATCCCTTGTCATCCTCCAGTCCTGGAAAAATGTGCCAAATCTGACCACTTCCATGTCCTTTGGCCATGCTGCCAAACTCTCCAGCTGCCCCTTGCCCTTCTGCTTTCACTCCTGCACCTTCTCTGAGGGTTCAGGTTGATAGATACAAACTTTTCCCTGCTTGCTTCCAGCCAAAAATTGCCACAGTCCCGGTGCAAACAGCCCATCCTAGCTTGCTCTGCAGACAAAATACCTGACCCCTTCCCACTGTTAGCTCTGCGGAGGGGTAGAATACCTTGCTGAGCACCCAAGGTGCTGCACAGCAGATTTAAGTGAGTTTGTAATGTTGTAACACATCCAAAATGCCACTTCAGCATTGGCGTTTCCATCCTCCCTGAAGACCTCGCCTGGAAACCCAGCCACCTTGCCAAAAAAAGGGCAACCTTTACTGTGTGGGGCTTCCCTTCCCCTGTTCCTTTTGGCCACTGCCAAGTCTGCCCACCTCTTTTTACTTTTGAGCATCACTTTGGTGCCTGGTTTTCCCCACAGGGCAAGAGGCTTTGGAAAGCGAGAGTTGACTGTGAGCCTGGGACTTCCCCAGCATGGGACACAGTGTCCCCACCCAGCCAGACCCAAAGCCTTATGTGGTCACTTATGTGACCGGGACAGACCACAGCTTTACATTAACATCCTGGCTATAAATAAGTTTATAGTGAGTTATGTCCTGATTGATGGGCTGCAGACGCACATTAACGAACGTTGAGTAATAGGTTTTTAGACGGGGAGAGTCGGCAGGAAATAGTTGTGGGGTTGGTGTGATTAATCAACCCTCCTGCTGGACTCCAGTGCATACATTAACTATACATTAACCCCTGCAATCATAAATAAAGCACAGGCTGGAGAGACATTATACATGACCCAGATGGTTCTGGTTTGGTTGTTGGGTGGGTGGGGTTTTTTAGCAGCTCCCTTTTTTTGTTCTTCATCAGGAAAGCATTAGACACCATCTCAAACGCTCTTGCTATTTTCTGCTCTCCATTTGTGGCTTTTCAAGCACTTTCGGTTAAAAAGGAAACCCCTCTTTCTCCAGCTGGTTTGCAACACCCTCCCAAACAAAACCACTGAGGGCTGGTAACATCGGTTGCACAGATGTCGGGCAAGCAGAGAAATGGTCTCATTTTTACCAGTTTGAGGTCTGGACCAAGAGAAGATCAAAAAGCATCCGATGGTGGAGCGTTATCTTGGAAAATGTGCCAAAATGGGGCTGTCTTTGCCGGCATTGCGGCACTGTGGGATCCAGGAGAGAAGGCTTTTAGCTGGAGTTTTTCTGCCTGATGGGGGGAATTCATGCTCTGGCTGCCCTCTGCCGGCTCCAGGACTTGGTTGGTGCAGGTTGCCAGAAAAAAAAACCAAACAAAACAACAAAAAGCCACCACCAAATTTTCACCAACACCACAGCACATGGCAAAATCCTGAATCCAGTCCCCCAAAAAATGTCCCTCCAAGGGCTCTGCCCCAGGCAACTGCCAGATCCCTGCACCCCAAAATCTGCCTTATCCCTGAGTGATGACTCAACTCTTGCCACAATTATAAAAGCTAAAAAGTACCTTCTCTCTCTCTCATTTTTAAACTTGTGGTTTATGGGTTTGGGATGCAGGGCGGATGAAAGGAACAGGGGTTTGAAACTCGGGGTTTTATTTAACTGCAAGTAACAAAAAAAAATAATCCGTGCCCGCTCCCTGCATCACCGCAGAGAGAAATGGTTCAGTGAAACCCCAAGGAAGCTTGGAAAGAAAAAAACCAAAACACTCAAGGAAACCAGATTGGCCTCAGAAAAGTTTTTTTTTTTAAAAAAAGAAGAAATAAGAACAAAACCTCAGCTCCTCTGCCACAGCCTTTTAGGTCCATAAGGAGCACAGAGCCATACTGGGACAGGCCACCTGGCCAGCCCAGCAGAACAGGGTCTGAGGTGTGTTTTGGTGACAAAAACACCAGTCCAGCAGCTCTCTGGGGGTACAGCAGGTACCCAGGACTGGCCATGGGTCACCCCTTTTTGGTGCCTGATGCTGGAAGATGGATGTTGAGCTGCAGGGTTTTAGCAGGATGACTCATTTCGCTGGTGGATGTGGCAGGTCTTGCAGAGGAGGTGGTCGCCCAGGGGGTAGCACCCGCTCTCTGTTGGCTCTGGTGACAGGGGTGTCCCACAGCTCTGGAGGCAAGAGGGAAAAGGGAGGACATATTTTAGGGGTGCCCATTCCACGTTGTGTCCTCTCTTTCTTGCAAAACCAGTGCTTGCAAAAAAAGCAACAAACTCCACAAACAGCGTGAAAAGCTGAAGCTCTCGGGCCAAACATCTTGTCCTTTTCACCTGATGTATTTATTTTTCCCCCTCCCCGTCACTTGCAAGATAAACTGGTGGCTAAAAAAATACCCTTGGGCGCTGTGAAGCTCCATGGCTGTGCTTTCCAAAGCTCGGTACCAAACCCCTTAGGTTCTGGGGTGCTCCCTAGCCCCGTGGGGGCCGTACCTCGCAGCGGTAGCAGCTCTCGTGGAAGCTGCGTCCCAGGCACTCAATCTTGTAGGTGTCCTTGTCCTCCCGGGGGATGATGGGCTGCTGGCACGCGCTGCAAACCGCTGCGTATTTCCTGATGGGAGCAAACGGGGATGGGTGTGAGCCCCGTGGGGTGACGGGGATCAGCCGACCCCTCCCCACACGCTCCCCTATGCCCACGCTCCCCAACCTGTAGAAGTCAGCCACGCAGTAAACCTCGTCCTGCTCGTCCACGGCGAAGCTCTCGGTGCCGATGGCCCGGCCGCAGGCGGTGCAGGAGAAGCAGCTGGGGTGGTAGCCCTTGCCCAGGGCACGGACAATGCGCTCCGTGATCACCCCCCGGCACTTGGCACATTTCTCCAGCGTGGCCTGGGGTTTAGCGGGGGGGTGAAACGACACAGTGTGAGATGCCAGCTCCCCACCGAGGACCCTGCTGCCCCCCCGAGGGAGGTACCTGGTAGCAGGTGTCGCAGATGGGGCGCCCCTCTCTTTGGTAGTAGCGCTGGCCGGCCAGGAGCCGGCGGCAGGCGCGGCAGGTGAAGCAGCTGGCGTGGTACGCATCGCCTCCACCGTCGGCTCCCGCGGCCCCAGCGCTTTGTGGCAGAAGGCACAGATGTCTGCGGGTCAGAGGGAAGAGAGGTTCAGTGCTGTGTGCCTCAGTTTCCCCACCCAGGCATGAGCCTACAGCACGTAGCCTCACTTACCCCTGGAGCCATCCCTCTCCAGGTATCCATTTGCATCCTGCCACTGGGGCTTGCCTGCTTGCTCCTGACAAAGTTTGGGCGGCCTCAATTCAGCAGGGAAGGCAGAAGGGGCCTGGTGAGCAGGAAGGTAAAGGCACGTTGCATTTATGCTCTTGCAGGTGGGAAAACTGAGGCACCAGGAAGATTGCATCCCACTGTCCTCACCTGGAGGGTGATGGGTGCTGCCAGGTCCAGCTGCTGCAGGGCTGGACCCAGTGCCTCTGCGGACAAGGGCTGGGGCGCTTCGGAGAGGAGGAGGACTGGAGGGGATGAAGGCACAGGGGCTGCTGGGCAGGTTTCTGTGGTGAAAGCCAGACAGGGTGGGTTTAGGGGGGGCAATGACATCCAATAACGCCCCAACAGCTTTGCAGCGGCTCTCGCTGACCTGCCCCAAAAGCAAACGCTGTCCCGGCCGGAGGGGACAAACAGCACCGATAAGCACCCAGCAATGGAGAGCAAACACAGCCCTGCCCGGCAGCCGGATCCTTCCTGGAGTGGGTGCAGGGAATTGGGGAATAACCCCCCAAAACCCCAAATGCCTCCCTGCCCGCATGGGCACCCTCTAGCAAAGCAGCTCTGCAGGATCCTCGGCACCACCATCATCCCCCCCGGAACTGCTCGCCGCCCCTATGGACACCCCTCACCTCCATTGGGCAATGCTGGGGGCTGAGGCGGTGGGATTCGGGGGCAATGGGTGCCCAGGACCTCAGGACCACCCAGCTGTGTCTCCCTTTGGGTTTTCTCCTTGGTGACTGCCTCCCTCCGTGGTGGCACCAGGGTGATGAAGATGGACGAAGCGATCCTCTTCTCTGCCTTCCCCGGCAGCATCGCTGAAGCCGTGGAAGGGCCAGACCTGGGTTCCATTTTAGGGAAAATAAGGTAAGAGGGAGAAAAACCCGCTGAAGCACCAGCAGCTCCCACAGCTGCGCTGCCCTTCAGCCTCAACCCGCCTCCCTCCTCACCCTCCCGGAAAAGGGAGAAGGAACAAGAGTCCCCGTCCCACGTCAGAGCAATAAATGGTCTCACGCCTGGGAGGACACAGGGTAAAGGGTCCCCAGGTGAAGCAGCAGCCAAAATAATCCATTCTCATGCCTTTGTGGCCAACCCCCACCCTCTGTAAGCATTTTAACCCCCTTTATTTCCTCTTATTGCCCCCACCTGGGATTAAACTCCCTGTGGGCAACAGGAAAAACTCTCCTTTCCTCTTCAAAACAGGGTTGCGGTAGGATCAGCTTTTGCAAACCTTTTTTTGCGAGTGTTTCTAGGTCCCCAGGCTCCCTGGTCTCTCCCCGCTTAACCCCATTTCCCTGCTAATCACTCCCAGCTTGGATCGTCTCCCCCCTTTATTTTTTGCAGATGGGGAAACTGAGGCACGATGTTCCCTGTCACTGAAACAGCCCCCAAGCATCCACAGGCAGGATGTGCCCGACCCCGATAAAACCCTGCTCGGGAAGGAAAAGGACTGTTTATTCAGCTTCCCAACGGGAAAAGCAGCTGGGGCGACACTTCCCCTTCCCAAACAGGATGGTTTGGGAGCAGGGAGGGGGGCGGGGGGAACCCCGAGGCTTTAGCCCCGGCGGGGCAGGATTCATCCCTAAGAGGAATCGACGGCCTGAGAAATACCTGTGCGACGAGTTGCCCGGTCTCATGTCCCCAAAATCCCACTCATGGGGGTCAGTCCATCCTTTTGGGGGGCGACCAGTCCCCCGTGGCGAAAGGGGGTGGGGAAAAGCTTCGGGATGGGCACGGTGGTGACTTCAGCCTCTGACTCAAGCAGGGGAAGGGATTAAAAAGGAAAAAAACCCCGAGCGGCTTCGCTCCCTCCCTCCCCGCGGGCAAAACCCCAAACGGGCTCCGGCGCTTCCAGCCTGTGCCCGGCTGCTCAAATCCTCGCC